>NW_008355272.1:10113986-10163871 GCF_000622305.1 Nannospalax galili
CAATCATATTATAAGCTCTTCACACACACACATGAATGTATATACACACATGCATCTGAACATACACACACATGAACATATATACACATCATGTATATACACACACGCACCTACACACAAATGTATATACACCCATGTAATTCTACACATATACGTGAATATATATACACACAAAAAAGTGTTTAAGTTACTATTTGAATGTCAAATATCTGCAATATACATAGTTCAAATATAAATTTGTAATTTTTATCAGCAGAAACACCAAAAATATGTTTGTGGAAGAGCTTATAATATGATTGTAGCTCCGGTTTGTGAAATAAACTAGAAATTGTGTCACCATAAGGCCGGAAGTGGAAAGAAACAGTTTCTCAGTTGCTCAGTTTTGAATCTGAGTAATATATGCGCAGTAAACTTCAAAGATTAATACTTTCCCCAATTTCGCTTAAATTTGAAATAAACTAAATTATGTATATGAATTCTTTTGGTTCAAATTTGTATTGTTTCCACTTTAAATTCTAAATGCTTTTGAAAATTTATATGCCAATACAAATTATACATTAAAAGCACAACAATGAATTTTGGCTCAAAAATCTGACTTCTGGGCCCCTAATTTTTTAAATAACTGAAAAACTTTAGTTCATGGTAGTGAACATACTTTCTTAAGACTATGTAACATATTACATGGGGAAACAAGAGTTGATTACAAGTTTAACAATAGGTGCTTTAGTAAATAAAATGTGGAACAAAAGACTAGAATGGTCTAAAGACATTGACTTATAACAACATGGAAAACTGGGGTTATTCAAAGTTTGCCAAAAAGAGCAGAAGACAAAAAAAAGTTCATTATGATCAGATCTAACAAGAGAACACGTAAAAATGAAAACCACTAAATTATATTAACAGGATTAGAGGTAATATATTTTTTAAGGAAAATTTTCTTATTGCTCATTACAATTTGAAACACAAGACTGAATCTGAAAGAAAACTCTGTGATTCTCTGACAGGATGCTGAGAAGTTGGAAAAGAAACAAATAAACATTTCTTCCTGCATTAGTCAAGGGTTATGGTCACAGGAAGCAGAACCCCACTCAGCACAGCTTAAGTCAACAGGAATTTATTGTAGAGTGCACTATGAAGTCAGTGAAAATGGCTCCTGGGCTCAGCAGGGGGCTGGGGCTGGGGCTGGAGCTGGAGCTGAAGCCATCAGCCCAACATGGCTGCACCAACCCCAGCTCCACACAAACAAAATATCAAGTTCTAATGAAAAGCACATGCAGCCTTGCACCTGCATGACCCTGAGCCCGAGTGCCTCACTCTCCATGTCCTAATCACTGTCCATGAACTTGATGTCTGACTTTTGTTCATCATGGATTTAGGGCATTAAATTTTACTTTTTAAAAATCTTAATATTATTATTTATTATGGGGGGGTTATTCCCTCTTAAATGCTATGCCACATTATCCAAGCCTCCTCTCAGTTCTGGTGAAGTGCCAGCCCATTCCCTGATGATAACAGGTGAGTTCACTGGTGGCATTCTCTTGCCAGAGTACTTGTGTTGATCCGATAAGTAAAGAGAAACAAGATGGAAGATTTCTATTGTGGAGAGGATAGAGACAAGAAAAGTCAGTAGCAGGACTGAAGAGGTGAATCAGTGGTTAAGATCACTGGCTGCTCTTGCAGAGGACCTGGGTTCAAATCCAAACACCCACATGGCGGCTAACAACCTACTGTAACTCCAGTTCCAGGGCCCCAACGCCCTCTTCTGACCTCCACAGGCATTCTATGACACAGGTGCACTTACATACTTGCAGGCAGTACACTCATACACATTTTTAAAATAAAAAGAAATCCAATTGGCTGCTAACAACTGTCTGTAACTCCAGTTCCAAAGGATCCAACATCATCATCTGATCTCCACAGGCATTACATGCACTGATGCACTTACATGCAGGCAGAACACTCATACACATAAAATAAAAATAAATTTGAAAATTAAAAAGAAAATGAAAATCCAGTAGGAATCTCTGAGCCTTAGAGGAAGCAAAAGGACTCAAGAAGGAAAAATGACATCGTTATCACCTGTCTCAGGAAAAATCAAGTCCTTGCCTTCCTTCGCACCTCCTTCCTGAGTGAGCAATGATCATGCTCTTGACAGAGATGGCTCTTCCCTTGAATGTGATCCATCATAGAATCCTGTGATGGCGCCATATAGCACTGGCTGCTCTACCCTCCACCAGGCCCTCATCATGCACCCAGAGTCCAGAAGAGCACTTTCATTTTATTTAACCCTAGACCGCAATCCCCACATGAGTTACCAGGATCTGACTCACACTGTTTCAGAATGTCAGGAGGAAAAATGATAAATGATATTCATTTGGTTTTATTCAAAAAACACTTCCCATTAAAGAGAAATGTCACTTGTGCTTCAAGCCATCTGAAATGCGTTTGTTTTCATATTAATAGAAATATATGTGTCAGTCTCTGGCCTTTTAAGTCTGTCCTTCTCTTCCTCTCCACCTGTTCCCCCTTCAAATACCCTGCTCTTCACCTTGCGCCCAATATTTCTTTCTAAGATATAGCGGAGTGGTTAAGGAACTCTTGGAATGCTCTTAACACAAACAGAAAAAAAGAATCCCTGTAATGCGAGAGGCCCACTTTTCCCTGAAACATGAACCACTCCACTCAGACCCCAAGGAGATCCCTTGCCTTTCCCCCTGCATACTTCTGAGTCTTCCCTCAGGGTCCTTGGGTTAATCATGTGTCCTTCCTCCAGGAAGCAACTGGGGCTACTCACACATTCCATACTGTGATTGATACAGGATGGGTGCATTATTCACCAGAAGGTCAGTCCTCCCCAGTGCCAGATGCCAAAATAAATACACACCTGGGTTTAATTACCACACAGAGAACTGTGGGACTGTCCAAATCTTGGTGCCATCTTCAGCCGGGCTTCTTGATTTTGTGATTTAACATATGTCTCAAGTACAGTTTCAAGCTTTACAGTTCTATGTGCTCTAGGCTGTTCTTTAAAGGACTCAGGTCTGCAGCCACGGCAACGGCTGTCATCTTCCAATTTTCATTCTTCGTTTCATCCACAAGTCATTTGCCTTTGAAGAAAACAACCTAGTAATTCACACTATCTAATGCATCGGTGACTCAAAACCTTTGTAGCGTCTCATCAGACTAAGTTTTTACAAATTCTCCCCTCCTCGCACTGCACATAATGAGACAGAGACAGAGAGATTAAGAGAGAGAAAGAATCCACCATACTGCTTATTTTGCAAGATAATTTCAGAGCCTAAATATCAACTAGAGAAACAAAAGTGTTCAAATATGCAGAAGATTCCAATATTTAATTTCTTTCCAGAGCAGTTCAAAAGCAGATATTGAAGTGCCAAAGGGCCTGGATATTTAATGATTTTGGTGAGGGTTTTGCCCAGCAATTCATATTTAAATTTACAAACTAGGTTTTTTGGGTTTGGTTTTGACCTAAAATGTGCAAACAATGCTGTCTAGAGGTGATGGCATTTTGGCTAACTGATACATCAGGACCACTTTTAAGAAATAATAGCAAAATTGGAAGAAATGCCCTATCAGTGCCTCCTTCCTGTCTCATTTCTGTCCACGGTCACTCAGCCTCCAAATACAAAGACCTGCCTTTTGTACTCTCTCTCTCTGCCTTAGGGTACCAGGCCACATCACTCACCTCACATACAAACAATCTTCCATGCAATGCTGCGATCATTCCTCTACCACCCGTGTCTACACAAATCTTCTATGTTCCACAAGTTCAGAATCAACCAGAAGCATCTTATCTTTGCTGTTATGACTTCCTGTGGTGCTGCACAAAACTGGAAGTAAGTATAACTCAGCAGTTTACTTGAGTGTAGAGTCAGACAAACCCAAGTTTGAACATCAGATTTGCTGCTTGGTAATCATGACTTCAGCCAATTGTTAAGCCCTAGTTTTCCCATCACTAACCTTGGTCTACCTTAGTGGCTTCTAATGGGTCCATAACATTACTAAACATTAATGCATTCTGGGACACTATTTTTCCCTTCCTTTATAAACACTCTATTCTGTGAAAAGATGGCCAAGTATGTGCCATAGCTAAGCCATGATCTTGTAGTGAAACATTACATGAGTGATTGCACTTATCCATGATTCCCAGGGACCCAGCATGTCCTTTCCTACTTGGGAGGATATCCTAGCTTACTCTGGGTAGAAGCAAATCTCAGAGCATCTTGTAAACCTCCCACAAAACAAGCAGTGAAGATTTCAATGGCTTTATATGCCAAAAGAAACCCCAGCAAATTTCAGATAACTGCTCAAGTCTTTTCTACATGATTTAGCATCTGATGACTTGAAATGTCTACCCAGGCATGGTGCTGTGTTTTATTACTGGCCATTGAAAATAATTAGTTGGTGACCCAGAAAACTGATATATAAAATCCTTTTAATCACTACTATGGCTTTCAATTATACAGCATAAACTTATTAACCTTTTTACTGCAGAGATTTGATTTATGGAATTTATCCACATTATCATTATGAGAGGAGATAAAAAGTATATTATCCAAGGTGTTGGCGCTAACAATAACGAATTACTTATTCCTCTCATGGAGACTTAGGTGACCACGGCAGCCTCTTGTTAAATTTCTAAAAATTCATTTGATTCTGGCAACCATTAGTAATAGTTATCTGAAGACCTACTATGTATCTGACCAAGTTTGTAAAGAGTGAAGGTCAAATGCTGTCACATGACCCCACTTCAGTTGAACCCTAGTCAAAACATTTTCATCTTCCTCACCTAAAATTCCAGCTCAAAGTTGAATGAAATGATCAACAGAAGTTCAAAGTCATCGGCTGTGTTAAGGGCAACTAAGGGAGAGTACAGGCGTGATGAGACCGACAACAGGAGCATCAGTATGTGGAAAGGCAGCCACAGGAGCACCGGTACATGGAAAGGCAGTCGTCCCTAGATGACGTTCTCTGATCTTTGGACTTCACGTTGAAAAATTTGTAGAAGTTTATGATACACTATGTCCTTGAAATTGAACAAGATTTAGGAGAGGATATTTTTGTTTTGTTTTGTTTTGATTGGTTGTTTTAATTAAGGGCGTTATTTTAGGGTTTTGTTATTGTGTTGTTTTGTTGTTGTTGTTGCTTTGTAGTAGATCAAATCCAGACCCTTGTACATTCTGCCACAGGCTTTGTCACTAAGCTATGCCTCAGACCAGGGATGTTTTTAGGGAAGTTTCTGTTGGTTGATTGGTTGGATAATCTCCTAATACATTTACCAAAACAATAAAGAAATTTAAAGTGACTCGCAGAATTTTGTTAAACACATACCTCCATGATTTAGAATAAGAAAAAGAATGACATGATGGGAACATAAAATGAGGCTAACCCTTGGCACCAGCCTTACCTTTGCCCTTAGGCAACCATCAGTCTGGGACCCCATGGCCAAAGGAATTTCAGTGTCCAGTGCACTCAGAGGAGTCTAATCACCAGTTGCCAGAGGTTGTCCAGCCTTTACACGGGCATATCACAAGGAAATCTGGGCCAAGACAAGGAGGTCTGAGAACTCAGCATTCAACAAAGAAGAAAAAGTCAGCACCTACTTGGCCAGAGATTATCTGTTTTCATGCTGTGTGCATTAGGATTCTGCATCCTGTTTCTTTTGAAGACTTACCAAGCTAATCTAAACAGATGTCAATTTACTTCAGTCCTTTCAGTTTGCAGATACGAGAAGCCAAGGCTGTCAGCTGGTGAGCATCAACTCTCGAACACCATTTCCTGTGCAGAGTCCAGAAGTCCTGCAGAACTCCTGTTCGCCCTCCAGAAGAGGGCAAACAAAACAGATTTCAACCTCAACTGTGCTAGCCATGTAGTTAGCTCAAGTGTGAATTACCCACTAATGTGTCTGGTAAAACCACTTCCCTGCAAACAAATACAGTCTGAACAACTTGTTTGATTTACTGGTTACTCACTTCACACATTCGTGTCTCATTTCCATAATCTCCTTAGATGTTAGCTGCTCTCCATCTTTCTTAAGGTAAAGGTGGTTAAACCATCATTCAGTGAACTTGGGAACTTGCAACAAGTCTATCCTATTTATTACAAAGAAACACAGTAATTCTCTCCATTCCAAGAACCCATAATTTTCTCCAACTATTACTTATAGGGAATTCTATGTCTATTTACCATATACATGCTATCTGGTGTTATTGCTCTAAGCTTGGACTTTGAAATCTAAAGCCAATCTGATATGAATTCAAGCCCTAACTCTGTCTCTTTTTAGCTATCAGGGACTCATTTAAATTTCCAAGCCCCTGATGCCAATGGGCTTCAAATGGAATTGGAACTAGCATGTTGCTTTGAGGTTCCAATGGGATAATAGCTGTAAATCACTTAACATGGTGCTTACTACGTAGTAAATACACAATACACTTTTGCTATCATGGTTGCTATGCAAGGCACAGTTACAAGTCCTCTGCCATTGATAATGACAGCAATGAAGATGAGTCAAATGACTTTAGAAGACACAGTCATTCATTGTTGTCTGTGGGAGACTGGCACAGCAACTTCCTTCAGATACAGAAATCCTAGGATGCTTAGTTCCTGTCGTGCACGCCTTTAATCTCAGCACTCGGGAGGCAGAGGCAAGCAGATCTCTGTGAGTTCAAGGCCAGCCTGGTCTACATAGTGAGTTCCAGGACAGCTGGGGCTACAGGGATACCCTGTCTCAAAAAGACAAAAAAAAAATGGAATTAAAAGGACTAAAGAGATGACTTAGCAGTTAAGAGCACTTGCTGCTCTTACAGAGGACCTGTGTTCGGTTCCCAGCACCCACTGCTAACAATTGTCTGTAATTCCAATTCCAGAGGATCTGACCCCCTCTTCCGGCCCTGCAGGCATTGACACCAATACACTTACATATATTCAGGCAAAACACTCATTCACATAAAAGAAAGAATAAATTTTAAAATATTTTAAGTGGTATAAAATTTTCATGCCACCTAGACACATTCACTTATAAACTTTAAATTATCTATGGATTACTTACAATATCTAATGCATGCAAATGCTATGTGAGTAGTTGTTATGCTATATTGTTTAGGGGATGATGACAAGAAAAAAGTCTGTATATGATCAATACAAATGGAATTTTTTAAAAAATACCTTTAATCCATGACTGGCTGAATTCACAGATGTCAACAGAGAGGACTAACTATTTTTGTGAAATCGGAGCAGTAAAAAAAAAAAAAAAATCAATGGCACCACATAATCCAGTCAGTGTCTTACTCCATTCACAAATCATCATTTGTTCAGCCGGGGTAATTATGAACTGTCTGGAAATAATACAGCAAAGATCATCAATGACAATTAGAGCATAAAGAGTGTGGTATAGACTCAGCAATGAAGTTTGGATCCTCTATCCTACTAAAACCTATTTATTACAGAAAACTCTGGAACCACTTTACCATAAGTAGACATCATTTAGTGCTCAATTACAATGAAATTCCACTGGAAGTATATATTAAATGCAGAACATCTACATTAATACCAGGAGAATATGGCAAGATTGATGTTATTGCAATGAATACCAGATGAATATTAAATACCTCACTTAAGCCCTCCACATCCCTGGGCTCAAGCACTGATGGTCCTCTGCTTCTATGATCTCTATTTTGAAATGTTTTTCAGAAAGTTTTTTAAATAGAGACAAGTCAGGCTCAAAGCCTATTTTTATTTACTTTTCATTTCCCTTATAGCTAGATGGCCTTCAAACGTTGATTCATCAAGACACATTGCTATATTGCTACAACCACGGATATCCCACCACCACCACCACTAAAAACCATTCACTTCCGAAAGGCTGTAGATCTATGTAATGGGGAAATTAGTAAAAGGAGGCAATTTCAGACTAAGCACCGAAAGGACATTTTAATAGCCCCAATATGGATTGAACTTAGTGAAGCAACGAGATTTCAGCTAAAGAATTAGGAGCTTTCTGTTCAAATCTCCAGGATGTTAATGGCTTGGGCATGGACTATGGGGTTTCTGTTAACATCCTATTTCAATACAGATCCCATGAGCTGGGAATGAAATTTTCTGGGGTCAGTTTTATGCTAATCAAGAGAAATTAAACTCTTGCTATGTGAGAATATATACAAATATGAAGCCAGATCTCCACTACAAAATTTGGAGTCATAAAAATATAAATGGAAACCACAGCTTTCTTGCCATTCATCATGCCAGTTCCCAGTCAGGGCTGCATTACCCAGAGTGCACTGTGGTGAACACTTGGCTTCCTATCACGTGACCTTTGTTCAGCTTGCAGCTCAGTCACATCCCAAGTATAAAGCAGTTTCATCTTTGATGAAATGATTACAACAAACTTTCAAGTTGACATGTGGATTACATGAAATGAAGCACAAGAACGCTACTAAATGATCATTATCCTAAAGAGGATGTGGCCAGGCTGCCGGAGCTTTGCTTTTCTCCTTCAGGTTGCAGGTATATGGTCCACAGAACTGCTTCTCTGACAGTGATGATGTTATTTTGGTAGGTTAGGAGCCTTTGGGATGTGGAGCCTAGCTGGAAGACATGGGCCATTAGAGACAGACCTTTGCAGGTTATAACCTACCAAGGTTATACTCTTCTGTTCCCGTTTAGCTTCCTATTTCCTAGTCTGGCCACCATTTTTGAGAAGCTGTGGCCACATACTCCCACTGCTACAGATGAAGGTGTCCCATCTTCCAGGTCTCCACCATAAGGACTTTATATCCTCCAAAACTATGAGCCAAAATCAGTCCTTCTTACTTTAAGTTGCTTCCATCAGGTTATTCTTCACACTGATAAGAAAAGTAACTAATACACTTTCTTAATCCAGTACATTTTTTGCAGCTGCTGTTACCATTGGACATCAGACTCCATATTCTTCATTCCTTTAAAGCAAATCTGCATCAGCAACCATCCAGACAACCTCCAAGCCTTCAGTTTCAGAATGGTCCATGTCACTTCTCCCTCTTATTCTAAGGGTTCCAGCTTCTTGAATCCTTGAACTGAGCAATTTCTGGATTCCCAGGCACTCCAACTTCCAGACAGTCATTGTAGGACTACTCAGTCTCTGATTGTGTAAGACAAGCCTGATACATACATAGATATTAGTATATATAACATTGTACATATTAGCATTTATATATATACATGTGTATATATATACACACACACAAGTATGTACATATGTTCTATTCTTGGTTCTACTCCTCTGAAGAACCCCAGCTGATACACTGTGTAATTTGCGTTTGGAGCCACTTGGTATTGACCCAGTATGTCCCTGACTTTTGCTAACAGGACACAAGCAGGGACTTGGGACCTAAATGTACTGAAAGAATATGGGTAAGTAAAAAAGTTGAAGGAAACTGTAAAGAAAGTCTGTAACATACATAATAAAATTGTCTATCCTCTGGGGAAAAATGGTTGGTATATTCGTTTAGTCACAGATTAAATTCATTTAGATTGCAAAGTGGTAAGCTAAGGGCCAGCTGTAACTCTCAACCATAGTGATAGAGAATGATTAGTTCCATCTATATAAAGCTTCCATTGTGAGTGTGTGTGTGTGTGTGTGTGTGTGTGTGTGTGTGTGTGCACATGGGTGTGCCTGGGTGTGAAAGCCAGAGATCAATGTCAGGTTTCTGCCTCTATCACTTTGCCACCTTGTTTTTTGTTTTTTGTTTTTTGTTTTTTTAAGAAAGCATCTCATTGAACCTGGCCATTTTGGCTAGACTGGCTGGCCAGCAAGCCCTGAGGATCTACCTGTCTCTGCCTGCCCTCAGCACTGTGGTTACAGATCTGCACCACCATGCCTGGCTTTTATGTGGGTGCTGGGCAGCCAAACTCAGGTTCTCATGCTGGTGGCAGCACCTCCTCACTGAGTCATCTCCCCACCCTAAACCTCCATTTTCAAATAGGAAACTTTCACATCTTAAAAACCTAGATTTGAGGCTCATCTTACAAAACTAGATCTGGTTCCCACAGACCACAACCTGGTGGAACTCAAAAGAAGGTACTCTTTAAAGTGTTCCAATTCCCCATAGATTCCCCATTCCTGCCATGTGGCCCATTCATTTAAGTGAAGCTCACTGACCCCATAGTCTCTGATTTTACCACACAGTTATGTCTGACATTGCTTTGTACTTCTATTCAAAAAATCCTCCCATATCTGGAAAAAGGATGAAATTATGATATCCTATCTAGAAACACAGATCCTCAGTATATTCCCAGGATCAGCAGCACCAGATTCACCAGGACATTTGACAGTCTCCATCCAGCCCTACCTAATCAGGAATTTTAGAGGTAGGAATAAGCAGTATGTTCTGACAGCAATTTGATACATTCTTGTGTTGAATAAAGGGAAGCTGAGGCACATTGCTCACACACCCTTCTGATGCAAAGCCAGATCACTTGGTCCAGATCTACTTGGAACTCTCCAGGGTGTTCCTGGGGCCTCTGAGAGATTGGCCACTTGGTTACTTGGCAATCTCTGCATAATCCTTCTAGCAAAATGAGGCAAATGAAGCCACATCCTCAGAAACGTGACAAGGGGGAAGCAGCAGCTCTGAAAAATGAAATATGTGTCAAGTCCCCGAAGAAGTTCATTACCTGAAGGACGCATTACCCTCTTCTCTTCCCATGAGTCAGCATGGTGAGTAGTCATTCCTAATTGGTTTACAGTTTAGTATGAAATATTAGGATGCCACAGGATGTGATGACACAGCTGTATTCCTGAGGGGCTGGCTGAGACGAATCTGTGTACAGCTCAGACAGGTGGAAACAAAGGGAGCAGGTGGAAATGGGTTGCAAATACACTACAACTTAAAAAATAATGGGGTGTTTTCTCCCTGAAGGTTTCTGATGCTTCATCACTAATTAAATACTGAAAGTAGAGAAGGAAAAATAAGATTTTTCTGGCTGTTTGAATTTGGTACATAAATGTAAATATTTTGCACCATTAACTGCAATCTCATTTGAAAATATACAGGCCTGATCTTAGAGCCTTGACTTACATAGCAGCTAATGGAGATATCCATTTTGCTTTGGGCCATATGGGAGACTGCTCTACATTCCAGTGGAATATTTTTCAAGTTTAGAAAATTGATGATCCTTTTAAACAAAATAGTAGATTCCTAAGATGAGGATTGGATGCAAAAATCACATCACAAAATGTAGAGAGTAGGTTGCCAAATGGAGACAATCAACAGACAAATTGCTTGGAATTCTTGGGTGATACCTACCAGAGAACAGTTGTTCAACATTCATTGTCTCCATCCTCCAAGGTTTCATTGGGGAGGCATGTGGCACTCTCAAGCCTGGATTTTGATCTTGCCATTAGTGTAAAATGATCTGTTACGCTGGGAAAAGCTTCTGGAAACACAGAGCTAGTTCAATTTGGTCAACTTACAACCATAACTGACTGTGTTCAACCTCCCCATTTCCCTAGCTCATGAGAGATATCTAGGCTCAGCAAGGAATTGGGGGAGGGCACAAACCTAGTAAAATTGTTAGTATTAGGAGTGCTGGGTGTGTTTGTCTTCACTGCTTTCTCATTGATGTGATAAAACACACTGACAAAAACAAGTTTAGGGAGAAAAGGTGTATGCTTTTTTATAGTTCCAGAGGGATATGGTCCATCAAGGCAGGGAAGACATGGGAGCAGGCAGGGAAGGCATAGTGACAGGAACAGGAAGCTGGCTGGTCACACATTTCGTCCACACTAGAAAGGAGCAAAAAAGAAATCGTGCCAGGCCACAAAGCTCAAGGCCTGATCCCTTGTGACCCACTTCCTCCAGTGAGGCTTCGCCACCTAATGATTCCACAACCTTCCCAAACCACATCATCATCTGGGAACCAAGCGTTCAAACACCTGGGCCTATCGGGGCCACTTCACATTCAAACAATAGTGCCTCTCTGGCTAAAGCTGAACCTCAGGACTCCATTCTGCATGTAGGACAACACGAGAAAATGTCTTCTTTTACCTCCATGTGACCATTTGGTGCCTGAACTTGAAGTCCTTCAACTCAAACTCCTGGTCCAATTTCCTCATTCACAACCAAAGAATGTGACATTTAATTCAATAATCTGAATGAACATTTTGTCAAGTGGAAGGAATGTTATGTTTCTAAACAGACCCAATGTCTTGTTGCAGATGTCCTTGAAGGTGAACCAGAGCTGTAATATGTGATCTAGGGAAGCCACCTCATAGTTTTATCACATGTTTGGGGGTGGGGTTATGAAAAATAAAGCAGACAACATGTAAGGTCCCTGGCATGTTTTACGGCCAGACTGACAGCATCAGACTTTCCCTTTACAAAGGTTCTAAAATTCTATCAGGAATGAAAATTCTAACTGACCTCATGTATGTTAAAATACCAAGATGAATGCTTGACTGGATGGAACTTGGCATGTATGGACACATGCATGAGGTCCAGCGGGGGCAGCGGGGGAGAGTGTAGGGGCACAGATGGAGGAGGGGGTCTAAATTAGATTGAGAACTGTTGTGTGAAATGTACAAAAGCTCAATAAAATATTCTTTAATACCCAAATTAATTAATATAAAAGTCCTATCCAGGGACACATACTCTGCAATCTCTTGCCCTCTAAAACTTAGCCAATTGTTGCCTTTTCTGTGCATCACACTTTGTTGGATTAGAAAGCTTCTCTGGTGAGAGTTGAGGGATGTATTAGTATTGTCTCTACCCCATGTTTGTTTCACTGTGTTCCAGGAGCCTTAGGTGTAGAGGTTCCACTGTAGATGTCACTTAGGGCTGGATATCTCTCAGACATATATTCTCTATAGGTGACCAGTTGTGGAACTCTGTAATAGCCTCCATCTGTTGCAAAAAGAAGCTTCTTTGATGAGTGGTATGTGGCATATTTGTCTGTAAATATAAGGATCCATATTTATCATACGGTAAGAAATTTCATTTATGTAGAGATATGACAGAGATGGGGTTTTCTCCAGGATCTATGTCCTCTCCTGCCATGTGTATTTGGCTGAGTTTACAGTGCCACCCATGAGCTCCCTTCCACCAAGAAGGCTTTAAGGCCAGTTAGATAGCTGTTGATTATCCCATAGATAAAAGTGCCACTACTGCACCAATAAAGATAATGTTCTGTGCCAGTTGCTGTGGTTGTTAGGCTTTAGAACTAGGTTGGACAATTTATTTTCTCCCTTAGCAGCTTGCATACTACCCTCTTTGAGAGCTAGTCTTGAGGAAGAAAGTTTCCAGGTCAGTTCCAGCTCCATTGCTCCAAGTCCTGCGTCTGAAGTGTCCTGTCTTCAGCAATAGAGTCTTATCTTCAAGTTCTTGGAGGTAATCAAGGGCTGTGGCAACAGCAAGTGTTATTTTGGGAGTCTCTTGGACTATCCTGACCAATAATTCAAAGGGAGGTTTGGCACTGTATTCCTTGTTATACAGCTTTCAAGTATAAACATGCATTCATGTTCAGATATTGTATATGTATTCTTCAGGGGGCTTTTGAGTTAGTACATTTCTCGTTCGCTTTTTAAGCCACCTAAGCTTTATCACTCCTCTCTCTCCTTGTCTAATCTCCCTCCTCCTTCCCCAGTTTAAGTATCCCCATTCCCCCATTTTCCCTTTGATAATACCTGTCTCCTATTACACCCCCTCTCTTGAGCTCCTTCTTCCCCTTTACCTCCATGATTCCTTGTATATACTTCCCTCCTCCCTTCCCAGTTGAACACCCCCATTTTTTCCATTTCCCCCTTGGTAACATTTATTTCTTACTTTTCACCTCTCTCTTTTTCCCTTTACCTCTGTGCTTCCTTTCCATTCTCCTGGCTCCTGGTGTTACATCAGGATACACACTCAGATATAAGGAATTGGTGCTAAGATCCGCAAATGAGGGGAAGCATATGTCATTGCTTTTCTGAGTCTGTGTTACGTCACTTAGTAGAACAGTTTCTAGTTCCATCCGTTTACCTGCAAATTTCATCTTTTCTTACCACTGAGTAGAACTCCATTGTGTAAATGTACCACATTTTTATTATCCATTCATCAGCTGAAGGACATTTAGGTTGTTTAGCTATTGTGAAAAGAGTAGCAACAAACATGGATGTTCAGGTGTCTCCATGGTAGGATGAGTCCTTTGAGTATATGCCAAGGAGTGGTATAACAGGATCATATGGCACATTCATACTTAGTTTTTTTTAAAGTTTTCCATACTGCTGTCCATAGTGGTTGCACAATTTGCATTCCTACCAGCAGTGAATGATCATTCCCCTCTCCCCACATCCTCCCCAGCATTTGGTGTCTTTTGTTCTCTTGATCTTGGCCAGTCTGACTGGGGTAAGATGAAATCTTAAAGTGGTTTTGATCTGCATTTCTCTAATTACTAAGGATGTTGAACACTTTTTAAGGTGTTTCTTAGGCGTTTTTATCTCCATGGCTCAGGGACCATTGTGGAAGAGGGGGCAGGAAGATTATAAGCACCAAGGTCAGTGCATGAACATAAGGAAACAGAGACCTTCAGGCCACTGGGAACTTGCTCATATGAATTTGCAACAGACTGCACAATGAAACAAAAAGAGTCACCTAAAGCCTTTTCAGGTAACTATCCTATGGTCTAATGTCCATGTTCTAAATACTCAAAATAAGTTCTCTCAACCAAAAGTGTAATTGTTATAATATATCTGAGTGTTCAACTTTCAGAATAACAACAGCCACACTATAACCAGTACTTAGAGAAATCACTACTCTACTTCCTTTCCAGATTTATGTTTTCTGACTTTTTATATTTTTTCCCACATATTGGTATACTATATGATATTACTGTGCTTTTTAATTTCCCTGAAGAAATAAATCTGAGTGTGTTTCCATTTTTGTTCAAAGGTCCAGTCACATCTTTCGCATAAAGCATTTAGAATTTACATCTGCCCAACAATCAATCTTTTGAATAATCACCATTCTCCTGACCCCTGCCTCTGGTCTGGATGGTCAGCCATGGGACCCACCCTTATTCCTCCCTGGAACAGAGGAACTGACACAGTCAGAATCCTCTCAATCAAGGAAATCCATCTCCTACATGACAGATGTCACTCCCAGTTACCATCCATACATACAATGCTATCCATGGTCATGTCCCTGATACTGGTATATGGTCACCTAGAGGAAAGCTTTCTTGGGGTCATATTGTGGAATGATATCAATTAAACATTCTCCCTAGGTACAAGGAGGAAATTTGGTCCAAAGGAAAGAACATGACTCACAGAGTAAAAAGGCCCAGTGGCTCAAGACGGAGAATAGCTCTTGAGGACAGTAATTGGGTTCCAGGATCTCATGACTTCTGATGACATGTTTGACATCCCTGGAAGACAAGCCAATGAATTTTATTCGTTGCTTAACTTTCTTTGAGTTTGAATTCCTGTCATTCGCAACTAACATAAAGTGAAGTTAGGGATGGAAATTTTTTAAGTGTGAGGCAGAAGCAAGAGGACAGTGAGTATGAGGCCAACCTGGGCTATACTGAGAGTTCAAGACCAACCTAGATACATAGGAAAACTCTTTCTTGAAAAAAAAACTTTCCATTTTGAGATGAGAAGTACAAGTTAAAGATTTCCTTGAAGGTTGTAATAAAACTGACATTTTTGTAATACTTTATAGTCAACAAAAGACTTTTTAAATTTTCATTTATGTCTTGTATGTGTCCCTGTGTAAGTATTTGTACATATGTGTATGTCTGGGGAGGCCAGAAGAGGGTGTTAGAGTTATAGGCAGTTGTGAGCTGCCTAATATGGGTGCTGGGAACTGAACTCAGGTCCTCGACAAGAGCAGCATGTACTCTTAAGCACTGAACCACCTCTCCAGCTCCCTGCAAAGAACTCTTACATGTTATCTAAGCTGATTCTCCTTGTAACTCTGGAAGATGGATGGTACAAATATTTTACAATCTTCATTTCACCAACATTTTAAGATTGAGTCTTAAATACTAAATTTCTGTTCTTTAATCATTATTGATTCAATGACTCTCGAATTGTTCTGATCAGTTCAAGAATAAACACTGTATAATGACGAAGAGCAGAGAGTACTAGTGGAGGGAAGGGAGGGAAGAGGGGAGCCAAAGTCAGCTAATGTCTGACCTGACACTGCTTTCACTGAAGATTGTTCCTCCAAGTCCACTTACCTGGAAATTTTAAAATATTTGGATCCAAAGTTTTTTAGAAAATGTGTTTCTAGAAGGCCTTGCATCTACCTTGGAAAACCAATTTTGAAGAATGTTCCAGAGTTATCAACCAGATTGTGTCCTCTTGCGCAAAACACATTCTATGCCCATACTATGCACGTTCTGGAGAACAGAAGCATGGAGCCTGCAGAGATCGGCAGGCAACATTCTCCAGAAGCTAGGACAGTAGCCATCATTTTGAAGGAGAAGAGCCCATATTAAATGTTAGCATTACATGGGCCCCTACACCGCTAGAGCTAAAAAATAAAACAAGATCGATGATTTCTTTGGCGTGAACAGTATCTATGAACCATTGCTGATAGCAATTCTGAGCCATCTCTATAATCAATATTTAAGAGTGCCTGAACTGGGACTGGAGAGATGGCTCAGCAGTTAAGAGGTCCCAGGTTTGATTCCCAGCATCCACATGGTCTGTAACTCCAGTTCCAGAGGATCTGACACCCTCTTCTGACCTCCATAGGCATTGCACAACAGTACGACACAGGTGCACTTACATACATGTAGGCAATACACTCATACACATAAAATAAAAAAATATTTTTTAAAAAGATTGCCTGATCAAAGAAGCTGTGTTCTAAAGCAAAGGCAAAGAATGTGAGCAAACACACACAGAAGAAAATGATGACTAATAAGGAAGGCCTGAACCGGAGTTGGACCGGGTCATGTCTGTAATTTCTCCACTTAGTTTTGCTTATACTGTATGCGTCTGGATGCACCTCGTTGCTGATTTAACTCTATAATAAACTTTGTGTTCATTTTTACTTTTAACTTTTTTTTTTTGGTCTTTTTGAGACAGGGTCTCCCTGTAGCCCCAGCTGTCCTGGAACTCACTATATAGACCAGGCTGGCCTTGAACTCACAGAGCTCTACTTGCCTCTGCTTCCCAAGTGCTGGGATTAAAGGGATGCGCCACCATGCCCAGCAATAGGAAGGTATATCTTTAAATATTTTTATTAGCACATACTCATTTTATATATTCATGGGATCCGGTGTGATATTGCCATACACGCATACCTCTGCATTTATCTATCCACCCTTCTTCCACCCTCTCCCTGACCACACAACTGCCACTTCTGCACTTTTCCCAGTCCTTGTTAATCACTCCTCTACTTCCAAGTTCAAACTTATCAATCTCTGCTGAATCTTTTAGGTCAACATAGTCCCTTTAGATACCGAACTCAGAAAACTCTAAGAAACACCACTGAAGCCAGCATTCTATATAATGATGAGAGGAGCTGACCAGCCATCAGATGGCACCCAGTCTATCTGTTGCTTTGTCCAAGCTTCCACCTAATGGTGAGATTACAATGAAATCACATGTACTTATCTTCCAAAGCGCATGTTCACAAAGGCAAACTAACACTGGGAAATGAAAATCACTCACCAGTGCAAGGTTGGTGATGAACTCTTCAACAAGATTGGAACAGTTAAGTTAAAAAACCCAAAATTCACCAGACCATTTATTCTCATGCCAAAAAACCTCCTAAAGACTTAAATCATACTCTATTCCAGTGAGGAATCACACTTGTTTTGTTTTATTGTATTTATATACATGTATTTATATTGATATAAATCAATATCTAACAGAAACAAGAATTTGTGCATGCAGAGTTTATGCTAAAGACTCAAAAATGTGGCAGAGACTTCAAGCTGACTTCCAATTACCATTTTGTTTGCTAATCCAACTCCCCATGGTTAACTCAGTAAAAAGAACACATTTCCCATCCACCCTCACTGAAGTGCAGTCATGTGCCCGAGTCTTGGCCATTGATTTGTAAGTGGAAGGGTATAATTCTCCCAGAAAGTCCTGTTAAATCAAAGAAGTTTGAGTTTTCTTCCTTCCTAGTTCTGTACTGTGCCACAATATGAAGTAATCAAGTGACAAGGCGTCTCGGTGTGATAGGTTGGGATGTAGTAAGAATAACAGCTTCCATCTTGGGATAGGAGAATAAGGGCCACAATCCAAAGAATGCAGAAGAGAGTTGCAAATAAGGGCACTTGAAAACCCATGTGGCTACACTGCCACCCTATGTTCCTTATCTCTGACCTGTTGCGTAAGATTTAAATACACCTCAAACTTTTTTATTTTCTAATATGTGTAGCCTACAGTAACCATGATTTGCTCAAAGGATGAAAAGTGGGTGCCATGATCAAAGAAAATAAGAAGTAGAATCCAAAAACGGGTTAAATCTCATGGAGAGATTGTGCCTTTGTTTTAGCAATAATTCCAGTGTGTACTAAACCTTACCTCTCATTTCTAAGGTTGATAATCTCTGGTCATCAGCATGGTTCCAGCAGAAGCAGACGACATACAGCTAGTTATTCACATCTTTAGCTCTAAATGACAATACAGCTTCATGTGTTCTTAATATCATCAGTTCATTCATGCTCAGCCATGATAAAAAAATATTCAGTCCCATAGGAATTCATAGCCTCAGAAATCACTCTGAGCATGAAAATAAATATCTCATACTTAGTATTAGTTAGCTTTCAATTGCTGTGATAAAACACTCTGACCAGCACCAGCTTGGAGAGGAAAGGATTTATTTCAGCATACAGTACAGTCCTTCATGAAGGGAAGCCAGGGCAGGAGCTCAAACTGGAACCTGGAGGCAGAAGCTACTCACTGGCTTGCTCCTCTGGTCTGTCTGTGCTCAGCCTGCTTTCTTATACAACTCAGGACTACCTACCCAGGGGTGACACTACCCACAGCGAGTGAGCCCTCCTACATCACTTAACAGTCAAGAAAGTGCCTCACAGGCATGACCACAGGCCAATCTGTTAGAGGTAATTTCCCACTGAGGTTCTCTCTTCCTAGGTATGTCAATTGACAACTAAAGCTATTCAGCACACACTTCCTAAGACTTACTACAGAGGCGCAGTAACGAGACTTAGACTAGGGGAGGGAATTAAGATCCAGCCTAGAAAGACAACCTTCACAGGTATGGTCAAATGATTTTTGACAAAAGAGCTAAGACCATTCAATGGAAAAGATCAATCATCTCATTATTACCATGACAGACATGCAAAAGAATTAAATTGAATTTTAGTCTTCCACTCCACCATACACACACACACACACACAAAAAAAATAACTCAGTGGATTAAAGACCTAATTATAAAAGCTAAAATCCAAAACTTCCTAGAAGAGTATAGAGAAAAATCTTCAAGAGATTGAATTTGATAATGAATAAAGGCACAGACAAGAAAAAGAAAAAAATAAGCTGGGTGTGGTGGCACACCTCTTTAATCCCAGCACTTGGGAGGCAGAGGTAGGCAGATCTTTGTGAGTTGGAGGCCAGCCTGGTCTACATAGTGAGTTCCAGGACAGCTGTGGCTACAGAGAGACCCTGTCTCAAAAAGACAAAAAAAAGAAAAAATAGATAAACTTGATTTCGTCAACACAAAATATTTCTGCATCAAACACTAGCAATAGGATAAGACAAGCCATAAAACAGGAGAACATATTTTCAATGCATGTATAAAATAAGGAGTTTATATCCATAACATGTACATAACCCCTCTTTTCAATATATAATTTTATTGAACTTTTGTGCGTATCATAAAATATATCTTAATCATCTTTAGGCCTCCTCCCCTATCTGTAACACCCCCATAGCCCACCCACCAGATACCATACATTCTGTCATTTGTGTTAAGGCCTGTCAAGGCAAGTTAATGTGCCCAAACGCTCCTCAGTGCAAGTTCATCCACTGAGGTCTAGTCAGCCTATTTAGAGTCACTCCCTTAAAGACCAGCTCTTCCTTGTCCTGCGGTAATCAACTTCTATAGTTCTGTGGCTAAGATTGGGGCCTGCTGCTCATTTCCACAGTTCTATGCTGGGTTTTGTCTGCTTAAGTTTGCATGGGTCTTGTGCATGCTGACACCATTGCTGACACCAGGTTCATACGAGCAAGGTCCCAGGTGCCTGTAAGACCCTATTTCCATATGGTCATGTACCTCCTCCCTTGTCTCTTATAATCTTTCTACCACCTCTTCCACAATGGTCTCTGAGTCCTGAGTCCTGTCCAAAGACACACACTCTGCAGACTCTTTTTTTTTTTTTTTTTTTTTTTTTTGATTTTGGTAATTTTACACTTTAATTGGTTTTTACCACTGAAGTGATTCTTTTTATTTTATTCATCACTTTTTTTCTGTTCTCCCACTAAGGTACTTACATCTAGCCTCCTAACTCTGTAGCTGCTTTCACAAGTCTAAGTGAAAATATCTTCTGCAAAATTTAGTAAATATATTTACAAAAAAAACATAGAAATTTGGAATCATCCTTTTTCTGATTTCAAATTACTTAATTTCAACAGTATTTATTAATTTCCGTCAGAAAATTCTAATTATTGCAGTTTCCACAAACAGATGCTCAATAGTATTAAGCTGTAACAGGGAAAATGTAAGAAATACAGACATGGCCAGTATTTCTGCAGATTCTTATTCTCTCTGCTTTGGCCATTTGTGTCCTTTTGTGTTCATGGCCCTCTGCTGCATGAGGGAGCTTCGTTGATGTTGAGAGAATGCATTAGCATTCTCTCTACCCCTTGTTCCACTGTGTTCCTTGAGCCTTAGGCATAGAGCTTCCATTGTAGATGTGTCACTTAGGGTTGAGAAATTCACAATCTCTGTGTGTGACCAGTTGTATAATTCTGTAATAATCTGTCTGTGGCAAAAGAAGCTTCTTTGATGAGTGGTGACTGGCATGCTTGTCTGTAAATATAAGGATCCATATTTAGCACATAGTAAGAAATTACACTTGTCTAGGGAGTGTCAGCCTTGGAGCTTTCTCTAAGATCTGTGACTTTTCCAGCCATGCGTGTTTGGTTATGTTTACAGAACCACGCATGAGTTTCCTCCCATTGATTGGACTTTAAGTCCAATTAGGTAGCTAAGACAAAAGTGCCACTACTGCCCCAATATAGTTTATTGTGGCAGTCATTGTTGTGGTTATTAGGCCTTAAAGCTGCTGGGGTTGGAGGTTGTGGGGGGATGTTCAACTGGGAGGTGAGAAGGGAGGGAGCCACAGTGGGGGAACTCAGGAGACAGGGGATGATGGGAGGCAGGTGTTATTGGGCAGGAGGGAGGGACAATGAGGGCGCTTGAAATGGGGAGGGAGGAGGGAGATCATAGGGGGGATAGAGGTGAATGGATCTTGGGAGGTTACAGAAGTCAGAGGAAAATATGTTACCTCCAAAACCCCCTGAGAAGTGCGCATATGGTGTCTGAGCATTAGTGCATGTGTGTATCTGAGGCCTGTATGGCAAAGAACACAGTGCCAAACAGGAGAGACCTCCCTTCAAGCGGTTGGTTAGAGTAGTTCAAGAGACTCCCAAAATAACACAGGCTATTTCCAGAGCTCTTGGTTATCTCCCAGAACTAGAAGATAAGATCCTACTACTGAAGACAGGACATACAAACTTTGGACACAGGACTTGGAGCAATGGAGCAGAAACTGACCTGGAAGTCTTCTACCTGAAGGTTAGATCCCATAGTTCTAAAGGATTATGTAAGCTGCTAACGGGGAGAATCAATCAGTGGTTCAACCCAGCCCTAAAGCCTAATAACCATAACAACTGGCACAGCAAACTACCTCTATTGGTGCAGTAGTGACACTGTTATCTGAGGAGTAATCAGTACCTATCTAATTGGACTTAAGGCCCTCTCAATGGGAGTGAACACATGGGTGGCACTGTAAACACAGCCAAATACACATGACTAGAGATGTCATAGATCCTAGAGAAAACCCTGTCTCTGTCATATCTCTAGGCAAATGAAATTTCTTACTATATGATAAATACAGATCCTTATATTTACAGACAACTGTACCATACACCACTCATCAAAGAAGCTTCTTGCAACAGATAGAGGCTACTACAGAATCTCACAACTGGTCAGACAAAGAGAATATACATCTGAGAGATAAACAGTTCTAGGTGACATATATACAGTTGAACCCCTACACCTAAGGCTCATCAAACATAATGGAATGAGGGTAGAGAGAAAACTAATACATCCTTTAACACTCATCAGTGAAGCTTCCTCATACAATGGAGTGTGATGCACACAGAAGACCACAGCTGGCCAGGTTTTAGAGAATAAGAAACTCTGGCACCCTCTTAGCTCAGTAGGCAGCACGTCAGTCTCATAAAGAATAAGAAACTGCATGGTGCGTGTCCCTGGATAGGAATCCTGTATTGAACCTCACCCAGCCATGGCTCAGGGACCACTGTGGAAGAGGGGATGGGAAGATTGTAAGAGCCAGGGTTGGTTCATGAACACAGGGAGGCAGAGACCTTCAGGCCACTAGAAGCTTGCACATGTGAACTTGTGGCAATGGTGGCATCAAGCACAGGACCCATGTCAACTCAATCAAGAAAAGGCCCAGAGTGGAGAAAAGGAAATGGGCAGCAGGCCAGCCCTAGTATGGGTACTATCAGAGACGGATTACTATTGGGTGAGGGAGAGTGGGCCTTACTTAAAACCTCTAGATAGGGTGACTCGACTCCAGTAGATAAATTTGCACCAAAGGATATCTGGATACAAATGCTTGACAGGATAGGACCTAACATGTATGGCAGAATACATGAGGCATGGATCGGGGAGGGGGGAATCTAAATTTGATTAAGAACTATTGTATGACATGGATATAGAAGTTTTTAATTATAGCCTTCAATTTGTTTGCTCAACATTTTACTAGGGAACTTGTATTTATTAAGAATACTCTCTAACAAAACCACAAGTCATACATTGGATTAAGACGGTCTAGATGTACTTTGCTGTCAATTACTTAAAATATCTGAACTGTGAGGAACCTTAGAAGGGATTAATTTTGGAACCCTGGAAAGATGGGAGGCAAAGCTTAAACAGATGGCCTTTCAGGCCTCGGTCTTAGTCTGAAGGACACGTAGAGTTTGTCTTTGTTTTCATAGCTCAAGTTTATTTCTTATGCTGAGGGAAAGATTAATATCATTGTATTCAATTCTTTTCACAAAAGAAAGAAAGAGAGAGAGAGAGGGAAGGAGGGAAGGAGGAAGGAAGGAAGGAAGGAAGGAAGGAAGGAAGGAAGGAAGGAAGGAAGGAAGGAAGGAAGCCAATTACTGAGTATGATTTATGGAATGATAGATCAAAATGCCATTTGCATTTGAAAATCAAGAGGAATTTATCTCTGGTTATGAAACCTGATGCAAGCCTGGGCAGTTAACACGAAGGAAGTGCCTGCCACTAGTAGTTTCTACATAAATTTTTCTTTTGTGACATTATTTATTATAAAAGAATTGCTTAAAAACCATGTGGCCAGATATATGATAGATACTTAATAAATGTGTATGTTTTGAAGTATTAAATCAGAATACAAGAGTAAACACTAAAAAAAGAACTGTTGTATGAAATGTTCAATAATTTAAAAAACTTTATTTAATAAATAAAAAATAATTAGAAAAAAAACTGGAATTAGGCTATCAATTGATATTCTCCCTTAGCAGCTTGCAGAATGTTCTCCAAAACTATGAGAGCTAGCCTTTAGGGAGGTAAATGCCTCCATTTTACGAATGTACTGAGGATCTAAACTCAGGACCTCCTGCTTGCTGTACACTTTACCCACTAAGCCATCTTCCCAGCCCCAGAGCTCTGTTTCCATTGAGCGCCACATTTAATTTTCTTTTGAGTAGCTGATGTTTAGCTCTGTTGCCTCCCTTAATTCCAATATCTATGGTTTGCTCAAGCAGACCAAGATCTCTGCCCCTTTAGATCTTCCTATCTTTATTCGGCCAATAGCACGTAGTGGTGTGTTCAAAGATTCTGACACATGTACTGAGAGAATATGCCAGTGTGGCCTATATCTCTGAGCATTTCCTCCCAGTGTTCAGTCCACACTAGCCTGAAGATCACTTTCCTAAATCTTGTCAGGCCAGTAGAACTCTTAGGAAAACATCACTTGGTGACATGTACCTGACCCTGTGCTCAGTACTGGTACTGCCTTATATAGATATTACCATAGTCATCAAATACATACCACATCACACAAGCGCACATACACATACACCATCTACATTCTGCTGTTTCAGTAACTTGTGATCGATCATGGTTTCCATTATTAGATTGACAGTCACAATACCATCATGCAAGCATTCATATATTCTTTTATTTAATAGTGTCTCCAATGTGTAAGAATAATGATGCTGATAACTCAGATATGCCAAAGAGAAGTCATAAAGTGTTCACTTTACCTGAAAAGGTAAAATTCTCAATAAGGAAAGGAAAACTTTGTATGGTAAGATTGGTAAGATCTACATAGTAAGAAATATTAATAAAGAAAAAAAATCCACGTTATTTTTTTTTCTTTCTCACTTCATAAAGATTGCAGCCAGCCATCCATATTAAAATGCAAAGCTGGAGAGACATTAAATTACAGGATTTGTTCTACATATATTATCAAGCATCCGGTGAATATCTCGGAACATGCTCCCCTACACAAGGGGGTACTACTGTATCAGAAATCCTGTTTTCTGAGTGAAAGAAGGTGAACCCCATGGTTACATAAATAGTAGACAGAGATGGATACAGTTAAGTCAGACTTGAAATTAATCTCCCTTTGTCAAGATTTCTCTAGACTTGGACTTCAAAGGCACCACTTCTATCCAACCAAGCTGTTGATCTTGTCAAGTCCATGTGTTTATAACTCTGCACCATAAATATCACACATCTAGATTAAAAAAAAAAGACTTGAAATAAAGACATATCTCCAAGTTCCTACCATAGTGTGACACAAATATGATGTGTGTGTGTATAAGTGTGAGCACACGTATGCCACATGTCATGGGCCAGATGTGAAGGTCAGAAAACAAACCTCATAAGTCAGTTCTCTCTTTCCAAGGAAGGTTTCAAGGACTGAACTCGGGCCATCAGGGTTATGCAGCTAGCACTTTTACCCACAGAGCCATCTCCACTGGTTGTTCAATTTTAGAATTACCAATTATCATTGGAATCAATGCCACATTCCCTATGCTGTCAGTTCTTTTCTCTACATCCTCATACAAAAATATCAGTTACTCAGAATTCTTAACTAATTTATGTATCTGGACCACTCTAAACCTCGGCTCTCTGACTGTTTTTCTCTTGGTTTTGTCCTGTGTTTTGACATGTCTGGTAACTGTAGACTAAATGGATGTTATTTCTAAAACTTTTGGAGACCCCAGGTGGTGCTATTTTTCTGCATGGACCATAATCCTCTCTTTTCTTCAGATAGAGAGAGTAATAGCTGATCACCTTAATCTACTCAGAAACTACTCTGTATTAAATCTGTTTTGCAGTATGACAAGACTTGATCTATTGTCTGTTTTACTTTATTTTAGGCACATTTCTCCAAGGTTTTCACCTGAAAGATTGATGTATTTGTTTCCCACACCCTAAACACACTTGTAGTGAGTTCTGATCTCTAATCTTTGACTCTTGAAATTATGAAATTGGGTAAAAATTGTTACATTCTTTTTTCAGAGAATTTCTGTCTAGGTGTTTTCCCTCTGATTCTCAGTCATAGTAGAATTCAACTGACCACAGGGAAAACGTGGCAGCCTGGTTGAAATCTCTATCTTTTCTAGAAGTCCTACTTGCCTCAGAAATCACTGTTGTCTTCAAACCAAACTATATATACACATATATATGTGTATATATAGCATGTATGTGTGTGTGTGTATAAAAGAGAGAGAAAGAAAGAGAGAGGGAGAGAGGGGGAGAAAGAGTTATGGTGTGGGTGTGGAGGTCAGAAAATGTTCTGGGAGTTCCAGGGATCAGATTTAAGTCATCAGGGTACTCTGAGCCATCTTGCTGGCTCTGATTCTCACTTTTTACCTAGAACTATGGTCTGAATGCTTTTGTGTCCCTTGAGTACCAAGATGATAGTATCATAAGTTTTTTAATCACCAAAGTCATAGTATTAAGAGAAGAGGCTACTGGGAGCAATTAGGTGATAGGCCTTTGCCCATTAAATGGTATTAATGCCCTTATAAAAAAGGCCACAAAGATCCAAATAGTGCCTTCCATCATATGAGAACTAATGAGAAAGTATTACTTCTAAGAAAGTGGGTCCTCATCACATGCTGAATCTAAGGGAAACTTGATCTTCCCATTCTCCAGAAACAAATTACTGTTGTTATGTTACCTAGTTTTTTCTTTTGTCTTACTTTGTCTTGTTAGAGTGCAGTGACCCAAATGAACTATTTGGTTTTATAAATTGCTTTCCAGATAAGCATATTATCTATCACCAGCTACCCCATCCCAGCAGGAAGTGTTTATCTTTCAATGTAAACTTTCTTTAATTCATAAATCTATAAATTTGAGCATTCCCCTGCTTCATAACTCCAAATGTTTCCCACTAGCATTTCCCACTGTAACTGCATTTCCTGCACTGTGCACTACACTGCGACCGAGCTGATCTGATTTCCATCCCTCACTCAGAGTTGTAGGAGACATGCTTTTTTTCCTCCCTTGTATGCATTGCTCAAAAAAGCTTTCTGAAAGACTCTGGCGTGGCAGCACTGATCCTCAATCTGGCCCCATGCTTAAATAGAAAGATGAAGATTCTTTTCCTTCCTAGTTACATAACCTTAGAAAATACATTCACCTCCTTGAGCTTCAATACCCTCCTCAACAAAATGAGAAAAACTGTCAAGGCTTTCACAAGGACTAAGCTAAGTATTGTGTGTCTATCTACCTGTTTTTACAATCTTCTGTCCTTCCCTCCTTTATTCAAAAGCAAATAAACCACAAAGGACATCCCCACTAGAGGGTTCGGCTTTCATTTCTGTAGCAATGTTCCACTTCCCTTTCCTCACTCTGCCTCAGCACAGCAGTCAGACATGTTTTATTTAAGACAATGCTATGACACACACATTCCTGACTTCACAAGCACTATGCCCCCATTTAAAGTCAGGAAGATACTCCTGTTACAAGCCATAATTTCTCAAAGAAAGAATAAGAACTCCTTAGAAAGAAGCACGTCTTATATTTTAAATATCCCAATCCTTGACTGACTGTGATATGCTTCTAGTTGCTTTTTCTTCTCATGTTTTATGTCGTCTATATAGTTCTTTCATCCAAACACCACTGCAAATGAAATCATGTCAGCAAAGAGACATAGCAACTTTAGATCCTTTTAGTTCAGCTGTGAACTTTAGACTTAGTCCTTTAGGATGCTCTTGTCTGGTAAGGTTTAATTTATATTAAAATGTTCTAAAAGGAAAGGCAGGATTCTCAAAATGAGATAGAAAGACAGACAAGAGTCTGTCTTTCATAAATTAGTAAGCATCACCAACCGCCTTTCTTGACCATTTAAACTCTATGAAATTAATAAGTAGACAACTAAGGTCCACTTGGCCCCACCACAGCCCTGCAAGTTCACTTAAGCAATCCAAGTTTCCTTAAAGTTTTATAAGCCAGCTTTTAGAGCAAGTCCTTTGTACTTATTGCTGGTGACAGTGAGCATTGCTGCAGCCAATGAACCTTACTGACTTACGACCCCAATATGGTCGAGTACTGTTATCAAGGGAAATATCAGAATCAATGCTTGTATATTACATTGAGGTCCTGACTTCTGCAAAAGCCCCCTACAGACCCTTCAGAACATGTCAGTGAAATAAACAGCTAATGCTCCAAGACAGTCTACTGACAATGCTCTAATAGTACTGTTTATTTAACCACTTTCCAATCATCCTAACCCTTCCAAAGGCCATAAGGTGCTTCAAAAGACAATAAAGGGAAGTGGGGGGAGTATTCACATCTTTGATTCTTTTGCAAGAGAATCACATTCATGCCCATTTTTTGAAGGGACAGTATGGATGGTTTGGTCACAGTTAATTAGCTTACAACATTAAGCCACTCCTGGTGGAATGAACTGAGAGTACAATGCCTTCTATAACGTGGCACCTACACGGGAGCTTTCGGTTATAGCCCACATTCAGCAGAGAAAGGCTGGCCCCACAGCGACCTTTGAACTGGCTGAAATGAGTCATGTCGCCACTTCTCTTACCTATATAAGCACAAACTCTATGCAATGACTTTTCATGTAACTTTTTAAATTTTCCATTTATATGAGGCTTAAGTTGTTTTCTTTAGTTACTTAGAGGTTCTGTCAGATGCAAGAGAATAGTCTATTATTCTTGTGGTTATCTGAGTTTACATTTTTAGGACTGTTTTTTTTTTTTCCACTAGATGGTCAAAGAATTAAGAACTCTTGTGATGTCCAAACTAAACATGTAAGATCCTTTTTACGTAAAATGCACGCCCTTTCCAGAAAATTCACTCTATTATTGTCTAATGCTAGGAATTTCCTATCATTTTTCAACTTTCTCCTGCACTGCTGTGCACTCAGCCATTCAAACATTTCCACCTGGTAGAATTCCAGGTTCTGAGGGTTTGGCAGTCTGCAAGAGCACTACTTCTAACCTCCAGCCCTTGGGCATTGCAGTAAAAAATGTGAGTGACCCAGCCCAGAATTCTGTCCAAAAGTCAGAATCGCCCAGGGGTACTCAGCAGAGAATCAAAAGGTTCATCTTCCCTCTCCACAAGTCCAATAGTCACATACACACACACACATACACACACACACACACACACACACACACACACACACACACACACATATATATATGGAAAAAAGGTAATTCATAACAGTTTAGCTTTTTATTAGAGAACAGGCATTATTTGATGCGCCTCAAAAGACCTTGCTTCAGCAAATTCAATGGTTGGTCTGTTTTAGGCTTTCTTTAAAGAAATGATGCCTTTGGGTGTTAATGGTCACAACAGGGAAGGGTGGTGTATCTTCCAAGAGGGGTGAGAAGAACATGATGTCCTGTTCAAAGTGCCCAAGTAAAACAGCATAAGATGAGTCCTCAGGGCAACCCAAGGGTCAAAGCTGGGGTTTTCAGTGGCCAAGCCTCAGAAGGTTCAAAACAGGCAGCAGGGATAGAGAGAAGACAGATAGACCAAGAACAAAGAGCCCCATGTAGCTGCCAAAGGCAAGATCCAAAGGTACATAAATTATTCTTATTGATAGCTACATCTGAGTTTGAGGGTTGCATTGACTGAGGATAGAGAATCAGTTCAAGTAAACCAGAACCTTCAGGATGAAACATAATCAGAATTCCACATCTGCAGGTTCTGCATCTATGAGCTCAACCAACCATGTACAGAAAATATTCAGAAAAAAAAGACAATAAAATTAATACTACAATAATGTTAAATAAATGTTAAAATATAGTCTATTTACATAGTGATTATATTGTATTAAATATCACAAGCAATCTGGAGATGACTTAAACATATATGGGAAGGAGGGTGTCCATAGGTTCTATACAAATACTGTTCTGTCTTCTGGAGGAACTTGAGCATCTATAGGTTTTGCTATACACAGGAAATACCAAATAATCCCATGCCAAAATGGAGGGATAACTACTAAAAGCATCCTTTTTACTGTTAAAGGTATTCTCTGGGGAAAAAAAAAAAAAAAGGAGCTTAACACTTTTTGGTGGTCTCATTTCCATAAGGAACAGTATCATTGTGGTGGTTAATATTGTCAACCTGACTGGATCTTGAATCACCTAGGAAACAAACCAAGGTACCCTTGTAAGAGATTAACTATTGTAGGCTAACCTCTAAGCATGCATGCTCTAGGGTACAGTGTGACCAGATGCCTCAGGTTCCTGCCACTGTGATGTCCCTAGAGCTGTAAGACAGAATAAACCCCTCCTTCCTCAAGTTGCTTCTGTCAGGTACTTTGTTATTATCAACAAGAAAAGTAACACAGTCACTCTATTTGATCGAGGTCATTCTAAACCATAACATAGGTGAGCCTTTGATTCCAGAAGACTTTGATTAAAAACCTTAGCTATACCTTAAAATGATCTGGTGCTGCGGGGGGGGTACAGGGGACTTTTGAAGAAAACTGGGGCAGCCCTCAAACCAGGTGGGACGGTAACTGGTATTTTCTTAAGTCTAATGTACAGACAAGGCTGCAAAACACTAGGTTCACTAACAGGATTCTGATTTAAAAGGAAAAGAAAAAGGCAATTCCAGGTCAATTCCATTAAAGTCACATGAAGCACACCAACACCACTGCCACCTCCATCTGCCTGGCACATGCCTGAAACCTTTTGGCTCAACTTATATCCAACCTACATGCCTTTTATCAGGGGAAAGAAAGTGCATTTGTGAAATCAAACCCACTCTGAGCAACCACAGTTCATGTGCACTTCAGCACAAGCCCCCTGAGGATAGCTACTGAAATAACTTGAACCAAATCACCTCCTCTTTAATTTATTGACGGGCCCTCAGGGGGAGTTTGCGTTTTTCTACATCCTCACCCCACAAAATGCAAACCAAAATCAAGGAGGGTTAAACCCCCTTTCGTTTGAACAGGGAGTTTCCCTCCCTGCCTTCATCTTCTTAACCTACTCTGTCCCTTCTCTGCACCCCTTCCCTCTTCCCTCTGATTGACAAATTCTTATGCATCTCTCAGCAGGGACAGTAAACAGCAAGCAGTACCATGGTAAAAATCACATTTTCATACATAAGTTGCTGTGTGCATAGCTCTGATGGTGCAGGCACCATTTCCTTTAAAGCTCACTGTGAACCTATGACTTCTTATGCTCATTGAAAGATGTGGGTCAGGCCTCATTTCATAAAGTGAGGACACAATGAAGCAAGAAACAAGATGCATGAAGCCCCCTTGCAGGCTGAACTCCTTATCCTGATGTTAAATGCCTCTTTGAGGACTTAAATGCCATGGTCTTTGCAGCACCCACCCCCACTTCCTCCTGTCAACAGCCCAAGGAAGGGTCATTCATTTCTGGTGTATTTCAAATGGCACTGTAATATATTTTGCTTAATCATACAAATTCACCACAAGATTGTGCACCACATGGGCAGGCATCCCATTTCAGTCATCTTTGCTTATCCTGAAGCTAGTATGGGGTTCAGCACATAATAGGGACTCAATATCTGTTCCATGAGTGAGTGAATGAGCAAATGTCAAATGATTCACTCTGGATAAAGCTCTTCCACTATTAAAGCCTAAGTAGTCTATTCTTCACAGAAGCCCAGAGCCTCCTACACTTTTCCTTCACCTCTTCCTCATTTTGATAAAATAAAGAATAATGGGATTTTTATCACACACTTCCCTACCCACTTGCACTTTTTTTCTGCTTTGAAGTGAGAACAGGTATCTGCAGACTTCTCTGAGACCTAGAAGGATATCACTCACTTTCCCAGTTGGGCTCACAGCATTTTACTTGGAGGAGAGGATGCAACTAGCCCCGTGCTTTCTCTTCACCTTCATGGGGAGAGGCAAGGGAGTAGCTGAAGGAAGAGCTCCCAGCCACCACCAGCTGTTTGTGCACTTCCTTGTCTGAGGGAGTAAACCAACAGCTAGCTAGTCATCCCCTTCCTTCTAAGTTCTGGGGGTAAGGAAAGCACCATGAAGCCAGCTCTTCATAGCAGGTGCTACTTCCAATGCCACTCAAACTTAGGCCCCAGACCCTTTGAGTTCCATGTTAAAATGCAAAGAACAGAACATTGTGAGCTCAGTTTCCAAATCTCATAGCAACTAGAAAAAAAAAAAAAAACAGTTGTACTTCAAATGTTCCTTAAAAGCAAGAAGGATTTGGGAATCCAGGTTGGGGGTGGGACGGTCAGGGATGAAGGCTGTTGGGAATGCAAAGGCAAAGTGAGGGAGGGAACACGCTTTGAGAGCTCCAAGGAACTAGACAGAGGAACTGGGTTGGTCTGGGTACAAAGGATCAGGAAGCAGTGGGGAGTCTGGGCCAAGAGGGTAGTCCAGGGATCTGGGGTACCAAAAGAAGAAATGGGCCAGTGCCCATGCTAAGAGGAGAGACAGGGTGGGAAAGCTGGGAGGGTCAATGAGGTTTTGGGAGTCAAGGTACAGTGAGCATGGTCGAACTTACCCAGGAAAGATGCTGGCCTCAGGAAACTGGGGGTTAGGTTAGGCTGGCCAGGGATGAAGGCTGGTCCAGGTATGAAAAGTTGAGGTGGGGATGGGAACAGGCTTTTAGGGCTCCAGGCATTAGACTGAAAAATTGGGTTGGTCTGGGTACAAAAAATCAAGAGGTAGTGGGGAGTCTGGGTCAAGAGGATAGTCCAGAGCTCTGAAGTACCAAGAGAAAACTTGGGCAGTGCCCATGCTAGGAGGAAAAATGGGGTGGCAAAAAATGGAAAACTGTCATCTGAAGCATTGAAATTTTCAAACATTGAAATCATCAGTATGATCTGGGAGCTACTTCATTCTAGACGAAATCCTGTCCACTCTCAAGATTATAGACAAACAATGGAGCCACCAACTTCTTTCAGCAGATACAGAATAGACAAATACTAATAGGTATTTCCTCCTGGGTTGCTCTTAGCCAACGGGACATTCTACAGGTGAGGAAATAATCCAAAGACCTAACTGAATTCATATTCACAGAGCCATGAGCAAAAGCCTTTGGTCATAAGGGACTTTATTCAAATGCCAGTCTCCCTTTAATACCTAAGTCTCAATTCATGCACCTGAACCTCATAAACATAGGAGGGAGATGACTGGAATGGGAGCATCTATTTCATGACATGGCTAAAAGGAGCTTTAATTGCCATATTGAATAAAAGTTAGTAAATGTGAAAATGATCAAAGAAATTTTATACCCATTGGTTTTATCTAATGCACTTTGAACATGTTTTGTAGTCAGTCCTTAAAGAGTCCTATTATTTTTAAAAGACAGCCTTCAGTATACTATACAGCTTCCTTTCTTCTGAGTTTAAAGCAACCCAATGTGGGTTTCAATGTTCCCTTTCTGTAACTCAACAGAAGTGTGTATAAGATAGTGGAGTGCTTGGGCTATAACTCAGTGGTAGAGTATTTATACAGCATATATGAGGTCCTGAGATTGTTCCCCCCACACTAGAGCAACTTTTTAAAAATGAAACAACAACAAAAAGAGAAGCCTGGGAACTATATGTGTCTTGATAACTAGATCGCTTTTATTTATTTTTATTGCTACGGTTGTTTGAATGAGAAATGTCACCGATAAGCTCATGTATTTGATCACCAGGTCTCCAGTTGGTGGCATGGTTTGTTAGGTTTAGGAGGTGCTGCCTTGCTGAAGAAAGCATGTCACCAGGGGCAGGCTTTGAGAGCTCCAGTCTCACCCCACTTCCTGTTCACTGTCTTTGCTTCTTGTTTGCCATTGAAGATTGAGCCCTCAACTTTAGGTGCCTGTTGCCATGCCTGCTGATTGCTGCCAGGCCTCCCCACCATGAGGAACTCATCCCTCTGGAGCTGTAAGCCCAAAGAAACTCTTCTTAGTTTAAGTTGCCTTGGGTATGGTGTTTTATCACAGCAACGAAAAAAGTAACTGCCGTAATTTCCATGGAGCATTTCCTCAACAGCATACAGCGGCATACAGTGAGGCCTGGAAGGAGTGAGAGGTATGTGAGAGTGGACTCCTTAAGTAAAAGCATTTTAGGAAAGCTGAAAGCTGAGGGTTTGGAAATAGAGTCCTCAAAACTCTACTTCTCTGTGAACTCATATTGCACATTACTGACATGCTCCTCATATGCATACTTATCTTTATCACATAGATTAAGCATCTGCGTTTTCCATTAAGTCTGCCCAAAACAAGCTTTTCTCGCCTACCCTCCTGGCAAACTCAGACTCATCTTTGGGGATACAATTAACATGTCCCAGAGTCACAGTTTGTTTCCTTCCTTTTTCAATAATCCCAAAGCAACTTTCCACACATTTCCACTCTAGCAAGTGCCTGATACTAGTGTGTACCACTGGTGTAGGGGGCTTGTTTTCACATTTGTGTCTCCCCACAATGTGAACTGGCAAGAGTGGGTCCCTTCCGGAAAGAATGCTTGTAGTACAGTAAGTGACCAAGGAGGATAAAGGTTGTGACATTGGCTCAGATAATCGGCAGAAGTCCTGGCTAAAATTAATGTGATTTAGACAACAGTGATTATAGATGTAGGAGTTGAAGCAGGATTTGCTATGGGGACCTATGTGATGTGGACAAAAGACAGACTCAGTGATGCCTTCCCAGACCAAGAGGAGGATTAGAGGAGGAAGAAGAAGACAAAATCAAGAGCGGAATTTGAAACATAATAAGATTTAAATACTTATAGACCCTCAAGCAGAGATGCTGTATAGGCTGTCGGGTAAACTAGTATGCTGTCCATACTGAAAACTAGCATGGTCAAGTTCAGAAACATGAATTTAAGAGTGATAGCCTGAAGAAAGTATTTAATGCCAGACACTGTATGAAGTCACCAGTGGAGAAAATGACTCAGGATCATTCCTGGGAATTCCTATCCTATTAAGAAAAGAATGTGTCAGTAAGAAAGACAGGAAGCATTCAGTAAATAAAGCATAGAATGTTTTCTTACAGATACAGGTGGGGTTTTTTTAATTTTTATTCTCTGTTTTTATCATTATTTCATATTTTCTTCAAATTACAATTATCAGTAGTTTTCACAATTTTGCAGAAAAAGAATACTTTCACTCCAGTAAACATCATTTCTCTCATTTATTGTCATAGTTTAACCACAAAAGCATCTTTGCTCATGTAAATAGACCAGATTCATAAGCAGGAAGAGGCAATAATGTGATTTTCCAGTGCCACCTGTGAACATTCATTATTAAGTCCCTGTTTTGTCTGCTATGGCTTTCCGATTCCCATTCATAAACAGCAACATAAAATAGTCTCATTCCGTCTCTTTTGTTTGCTTGCTTGCTTGCTTATTGTTATGACCCGACTGTGCACTTCAGTTTGAATAGCAAAATCTTGCCAATTGAGTATTTTTCCAATTTCTCTTTGTCCATTGAGATCACAAAAGCTCCATGAGTGCTGAATGGTATCCCTGCAGCACCAGTGTTCAGTTAAGTTACTAACAGACTCTGACTTGCTTCCTCAGATCAGTAACTCCTGCAGGCACTGGGTAAGCTACAGGACTTGGCTTAGGGCACTTAGGTCTGCAGATAACGCTTCACCTTATAGTTGGGAATGGATATTTTATCATTCCCCGGGTCATTAATTCATATTAAAAAGAACCTACCTTTGTCTCCCCTTCTTAAACTTACATTTGAGAGACTAAATATTATCCTGGCTTGAGTTTCCACCACACAGCTCTCCCACCTAGTTAAATAATCAGCATTACCTACAATTAGTCAATATCTCTGAGCTGAAATATGTACAGTTTATCACTTTGATGGTCTCTTGTTTTTGCCTATTTGTTAACACCAGGATTAAAGGCTGACATTCAGTAGCTAAAGCTTAAGACTAATTAAATTCAGTATAAAAGTTTGAATATTCTGCACCTGTTAAATTATTTACATCTTCCAACACCCAAGTGATGGTCTCCAAACATGATTTCTCTTTTAAAGAAAATAAAAAAGTTAAGTTTCCTAATCCTAAGACTAGAAGAGAAAATGGACAAGACCAATCTAGAATAGTTTATATTAAAAGTAAAAAGTATTTCATCACTAAGAATAGGACTATGTTCAAAAGACACAAAAGAGAGCTTGAAGACCTCCCCACTGGCCAAAGGTACAGTACAGTGTAAGAATCAGAACTGCAGGGCTGGAGAGATGGCTCAGCAGTTAAGAACACTGGTTGTTCTTGCAGAAGACCTGGGTTCGAATCCCAGCACCCACATGACAGCTAACAACTGTCCTAACTCCAGTTCCAGGGGATCAAACAGCCTCATCTGTCCTCCACAGGCATTGCACGACCTACATGCAGGCTATAAACACACGTAAAATAAAAGTAATAAATAAAATATTTTTAAAAAAGAATCAGAACTGCAATGGCAGCTGGGGAGACTGCTCATTCAACAAAAGTCTTGCCCCACAAGCATGGGAGCATGAGTTCAGAACCCCAGAATTCACACTAAAAAAAATCAGTAAACAATCAGTAATCTCAGAGATGATAAGATGAGCTGCAAAGACAGGAGGCTCCCTGAAAGCTCATGGATCAGCTAGCCTAATCTTTTTGGCTAGCCTGGCCTATGTGGTAAAGTTCCAGACCAAGAAGAAACACTGTCTTAAGTAAAAGGTAGAAGAAGGTGCCTGACACTCACAAATGACCTCTGACCCACACACACACACACACACACATACACACACACACACACACACACACACACACACGCACAAACTGCAATGAACTAAAAACCTATTAAATATGTTTCTCTGAGTTCACAGTGCTGTTTATTTTCTTTTACTATTAATTTTTTTGTTGTTTATTTACTTGGGGTTTTTAATTATTTGTTTTATTTATACAACTGTTTGGGTTGCCTGTATGTAAATCAGTATGTGTGTAGTGCCCACAAAGGCCAGAAGGGAGCTGAGAGAGCTGCCATGTGGGTGCTGGAATTCAAACCCAGGACCTCTGGAAGAACAGTAACTGCTCCTAACCCCTGAGCCACCTCTCTAGCTCAATTTTGGGTTTTGTTTTGTTTTGTTTTTGTGGGTTTTTTTGACAGAACCTCACTCTATAGTCCAGGGTGAACTCAAACTCATGGCAATCTTCCTGCTTCAGCCTCCTAAGTGCTGAGGTTACAAACGTGAGTCATCATAGCCAGGTAATATTTGCTTAAAAACTCAAAATACAGTGGTCATTTTGGGAGGATGTTGTATTGCTAACTCATTGCTTTGAAACACAGAAAATAAAAGATCAAGTGTTAATCCAACATTTCCTTATGAACTCTTTCTCAAGGCAATCCAGTAGTTGATGAGAGGAACTGTCATTTTGTAGATGTATTCAAGCTGTTTTAAAATTTTAATGATGTGGCTGCAGAGATGGCTCAGTGGTTAATAGCATTAGCTGCTCTTGCAGAGTACCCAGGTTTACATACATGCAAGCAATACACTCATACACATAAAATAAAAATAATAAATAAAATATTTTTTAATTTAATGAGGAAGCTGCAGAGATGGTTCAGCATTTAAGAGATTTTTCTGCTTTTTCAGGGGACCTAGGTTCAGTTCCCCAGCACCTACGCAGCAGCTAACAACAGTCCAGAGGATCCAACAGCCTCTTCTGGCCTCCATGTGTATTGCACACACATGATACACTTACATACATGCAGGCAAAAACTCCCATTTACATAAAAATAAGTAAATAATAAACAGATAAATAAATACATAAATAAAATGTTAATGAGAAAATTAGAGTAATATCATTTTGTTACCTCCAGTGAACTGATGGATGTGGCACCATCACCAACAGACTACTAAGACAAATGCTAGAGACAACCATCTTTTACATACCCCTAATACACTGATGAAATATTTCTGAAAAGAATGAATTTGAATAAGATCAAGCTTCTAAAAATATCATTTTCGGAGACAACCTACCTCTGGCACTGGGATTTTCATTTAACAACTGTATTGCTTCTGGAAGGGTTTTTTTCCATCCCCATAGGGTTGCTTAAGGCTTTTTTTTTTTTTCACTATGAGCTGTTGGCCTGAGGGACACTAGAGGTCCAAAACAATAAAGGCCATTGCCAATAATGTTGGTTGTACACCAGAAGTGGATGGAAAAACCCCATTGCTGAAGACACTGCATGATGTGAGCACAGGAGAGGGAGAAATCAAGCTTCAACTAAGCTGGAAACTCCCTGCCACTGGATGGGTGGCTTTCATGGTGCCAAACGGAAATACACAGATGACTGGGGAGAAGAGTCCCCTATAAGTCTCCTCAAAGACAGACCCCACATGTTGCACTACCAACATACCAAACAAGATGTTCCTGCTGGTGCAATAGTGGAGCGTCTAGTGTATGTACAACCAGCAAATTTTTGACTGGATATAATGCCCACCCCTAGGGATAGAACACACATCTTGTATTATAGACCCAGCTAACCCCCCATGGCAGGGGAGAATATAGGTCCCAGTGGGAAGACACTGTAATTGCTTTGTTAGATGGAAATGATACACCAGCTAAAGTAGTGACCAAGCATTTATGTTTACACCCATAGGGTAAGTTATTACAGCAGTCACTGTTTAGATGTTCTTGCTTCTTGCTGTGTGTGTTTTTATAGTAGATGAAATCTCACTGAAACTGGCCAACAGCTCATGGAAAAAAGATGATTCAGAGACCCAAAAGTTCAATGCCTTGCCACATGGGAGGGAGATCATACCACACCTGCCATCCCCTCCAAGGCTCAGGGACTTTCCTGGAGAGGTTGGCAGAAAGAATGTAAGAGCCAGAGGAAGGGGAGGAGTGCTAACTGGAAGTGTCCTCCGACCACTATGCCGATAAGCTATAGTCACACCTGGGGGCGTCTATTACCCCTCCCACCCAATCAGTCAACCTTAACTGCATGTAGGGGGAGGGGAAAAGAATATAGAAGCTGAGAACAACAAGAGGCACCTCTCTCGCCATTTTGTGCAGCTGTCAGGAAGTCACAGGATCTGTATTTGAGTGTGGACTTTACGGCACAGCCGTAAATGTGGGGCACCCACTCTTCTATAAAAAAACCCCTATCCTATGCACTGTTAAAATAATAACAATAATAATAATAATAAACAAAATATTTTAAATGTATCATTTTGTAGAAAAAGAGTTATTAAAATGTGTTAAATGACACTATAACAATGTAATACAAGTCTAAATTTAGGAAATTCTATAGGGATGCTGCTTAAAATATGAAACACTGATTAATGCAACCCACAAATTACTTGTACTAGCCCACATATAATAAAATAAGTATTGAAATTTAAAGTAGGCAGTACTATTACAGGGCAGGGATCCTGAACTCAATAAAAAGGAGACAGTGGGCTGAGCACTAGCAATCATCACCCTGTTCTTCCTGACTGATACAACGTGACCAGCCGCTTCAAGGTCCTGCCGAGCCAAAATAAATTCTTCCTTCCTGAAGTTGCTTTTGTTGGGGTATTTTATCGCAGCAACAGAAAAAGCAGCTAACACCAAAGGGATCATATGTGGATCTGCCACTAACTATAATATTTCCTTCTCCTTATTTATGAATCATACATATGTTGTATAATTATTGTGAGGACAAAATAACATAGTGAGTATAAAGCCTTTATTAAGGCTTACTAAACACTCAAAGGAAAATTTCCAATAAACAGTCATTGACAATGCTGTTATCAGTAAAAATTATAGGACCAATGGGACATGGTGCAGGCCTTTAATTCCAGCACTGGGGAGGCAGAGGCAGGCACATCTCTGTGTGATCAAGGCCAGCTCCATCTATATAACAAGTTCCAGGTCAGCTAGGACTACAGGGACACCCTGTCTCAAAAAAAAAAAAAAAAAATTGTAAGACTATGAGCTCATAAGGCAGAATCAGTCTTCACTAGATGGAAACAGAACTATAGTTAAGATAAGCATTAATATCACAAATTCAGTTGGAAATACTGCTCTGTGAATAATGCATGTGGGCAACACAACATAGTTTGATCTCCTCACATCTCCTTGCCTCATTTCCAACTTAGCAAGGATGTATGAGGTGATCCTTACCCTAACAGCCCCTTGGGAGAAGAAGAGCCTCCGTCTATGAAGTTTGGCAGAACAGGACTAGATCAGAAAAGGGTATCTGGTTTTCTGGGAAAAAGAGGATGGGGGGGAGAAAAATGTATACCTTGATTGCTTAATAAAATCACAATATTAGTTTTTGAAGTTTAATTAAAACTCTAACTTTACCCTTTAATATATCTGTGTTCACCCAAGTATTTCCACAGCTTAAAAAAATGAGAAGAATAAGAACCTAAGTCTTTAAAAGACTTTATTCCAAACACTGAAATGTTTCCAAACATATTCATTTAGAAACAAGCCATTAATAGACTAAATCACAGCAGTTCAATCATCTCTAGAGATTGCCATAATTAAAAAATTGTTTCCAAACTAACTGCAAGGAAGACCTCCTCTTGGTGATAGAATGACCTCTGCATTTTTCATGACTATTTTGTAATTATCATCATACTAGATTATTATAGTTTATCATGTAATAACAACAATAATAAAACTAGAAACTGGAAGTACAGGGAGCAGACACACACATGCACAAGCACACATACACTGTAGACAGACTTACTGCCTGACTCTTCTTCCTGAGGCCAAAACGTTACTAATTTTAGATGTAATACTGTCTCTTGAAAATGCTCTTAAGCATTTGACAGATGCGCATGCAAGTTTGCTAACAAGGGTGGATAACAAAATGACAGAATAACTAGTCAATTAATTTAACAGAAAAACTCAAAAAAATTAATTACTAGAATGTATTGGGAGCTGCAGTCTCTAGGTGAACATTGAATAAACTTGCTCTCACTTGCTATAAGACTGTCTAGTTGGCTGGAATTACATGTGTTGATATTACAAGCAGAGACACCAGAGCACTCTATGTAGGGCATCTCTCCACCTTCCCAACTCGGTACCTTGTGGCTACACAGAGGCCCCTTACTAGAGAGAAAACAGAACAGGTGCTGTAAGGAAGCAGACAGCTTTCCCTTTCACATTCCTTCTCTTTCCTTCCCCCAACTTTCCCCTGTGGCCATCTAGGGGTGGAATAAGAAAGGGCAGCCTGGGGGACGGAGACAAAGCTAGACTCTGGACTCCAGCTGGGGAGGCATCTTGTGAGATTCCCTGGCTAGGCGCAGCATCCTACCCAGGGGCACAAACCCAGCTCTGCCATGTGTCACCATATCTTTGTTTTAGCCCACATTTGATAGAGTCTTCTGGTCTCAATTTTAAACCAAAGTCTCATACAATTTAATTTATACTCAGAACATGAAATCAATCGTTGAATGTGAAACTTCACTAGGCTCACCTAATCTAGTCTATTCAACTTAATGAGCAACATGTTTTCATGAGAAGCAGACAATTTATTGACATTACCTTTGAGATTTAAAGAAAATGAAAATAAAAGAGCTGTAGCTGGGGGTTTTTTTAGCTTCCCATTTATAATCTACTTTTCATTAAAGAGGGAATGTATTTTGTGTCATACACGAAAAACTTGAAAATCTACTAATACTGTAGTCTACAACTGGGAAGTAAAGTGGAGCCAAGGAAAGAGCACAGTGCTGAAAGTCAGGTTCTAGCCCTACCATCTCCAGAAACAGACTGGTCATAACCGGTCTCAAAATGTAAATTTGTTCAAGCCGCAGGGGCTCTGTGAATCTTAGTTCCTCTTTGCCAATAGACTGCTGTGGAGGTGCCATGGTTTGAATAGACACGTCCCCCACAGGCTTGTGTGTTGAATGTTTGATGTCCAAATGGTGGTATTAATTTGGGGGGCTGTAGAAGCTGCAGAAGTGGGGCCTTTCTTGAGGAAGTAGATCACTTGTAGGGGGTTGAAGGTTATACCTGATTCCTGGTTCTTGTCTTGCTCCCTACTTCCTCTTGTCACAAAGTGGAGAAACTGCTCTGCCATACACCCTCATCAACATGATGCTCTGCCCAAGTATGTGGAACCCAGCAACCATCAATGGAATCCTCTGAAACTGTGATCAAAATAAATCCTTCTTCCCTTAGGCTTTTTCTGCAAGGTATTATGGTCACATCACACAGAAGTAACAAATACAGTGGTAAATACTTTCTCTAACAGTCACTTGCTGAGCAACTGTAGGCAAAGTCACAGCTTCTCTGAACTGTTGCTTTCTTATCTATAAAACAGGAAAACTAGTTTCTATACCACAGCATTGAGTCAAGGATAAAACAAAATGCCACAATGCCAAGCCAGTGGCATAGTTACTGGCATCCTGCAGAAGCTCCATCTGTGGTTACTAATGACCTCTCCTTACATAAATAGGATTTATGGTTACAGACACCCTCACTTTGTCCCAATCTTAACCCTGATGTCAGCTGAAGGTTTTTCTTAGATAACTGGATTCTTATTTGATGTGAGAGCCAGCTTCTCTCTACAAGACAGTGTGAGAACAAGATGAAACGTTTTATGTCAGCACTTCATAAGCTCTAGTTATTCTGCGTTAGCTACTGTCATTCATTAAATCACAGAACGCAAAGGAACAATATAAAGAAAAAACATAGGACTATGTGAAAGGCAGTGGCTGAAATGACAGTCCCGACAACACAAACTGAGACTAATGCTTACTCAGTAAGTGGACATATACCCTCTATGTGTGAATACACTCTTCTTGTAGAAATTGATGGTGCATCCAAAGACAAATATGTTTGCTATCCAAGCATGTTGTAATTTTCAAAAGTCAAAGTGACTTTTTATCAATGCGCCTCTAAGAATAAATTTTGAGGCAAGCTCTGAGTTCTGTTTTTAAGTACCCAGCAACCCTTCTGCATTTGACAGTTGGTGGGACATTAGCCTTTCTCTGCTCAGGAAGAAATGATCGCTTAGTCCTATATTTGATCTTTCCATACTTTATTTATTATTTTTATTTTATGTGCATGAGTGTATGGTCTGCATATATGTAGAGCACCCGTGTCATGTAGTGCTCACAGAGGTCAGAGAGGGTGTCAGATCCCCTGGAAGTGGATTTATGGACACTTGTTAACTGCCATGTGGGTGCCGGGATTCAAACCCATTCAAACCCAGGTCCTCTGCAAGAGCAGCCAGTGCTCTTAACTGCTGAGCCATCTCTACAACCCCGTCTCTCCAGTTCCCTATGTTTGATTTTAAGACCACATAAGTTCTCTCTTCATAGCCCTTCTTACAGTCATCTCCTTACAGTCACTTTCTACCTCATTAGAACAACATTACAACTTATCTGCACATAAGAATTTGCTGTTTCTATTCTTTTATTGAATACAGAGTTCATCATCTCCTTACAGCAGTCACTTTCTACCTCATTAGAGCAACATTCAGGCTTATTCACACATAAGAACTTGCTGCTTTCTATCCTATTATTGCCCTGGTAAAATTTTACTTTCAAATCTATGTAGTTACAGAGAGAGAGAGAGAGAGAGAGAGAGAGAGAGAGAGAGAGAGAAGAGCGAGAGAGAGAGAGAGAGACCTTCTTGTACAGTTGGAAAAATGTTACCATTTTTGTCTGTGATTCAGAAACCTCCCTGCCTCCCCTCCCCTGAAAGTAATTTTAAATTTAAAGAGAAACTTGTTTGATAGGGCTCCTGTGCATATGCTGAAACTTTTTAAAATAATGATCAGACAGATATAAAATCAGTGTAATTAGCAAATTCAATATCATGCTGTCCAAGTGGCACTTGCTTTGAATTTTGAACCTTTATAAAGGCTGTGCTTCATGGCTTTATAAAAGCCAATTTCACTCAAATATGCTGCCTTGATTACTGTCTCTGCATTATCAGTGAAATGAGTTGTGGTTATGAACAGTAAAGTATGCTAATTGGCATCTACAATTCAGAAATTTGTGGCCCACTTAAAGAACATAGGGAGGGGTAGATGAGCCACACTCCTGGAGCAGCCAGGGGAAAATGAGGAAGGTCCTGGAGCCTGCTGTCAAATGCTTGCCTGCTTCTGCTGCACTTGCTAGGGGAGGTGTGTCCTTCTTGGCAAGAAGCGGGGCAGGGGTAGGGGGACTCAGTCATATGAAAGCCCTCCCAGAGTCTTGGCAAAGCCCTAAGAGCAAGCTGTCCAACATACACATGGGGGCCAGTGGACAGGCATGTGCGGACAGCCACACTGGTGGATGCTTCCTGTTTGGGGGTGAGCACAGAACTTCAAACTAGGGACAAGTGGTGCTTAACTGCGGGCAGAGAATCCAAGGGAGACCACACCAGGCTGGGAAAACACTGGGAAAGCAGCTCATTCGAACTCAGAAGGAGCAACATGACAATTGAAAGAAGGTGACAAATACAGCTCAGAATGGGGCCAGGACACATTTTAAACCCAGTCGGGACCAGAGCTCAAGAGGAACCTACAGGTGACCACAGATCACTGCTTATCATCTGCTGCCTGGCATCAGCCAGCTCCACATTACAAGGGTGGGGTTTGATCTATTGTCTAGAATAATTAAGGAGGAAGCCTTAAATGGCTGTAAGTGTTGACCACAGTCTGCAGTGTGCATTTGGACCATCAGACAATAGAGCCAGCAATTCACTGTCTGTCAAAGCAGAGTGTCTTTCGCAAGGAGTGTATCAAGTTAAGGCCAAGCACTTGGGATGTTAAATTTCACCAGCATTCCTGCTAAAAGCTTCTACTACATTTCTAGTGGTGGAACACTGAGGTCACCTCCACCTATTTCACTCCCAGCTAAGCTCAGTCAGAAAATGATCTTTGTCTTAAACTCAGAATCATGGAAAGAATAGTACAGGGGATCTACAGTGGGATGAAAGGAATGTTGGTGTCTCCAGAAGCTCAAATATCAAAATCTTAACCCCAAGACCATAGTATTAGGAGATGGAGAAAATCAGGGCATGATACTAAGGGCCATCATGCATGATATCAGTGTCCTTATAAAAGAGACTCCAAAGAGCTTTCTGAGAGACTCCATATGAATAATCTATAACTCAGATGAGAGAGATCACAAGTCACCTTGACCTCCATCCTTGAGCTTCCAGAGCTCTGAGGGTTAAGTGTCTTTCTACAAGACATAATCTAAGACATCCCAGTGCAAAAATTGGCTGACTCAGCAGGAACAGTCCTGAAGATCAGCACACACACCCCAGCTAACTTTGGGATGGCTAAGTAACTGCTATGGTTTAGTTGCAAGTGTCCAGCAAAGGCCCATGCGTTAAGCTTGGTACAGGGGGTGGCAGAACCTTAAGAACCTAGTAGGACATTCAAAAGACTTAAGAGGTGTGCCCTCAAAAGCTATCGTTCTCACCTTTCTCTCTTTCCCTTTCTCTCCCCCACATTTGGGGATCAGTTTTGTTCCATGTGATCCTGAAAATGACATGAAGCCTGCTCAAAGCAACAGGGCCCAGTAACCAAGGGAGACCTCTAAAATTGTTAAATAAAAGAAGCCTCGGGGCTGGAGAGATGGCTCAGTGGTTAAGAACACTGACTGTTCTTGCAGAGGACCTGGGTTCAATTCCCAGCACCCACATGGCAACTACGAACTATCCTTAACTCCAGTTCCAGAGGAATCCGAAGCCCTCTTCTGACCTCCGCAGCATTGCACAACACGGGTGCACTCACATACACGCAGACGATACACATAAATAATAAATAAAAATAAAATAAGTTTAAAAAGAAGCCTTTTCTCTTTATAAGTTTACTGTACCAGGTGTTTGTTATTGTGACAGAAAGCAAACACAATGATGGAGGACTTCTTTCTTAACTGTACCCTACAAGATGATGGCAAGGCAATACCTGATAGGCATATGGCTATAATGAGGAAGAACTAAGGGAGGTTTCAACTAGAACCCAACATAAGATCAGGATCTAGACTCATGAGGACGTTCTACAGAGAACAGCCACAGGCCTTTATCAAGTTCAAAACCCTCAGCAAGGGGAATGAAGCAGCAGACAGGTGTTGCAAACTGAATAGAGCTCGGAGGGATAGACTGTGTCGGAATAGGATCCAGATACAAGTGACCATGTGTCTATAGGCTGCTGTGATCATACACACCAAAGTCTGACCTGCAAACTCTTCACCAGAGTGTGGAGAGCCAGATACAATCACAGGAAGGCAGCAGGTGGGGGCAGATTTCTCAGGAGGGCATGTGGAAAAGATGAAGGGATTCTGCCATGAGTGAGCTGAAAATTAAATTTGGCCATTTCCTACTTAAAGGGGCCTCACTAGGCTTTAGCAGAAGGTAGAATTCTGTTCTAGAGCCACATGTGTCTCCTCCCAGGATCACGTTGGCCTCATCTCTGGCCTCATCCTAGTCTCTGCCTGCCTCTCTCTCTGGGGCAGTAGCTTCTGTCTGAGACACCCATCCATCTGCCAGGCATCACACCCTTCCTTACTTCTTTCCCCTGTTGCCTGCTGTTCTGTCTCAGAATACTCAGCATACTTTGCTTTCCGGCCCTGCTCCATCAGGAAAGTGACTGCACAGGCTGTAGGACTTGGCTTGAATGCTTCTTCTCCAGGGGATTTTCACCCCCACTGAGCCAGGCATGAGTCATGTCACTCTCCCAAGTCCTTTGATGTCATCACTGTCTCAACACCTCCTTTCCTAGTGTCATCACTGTGGTTCTTCTGCTTGAGTGGGTCTTCCTCACCACACCGCATACTACATACAGGCAAGAGTCATGTCTGCCTGTCCATCCCTCTGTCCCTACTGCCCAGCACATCCGAGGACTTGGATCACAGTAAATAGAAAGTGACAGTGACAGTTAATATGATGCAGTTAAAAAAGAAAACAAGAAGATCTTGAGACAGATGAAAAGAAGTATATGACCTATGACAAAGAAAGTGACAGGCATTCCCTTCTTGTGGCAGACTACACACCTTCATGCCTGCCACACTACACAAGACGATGATCAAAGAAGGAAGGAACTAAAACCACATCCTCCCAGGAACTGGGCATACTTAAGGTGGGAACAGGGCAAAGGAATCACAGGCTCCTGACACAAACATCTGAAGAACTCTTCGATAACAAGAGAGATGTCTGCTCTGTAGATAGTGACAGCCTATCTCCTGAGAGTCCCTGCCACTGGAGATATTCAGCCCCTACAATGCAACCCTGTGTTGACAAGGCTCTGGATTTTCTTCCTCTTCCAGACCCGAGGGTCCATGGTGCTCCACCACATGGCTCTTAGCCTCACTGGCTAGATGAAAGCACCCTTGGCAATCTTCTCAGAGCTTCCACCTGTGAGAGGCAGTAACTGCCAACTTTCAGACTACTAAGCTAAAACAGGAGCTTGTCACTCAGACCTCTCCCTCATTCAAACATTTATTTAAGGAATCTCTTTGTATCTGGTTCCTGAGAAGTATGATTTCAGGAAGAAAATAGACAATTACAGTCTAAGTCTGTGGCCAGAAAGAGGTGTCCATGCTCAAAGCACGACTGCAAGAAAACTGTGCTGTCTCTGCTACCTCTACCTGTGAGGACTGGACAGAGGAGGGCATCACTGGAACTCTGTGGAGATGCAGCTCCCAGGGCATATAAGTGAGAATAGTGGGCCAGATGCCAAAGAGAAAGATCCCATTTACAGGATCCCCTCTGTTCTTTCACACAAAGGGCTCAAGCTCTAGAAACTACATTTTAATTTTAAAATCACATTCCCTACTCAAGACATTTCTCTCCCTCAGACATCAGGCTCCATTTAAGCCCTGGCAGTCTTCTGGTTGATGCCCTTATTTGCTTATCTTTGTCTTGTATCTGTCCTTCCTAAATATCCATGCCCCTGACCCCGTGCTTCTGTTAGTCTCTTCTCGTTCCCTGAAGTTTTAAAAGGGTACATTCTCCAACATCCATTTCTGCCTCCCCACCCTCCTCCAGGTCCTTTCATCCCCATTTGTAACAGGCTATACTATACACCTCCCTTCGATTTTCCTTACCCAGCTTAAAATGGCCTCATTCTAATTACTGCTTCGGTTTTCTTATATTTCTCCCTGGAGATGTCTCAATTAGTGTACTTTTTCATGCTGCCTGTCACCTCTGAGCTGTAAGGTGGGTCTAACTCCATCCAAAACCACACAGAAAATAAATGAGGAGCCGTTCTGGGCAGCCAGGCTGAAGGTGGGGGTTACTTTACAAACTAGCACACCTTTAATTGATGATAAATGGACAGGAAAGTAGCCTCACTAATACAGCATTCCTGATGCGGCCGCCACATGGTGTCCTCTCATTACTCAACGGCAGCACAGAAGCAGCAGTCATGAGCAGTTCATTCCTGGGTGAGAAACTTCCAGAGAGGGAGGGAGGGATGGAGGGAGAGAAGGAGGGGGGGAGAAAGAGAGAGACAGAGACAGAGAGAGACAGAGAAATGCTAATTAGTATAGTAGTTCTGGTCAAAATCAGAAGTTAACTGGCTCCTCAAGAACATGGCTAAAAATGTCATTTGCCTCTCCTGGAATTACATTTATAGGTAATTATACCACGAACCGAGCACGTTAAATGAAGTTGGGCTTTCTCCCCTATTGTGTAACCCTTTTCGTTCCAATCCTATTAAAAGACTAAACAAAAGTAAAGGTGTCTGCCACCATACACTTCTTCCATTATTGAGTTCCTCATTGTCTTAAGAAACCTCTGGAAAGTTGTGACTGTTCATCTGCACACTGTTCATCTCTTTGTTCCCTTGGGAACCCCAGTCCGTGTCTGAACCTCTCAGAACATACAGATAGGTACATAGAAGGCACACCGGACTTAAAAGTAGTATCAAGGCAAGTAGTCAAGAACAAGGAGACAAGGAGGGTGACGTCATTTCCCTTTCTCTTCTTGGCAATGCAATAGTTGGCTCTCATCCACTCATCCTGTCTCATGGGCTCCACTGTGCTACCCGTTCCCATCCCCTTAGTTCTCTTACCACTGCCTTTCTAAGGACAGCTGGGAGCTAAAGAAGGAGCATGCACACACAGGAGTGGCCTTTAACTCTGCTCTGGCCAGCAGTATGCATGTGTCTCTGGGATCCAGGATAAAGGGATCCTGGGCTCAGCAGCAGCAGCCTGGCCAGTATAGCTACAGTCCCACTCCATAAGCACAAGACAGAGGCCAGGAGAATCCCCTTTAGATTTCAACTACTCCCTGGAGCAGCCAGTGCGCTCCTCAATCATACTAATAAAGTAAGTTCCTCAATAAACCTCAGGGGGCACTCCCAGGGATGAATTCTCTGGAGATAAGGAAGGTGTCAACTCATACTTGGGGTTACCTGTGCCCATCTCCTTCACTCTTAGTGCCTTCTCTTTAGTTCTATGCTGTCAAGATTCCTTTGTCCCACCCACCCACATGCTTAGTTCCACGCAGCTTCCTTTTGACCTCCCTTACCTTTGCAAGTTCTGCCATTTGACAGTGAAGTTTCCATTGACATCCACTAGGGCGCTTCGTCACCTGCCTTGTTGTGGTTAGCATTGCAAAACCTTGCCAAATCCTCCAGGGGGCAGTCTTATGGCAGGCAGCCAATGGCTTCTGACTTCCATCTCCTTCTGCTGAGTAATGCCAATGAAGGCATCCAAATTAAAAGGTAAGCATCTCTAGTTGTAATTATTTGTACAACTCTCATTTGAAGTAATGTAGCAGCATGTATTAAGGGTAACAAATATTGATTGTGAAATTTTCATGAGGAAATAATCTTAAATTCAGAAGAATATTTAGTACAGTGGGCTAAAGTTATTCCCAACAGCAGTGGCAATAGAGAAAACTAAATACTAGAAACTGAAGATGGTTCAAGTTAATAAGTGGTTCATTCATACAACGTATGTGCATGCATATGTGTGTGTAGGCTTGTATGCGTACAGATGCCTGTGAACATATGTGTTAAGCCCAGATGTCAATGTTGGGTCATTTTCTCTCCATCTTTTTTTCACTCTCTCACTGGACCTGGGGTTCACAGATTCAGCTAGACTGGATGGCCAGAAAGCCTCCAAGAACCCTCCTATCTTCATCTCTCTAGCACTGGGATTAGAGGCATGCACCCCCACATCCAGCTTCTTTCATGAGTGCTGGGGATCCAAACTCAAGTCCTCATGTTTGCACAGAAAGTACTTTATCAACTGAACCAGCTAGCCCCTACTTGATGGATTTTTTTTTTTTTTTTTTTT
>NW_008355272.1:10164074-10172733 GCF_000622305.1 Nannospalax galili
AGCCCCAGCTGTCCTGGAACTCACTATGTAGACCAGGATGGCCTTGAACTCACAGAGATCCGCCTGCCTCTGCCTCCCAAATGCAAAGCCTGAATAATTGGTTAGAATACTAGCACTTTAAAAATCAGAATATAAATAAAAGTAGTCACCAATACCACATAAAATATTAATAGTGATGAGTTGTAGAGGTAGGGATTATGACTGATAGTTTTTCCTTCCCCTATTTTTCACATTTCCCCTAGTACATTTATATTCTATCTAATTTTTAATGTGTATATTGATCTAGAATGTTTTATGAACATAAGTCCTCATGCATGCTGGGTAAAGTACACTTTAGCCCTTAATCTAGTATTTTTAAATGTCTAATCTTGCTGATGTGATTCTTAAAGAATCTGCATGTGATGGTTTTAATTGTATACTTAACATAGTTCTAGAATCACCCAGGAAGGGCCTCTGGGAATGTCTTTGAGAGATGATCTTGCTTGCCTTGATTAATGTGGGAAGACCTGCTCCCTGTGGGTGGCATCACTCCCTCTTGGGGACCCTGGCCTGTCTAAGTGGAGTGAGGGAGCTGAGCACTACATGTATGCATGAAATTCACTGTTGTCTGCTCTTGACTGTGAAGGCAATGTGACTAGCTGATTCAAGTTCCTGCCACTTTAACTTCCCTGCAGTGATGAACTGTAACCTAGAATTGTGAGCCATTTCTTCTTTAAGTTGCTTAAAAGATATTTTATCACAGCAATGGGAATTGAACCTAAGACACTGCAGAATGAGTCTAAGTAGAACGGCTTGGTTAGCAGACTTATCCCTAAAGCAGTGTTATTAATTCTAGCCATGTTCTCAGTCTTTCATTGACTGGCTAGGATGCCCCCTGGAAGCTCCCTAAGCTCCAATTTCATCATGAAAAATAAACAAATTTGTCACCAGTGGCCATCATCATTTTTTTATCCATGGTCCCAGTTCCCTCTGATTCTCCTTCAGTCTCCACAGCCACACCTCCCCACTCATTTCCTCCTGACCATCCAGGAGACACTGAGAAGTGCTAGGATTCTATCCTTTTCCTCCTCTCATGATTTCCACAGAATTCACCCACATATAGAGCATCATCCACATGCTGCTCAGAACACACCTTCTCTGCCGGAAACTCTGTCTCTGCCTTCCAGTACCTCAAAACTGAATTTCTAACAGCTGCCTACCTTTCTGCCCTCAGTATCCTTAAAGTCTAACTGGTACCTTTACCAATTCCCAGGTACAACACTGCATTTTCTACCTCATAGAAAGATGGAGCCAGACTACCCAATGAGTTAATGCCAGATGCCAGACATGGGGCTGAAGGATTTGGATTTATACTGCTAAATTTTGATTTTGCTTTGGTTGAATTGTTCCTATGCCCTGGTCCTTTCCCTTTAGGAATAAGAATTTTTGTTCTGAGGTATTATATGTTAGAAATCTACAACTTGGTTTTGGTTTATAAGACCTCACTTTGGACTTTTAAGGACACCTTGGACTTTTTTAAAGTGTTGGAATTTTAAAAACTGAGGGACTTTTAAAAGTAGGACTGCGGGCTGGAGAGATAGCACAGAAGTTAAGAGCACTTACTGATCTCATGGAGAACCAGGGTTCAGTTCTCAGCACCCACATCAGACAGCTCTTACCAGTAACTCCAGTTCCAGGGGATCAAAAGCCCACTTCTGGCCTCTTTAGGCACCTACACACATGGTGCACATACATACATTCAGATACACACACATGCATATAAATAAAATAAATCTTTAAAATAAAAGATTGTTTTATATTATAATATTTTCGAGGTGTGGTGGAGCATGCCTTTAATCCTAGAACTAGGGAGGCAGAAATAGAGGCCAGCATAGCCTACATATTGAATTCCAGGCCAGCTGGAACTATAGGGAATCCCTGTCTTTGAAAAAAAAAAAAAGTGATGTGTTTTTGTGTCAAGTTAACAAGGAGTGCAGTATCTTGGTTATCTTTAACATAACACCGCCTAAGAGTTCTTCAAGAAGATGCTTCAACTGAGGATTTTTATAGATTAGCGTGTGGGCATATCTGTGGAAGATTGTCTTAATTGTTAATTGATGTAGAAGAGCCCGGCCTATTGTGGGCAATACCATCCTTGAACTATATAATAAAGCTAGCTGAGCATACGCCAGGCAGAGAACAAGTCAGCAAACAGCATCATCCTCCATGGTTCCTGTTGTACTTGGCTATGAAGTGAGTTCCTTAGTCAGACATAATGCTATATGGAAAAGCAAGCAGATCTACCTTTAAGTTCCTGCCTTAACTTCCCTCAGTGATGGACTATAGGCTGGAATTGCAAGCCAAATAACCTACTTCCTCCTCTAAGTTGTTTTTGGTCAGTGTTCATCACAGCAACAGAAAATGAAACTAGGTCAGTGGAATTGAAATCACCCACTATAACTGTATAACCTAGTTGACATTTTACATCCATTAGTATTTGTTTTATGAAATTGGGAGTCCCATGTTTGATGGATATATATTTATAATTGTTATACTTTCTTGATGAGTTTCCTTTTATTAATATGCAGTGGCTTTATCTCCTCTGACCAATTTTGGTTTGAAGTCCACTTTATAAGATCTCATAATAGTTATGCCAGCTTGTTTTCTGTTTCTCTTCACCTAAGAGATTTTTTTTCCATCCTTTGACCCTCAGTCTGTGGTGTCATTAAGAGTAAGATATGCTTTTGAAGACAATAGATATTTGGATTCATTTTTTAATCCACTTGCTAAATCTGTTACTCTTTATTGGTGAGTTTAATTCATTTACATATTAGGTTATGATTGCGACATACTTACTGATTACTGTAATTTTGTTGGTTGTTTTTGTAGATGATTGGTTTATTGTTTGTCCTCTACATTCTCCCCAGAAAGTATTGGAGATTTGCTGATTTACTGCATTGGATATGGTGAATTCTTTCCTAGCTCTCCCTTGTTCATCCATTCCTCTCAAGAAATTAATTTTCTCCTGTGGTCTCATGATTGAAGCAGTCTTTCTTCCTCCTCTATGTATTTTTCCTTTAAGGCTCTTCTGCAGTGCTGGTTTCATGGTCATGAACTGCCTTAGTTTGTGCTTGTCCTGTGATGTCCTTATTTCTCTATCAAATTTAAAATCAGTACTGATGAATATGGCACTCTTGGTTGGCAGTCACTTTCAGGACTTGAAATACATTACCCCATTCTTTCCTGCCTTTTGCTGACAGAAGAGCTGATGTTCTAATGTTCCTGCCTTTGTAGGTGAGTTAGTGCTTTTCCATTCCAACTTTTAATACTGTTTCTCTACTTTGTGCTTTTGACATCTTGACTATAATATGGTATGAAAAGGTTATTCTCTGGTCCTATGTAGTTGAGGGTTCTAAATGCTTCTTGTGCTTGGATTTCTATTTCTTTCTATATATTTGGTGAATTACGTAAAATAGATTCTCTATGACATTTGTGTTTATCTCAGCTTTTTTTCCTGCTCCACTAGTTCTTAGATTAAGTTTATTGATTGTATTGAAGAGCTCTTGGATACTATCATTATGTTTATTTTTTATTGTTTTCCTTATTGATGCTTGAGTGTAGCCTATCACCAACTTTTCTTCCAAGTCATTCTGCTGGGTTGAATCTTTTGGTGATGTTTTCAAAGGCAGTCATACAATGATTTTAATCACATGCACCCTCTCTCCCAAAACAATTCTCAGATCCACACCCACTTCCCTACACATCCATGATCATGTCCTCTTTCTATTTTAAGCCCACTGAGTCAATTTGTGCTGCCAAATGCTCTTAGGTGTGAGGCCATCCACTACAGTGCAGTTGACTTACTAGGGGCCACACCCTTAGAGAAAACTGACTCTCCGTCTCCCAGGAGCTATCAGTTGCCAATAGCTCCTCAGTTAAGGATGGGATTTCATGCCCTCCTCCCTTCTTCACACTGATTTTTTTTTTTTTTGACGTGCACTTACACAAGTCTTATGAATGCTGTCACAATTTCTGGGAATTCAATGTTCAACCACCCTGTTATGTCCCAGAAAACACCACTTCCTTGTAGTCATCCACACCTCTGGCTCTTACAATCTTTCCACCCCCTCTTCCATGATGATCCCTGAGCCTTGTGGGTGGGACTATAATATAAAGATGCCCCATTTAGGACTGAGCACTCCACAGTCTCTTATTTTCTGCACGTTCACCAGTTGTGGGTCCCTGAGTTAATCACCATCTACTGCAAAGGAAGCTTCTCTAATGAGAGTTGAAGGATGCATTAATGTATTGGTATAGGGTAAGTCATTAGTAGTTGGTTTAATACTTTGTCTATTTAGCAGAATAGCAGCAGTTGGTTCTCCCAAGGGCCTATGACCTGTCTAGCCACAAGTTCTTAGCCCAGTAATGTTGCCAGGTATGGATTTCACTTTATGAATCTGACCTTAAATCCAATCAGAATTTGTTTGGTTACTCCCATGATATTTGTGCCACTATTTCACCAGTGGGCATGTATTTCCAGTCTGGTTACTATTGTAGTTCACAGGGATATCAGCGGGGTAAGATTGATGATTATTTTTCCTCTCTGGTAATAGGCATAGCACATTTTCAGCATTATGAAAGCTAACCAATAGGGATAAAGCTTCAAAGTAAGTAGCTTGATTTCTCCAAGCACTAAGACTCAATAATGTAGTGTCTTCAACAGTAAGGTCTTACCATCAAGTTCTGGAGGGTAACCAAGAGCATTGGCAATAGCTTGTAATTTTCTGGGATTTATGTAACCTCACTGGTCAACAACTCCTGGGCTTTCTATTTGTTAGCCAGTGGTGTCTAGTAGGGCTATTATCAAATGACTGTACAGTAATCTATTTATACTCTTTTTACATATGTGTATTTATATAATTTAGGAAGTTTCTACAATAGTGGTACTCAATAAGATGTTTTCAAAGATCTTTAGTGTTAGTTATCCCTCACAATTCTACCCTGCCTTACCATTTCCCACCCATTTAATTTTTCTGTTACATTATTCCCCTTTACCCCTTTATACCACTAAATTCTCCATTCTGACCTTGAGAGACACCCCCCATAACCCCTTACTAATTTTCTGACCTTTATTGGCATACCAAATGAACATACATATCTAAAAATTCAAATCTAATACCCACAAATGAGAGAAAACATGCTACTTTAGTTTTCTGGGTCTGGGTTACCTCACTCAGAATGATTGTTCCTAGCTCCATCCATTCTCCTGAAAACTTCGTAACTCCATTTGTCTTAACAGCTGAATAATAATCCATTGTATAAATATACTGCATTATTGCTATCCATTCATCAGTTGATAGACACCTGGGTTGCTTGCACTTCCTGGATACTGTGAATAAGGAAGCAATGAACATGGATGAGCAGGTATCTTTGTGGTAGGATATAGAGTCTTTTGGCTATAGGTCCAAGTGTGGTATGGCCTACATTATCAGGATCCTGTTCAGAAAGTTCTTTCCTGTGCCAATAAGTTCAGGCATATCCCCTACTTTCTCCTTTACCAGATTCAGGATATTGTGTCTATGTCCAGGTCCTTGTTCCATTTGGAGTTGAGTCTTTTACAGGGTGAGAGATGGGCTCTAGTTTCATTCTTCTATGTGTAGCTATCCAGTTTGACCAGCACCCACATCTTTTGGGCCTGGAGAAATGGCTCAGCAGTTAGGAGCACTGGCTGCTGCTCTTGCAGGGAGCCCAGGCTTGATTCCCAACACCCACATGGTGGCTGGCAGCCATCTGTGGTTCCAGTTTCAGAGGATCCAATGCCCTCTTCTGACTTCCATGGGTATTGTATAACACGAGTGCACCTATCTGCATGCAGGCATTGCACTCATATACATAAAATAAAAATAATAAAATATTTTAAAAGAAAATACTATCTTTTCTCTAGTGTGCTTTGTTGACCTCTTTGTCAAAAAATCAGGTGGCCATAGTAATGTGGGTTTATCCGTGGGTCATCAATTTATGCTGTTTTATTCCTATAGCTCTGTAGTAACACTGAAGTCAGGAGTTGGTGGTCCCTCCATCTCTTCTTCTATTGTTAGGATTGTTTTGACATTCTTGGGTCTTTTTTGTTTCCATAAGAAATTTAAATTTTTTTTTTCAATTTCTGTGAAGATTGTATTGGAATTTTAGTGGGGATTGTGTAGAATCTGTAGCTTGCTTTTAGGAGAATGGCCAATATTGATCCTACTGATGATCCGTGGTAGAAGGACCAGCTTCACAGTATTAATCCTACTGATTCATGATCACAGAGGTCTTTTCATCTTCTGGTAACTTCTTTAATTTCTTTCTTCAGTGTCATAAAGTTTTCATTATACAAGTGTTTCACTTCCTTGGTTAGATGTATTCCAAGATATTTTATATTTTTTGAGACTATTGTGAATGGAAACATTTCCCCAATTTCTTTTCTCAGTATGTTTGTTGGTGATAGAAGCCTACTGATTTTTAGAAAAAAAAACACTTCTTAAAATTATTATACTATTTGATTTAAGAAAAATGGGACAGGGGTTCATGTATTCTAGGCTGGCCTTGAACTTGCTGTGTAGCTAAGAATGACCTTGAAATCCTGATCCTCCTATCTCTACCTCTTGAGTGCTGGAATGACAGGTATATATTGCCAAATCTGGCCTATGCCATGCTGGGGATGGAAGTCAGAGCTTCATGCTTGGTACGCAAGTACTCCCAACTGAGATACATCCTCAGCCCAAAATAATTGTGCTCTTTACAGTCCCGTTTGGACTAAATGCTGAAATTCTCTGCAGGAGTCAGAAGACAGAGATTCTAAACCTCTGAATTCTGTCCTCTCCAGAGGACCCACGTGTATCCACCTGGACAGAAAAAAAAAGTTTTCCCCAGAGACTAAGGATAAAGAAGAAGAGATCAGAATCTGACATGTGGGCCTGTGAGCTCAGACTCTTCTTATGGGTTGTGCTTGAGTGAAAAGGAGTAGAAGTCTCCACAGATCACCAATTTGAATGTCTCAACACATTATGGGGATCTTGGCTCTGAAGCCATCAAGAAAGGCCTCATGTCAGGAAACCCATAGTCCCAGGCCATAGGCATGGTAGCTTGACTCTGCATAGAAAACCTAGCAGAAATTCACTGTTGCCTATGTCTTTTCCTCCTTCCTCTGTCTTACACATTTCAGAGAAGGCATGTTGCCCACTAGTCTGTATTCCTAAAGAGAGCATAACCCTATGATTGAGAAGGTCACACAGTGACACAATAGCTCTCCTGAGCTGTATGGCTGCAAGTTGTATGGATTGACATGGTTTCCAAAAAAAAGTGCATGAATGTCCTGAATGTGGAGAATTGTGGGAAGTCTTTTCCTTTTGGGGCTCTCAGATAGAAGAGATCGTGTCTCTCAGAGTCCCTGCCCAAGCCATGCGTCTATACAGTGGACTGTCCACGAGTGCAAGATGCTCTGGGGTTAATGGTTTTTGAAGAAAGAAGGATTTGCAAACTTCTGAATAACATGGCAGGCTAGGGACTGCCTCTCTGAGAACTTGTGAAGAATAGAGCCAAAGTAAGAAAATAAAAACTCTCTTCCAAAGAATGTCACAAAATAAGTGAAAGGATACGTGAAAAGAACAGAAACAAAACCAAACCAAACAGGTGACACAGAGAAGTAAGCCGAGCACAGCCCTAGCAACACAGTTAGCTGGCTAAGAGGACGGGAAGCAGAAGCCACTTCCAAAAGCAGCTTGTTTTTCTTCTCACTTGGGGATTGAGGCATTGGGGGACACAAATTAAACTCAATGACTAATAAAGGGGCGGGGAGTATTAATGGACATGAAGTCAGGAGGGAGGGAGTGCAGTAACGTGGGATGGAGCTAGGGGAAGGGGCCTGAATATGAGCAAAGTACACTGTATGAAATTCTCAAAGAATCAATAAAAGTATTTTTAAAGAAGTGCTGTTCTGGCACACTTCCCAGGAAAATATCAGTAGGAGTGATATCAAGCTGGCATGAAAGGAGATCAAGTCAATTATTTTTATTATTGTTTCCTGTTACCTCCCTTCTCTTCCCTCCTCCTTTTAGCTAAATGGCCAAAAGAAACTAAAATGAGCCTACTATCTTATAGTCTGTCAATTGTGACGCAAACTTTTTGATAGTCATTGTTGGGTGGGGCTGATTCATTCATTTAGTTAACTGATAGTTTTCAAAAAGATCTTCCCCGGGAGCATTCCCATAGTCACACTGGAAGTCATTTTTCTTATGGTCTGTAATTTTCACTTTTCTCATGCCAATAGCACTTTCCTCCTAGAGCCACCACAGTTCTGCTGCATGTACTACTTCCAAGTCTTCCCCCAAAACTGGGAAGACATCCTTGAGGAAGAAGCTTTCTCTGAATTCTCAATGCCAAGAACAAGCCTTTGGCTGGTTGTTGTGGCACACGCCTGTACCACTCAAGAGGCTAAGGCAGGATGATCTTGAGTTCAATGCCAACCTGGTCTATACAGTGAGATCCTGTCTTAAAAAAAAAAAAAAAACAAAAAACTAAAGGCTCTGGTTATAGCTCATTGATACAGTATTTGCCTTGAATGATGATAGATGATAGATTAGATAGATGATGATAGATAGATGATAGATAGATAGATAGATAGAGATAGATGATAGATGAT
>NW_008355272.1:10173107-10174540 GCF_000622305.1 Nannospalax galili
TGATAAGCAAGCCTTGATAAGTAGAAAGGGCTCACAAGCAACAGATGATCCAAGACAGAAGTTCTTGGATTCTTTATTTGAAATTGGTAATATAGTTGAAACTATTCTAAAAAAAATAACGAAAAGTCACTTCTTAATGAGAAGTAAAGTGAGATTCTTGCCACCAGATGCTGCAGAGGGAATCATTCTGAATGCTCATCTCCTCCTGGGAGCTGCTGCGCATGCAGGTCCCCTCCTTCCTGCAAAGTCCCTCAGGATCCTGAAGCCCAAGAAGAGCAAACAGGAGCTCCTGCCCCACTGGGACCTGGCTCCACCGTGCCACATGGACTATGGGAACAAGGATAGTGAAGCCCACCACTGAACCCTGACCTGAACTGCTGAACTTCACTCCTGAACCCCACAAGGTATTGAGAATTAAACAGATCCAAGTTCAAAGCTTAAGTCTACCGCTTATTGGGACTATGGCCCCTGGCAAGTCACTAACATGCTCAGTCTTGGCTCCCTTGTCTGTAAAATGAGACCACAACATAGAACCCACCATTCTTGATGTTCCCGGGCATGGACTCTACTGTTACATCTGCCTGTGTGAGTATCCATTTCCATCTTAGGAGAAAATATCTGGGGTGAGTATGAAGGCTGAGGGTGAGGGAAAGCATCAGGGGAGCTGCAGGGAATGTTTACTCCAGCAGCCCTGCAGTGGCCTGGAGAGCGAGCACCAGTTATACACTCCAGCTAGGTAGCAAGTGAGGAAAGGCCCTGTCTCCACAACGCCTGCTCAGGAAGACATTTGATGATCACAAGTCTGAGAATGACCTGTTCAGTGTCCAAGAGAAAAGTTGTGCTGTGGGACCATCTACCCATACAAAGGACCATCCACTACCACCGTGCTTTTTCATTAAGCCACAATGTGGGGGGGGGGGTTGGTCTTTTTAGACAGGGTCTTCCTGTAGTCCCAACTGGAACTCACTATGTGGGCCAAGCAGGCCTTGAACTCACAGAGATCTGCCTGCCTCTGCCTCCTGAATGCTGGGATTAAAGGAGTGACTTATTTTCCAACCCATCCAATGCACGGTTGGCAAACAGTTATGTAGAGCTGTAATCACAACTAACCAAACGAAACCAACCCATTCGTTTCATCATCACCAAACCAAACTCACATAAAAATCTGTGTGTACATCAAGGTCATTAAAACTTCCCAGAGCTTTGCAGTCAGGAATGCTACTTGTGGGAATTTGCTTAGACAAAATAATCAGGGTATCACTCAGAGATGTGTGTAAAACTGACTTCACCTTAGTATCATTTATAAAGTGAACCAACAACCCTTGGGAAATGCCTGGGGCTAGAACATTAGTTTAAAAAAATATTCCGGCTATAACAGATGACCAGAGACTGGGAAATTTACAAAAAAAAAAAAAAAAAAAAAAAAAAAAAAC
>NW_008355272.1:10174564-10177735 GCF_000622305.1 Nannospalax galili
TTACCGTTCTGGATGATCGGAGGTTCCAAGTTGAACAGTCTGCATATGGAGAAGGACTTTGTACTGCATCATTCTTGCTGACTCATCCCATGGCAGAAGGCAAAGTGCAAAGCAAGAAGGCAAAGCAAGTGCAAAGCTGGGTGTGGTGGCACATGCCTCACACGGAGAGATGACAAAGGGTCTCTACTCATCCTTTTTAATGAAGTTAAAACATTTATGTCAATAATATAGAGTTGAAGCAGACAGACTAAGGAATAACTTAGAACCTGAGACTATCGATGGCTTGGGCTACACCTGCATTCCTCTCTAAACAATTCACCTACCAACCTATGGCAACCTAGGGCCCCCACCTGCATTGGGCTATATGCATACCCCTCTATGAATGATGGAATAAGTTTCTCCTCCCCTTAATGACCACTGACATTAGATTCCATCCAGTCATGCTCTGATTATGTACAGGCACAATAATAAAAAGACCCATTCAGCCCAGGCTGTTTTGGCATGTATGTGCAATAAGGCAAATCGTGTCCTCAAAGTGAACTTGTAGGATAATCCAACTTCTCTTCTTATGTCACTCACAATTGGGCATACATACGACTAAATTAGAAGCATTATGGGAAGGGACATACATGCACAGTAGAGGATAGATAACTGAATCTGTCAATCAAAATAGAACTCTGCCCTTAGCAACCAAACTCCTCCTTTTCTTGAATCCCATAAAAGGAAACCCCAAACAATAATTGGGGCTCTTGAGAATCCACACTATGTGGCCTGTTGTCACAGTGTATCCAATTTGTTCTATCATTTTGCTTTGAATAAAGTTTCTATACTTTGCAATTGATGTGGGTTTTTATTTTTTCTTGAATAAGAGGCCAAGAACCTGAAAACACCAGGCCCAGACCCCAATCACCAGTAACAGAGTCATATAAGAAGACTACAAACCAGCATATAGAATACGGTTCCAGATTTGTATGTGTTGTGTGTGTGTGTGTGTGTGTCTGTATGATATTTGTATACATTTTCATTTGAAAAAAATCAATCTATTACCAATGGTTTCCTTCAGAGACAAGAGAGTTTTGTGGCCAGGTTCCTGAGGCAAGCGATCAAAGTCAAATTCTGACTCTGCCATCTCCAAGTAGTTGACACTTGAGTTAATCATTTAACTTCCCTGTGTCTTGTTTTCTTCATACCAAGCAAGAAGTTGTTGGTTGTCTCGACTTCACAGAGCATTTGACTTCTGTGCTAACAGAGCCAGGCCTCTAGAGAAGATCTGGAAACTGCTAAGCACTTACAAATTTGATCTATTTTTATGGATTATTAATGTATTGAAATTTCTGGTCATTTTAATTCTCTACTTTATTCTCCTGTATATTTTCCACAGGAAATTGTATGACTTTTATACTCATAGAAATGAAATAATTTTAATCCATTTCTGTGAATGAAATTAATTCAGTGAAAAGATTAGTCAGAACTGCTTTAGCATAATTGACACCTCTGCTATTTCTAGGATTAAATCAAGTAAAATACAGTCAACTCTGGATTCTGCACTAGGCCCGCTCATTTATCTGCGGCTAATCTTGCTTCCCCATTTTTACTGGCCTCATTAAGCATTGGATAGAGCATCATATGTTACAACTCTATCTAACGTCTGTTTACTCTCTCTCCCACAGCCAGCAGCTCAGCAAGAGCCTTGTAAACCAATTCTCTTAATGATCTATCCAGCCGAGGAAGGTATGAGTCAATGACTCAGGGAACTTGAAGAAGAGTTCAGCCTCTCTCTCTCTCTCTCTCTCTCTCTCTCTCTCTCTCTCTCTCTCTCTCTCTGACAGGGGATATGGTGGCACCATAGAGGATAGAAAGCTTAATGTGCTGCCGTGGGTCTACCGGGAGGCCCTTTCTAAGCACCCCTGTCCTCTGGGGCCAAGCTTTCCAGGATCTACACCTACCTGGACATAGAGTACTGAAGGGGTTTGTAAAATGCTGTGGTGTGAAGATCTAAGACTAACAAAGAACCACTGACCCACCATCTAGGAAGAGGTGCACACTTTTTACAATGTGTGTATTTATACCATACATGGAGGATAATGAATGACCACCAAGGAGATTATAGTATCAGTCTTCTGTCCCTTTCCATTAAATACAATGAAGACTTGGAGAAGGAAACTGCTTCTTATGTCAGACCCTATGCTGCTAGGTTCTCAGACTTTGATCGTTCAAAATTGACATCCCTCCTAGAGAAGTTTGCCAGCATCTTCCCTTCCCCTCTGCCCCAGGTTCTGATCTTAGGTTTGGCTCCAGGAGCTGTATATAAGATACTGGTCTCATGACCTGGCCAGCTGAGTGCTCTCAGAGCCACCAGTGTCCCTCTATATGTGTCTGAGTCGTGAGGCAACTTGGGCTTTGGGCACAGTCATGCCAGAGTCCCCCTGGGGTTAGTGAGTTGCACCATGGACTTCCCTAACACCTCCCTCTGGCTGCAGCAGCTTTCGTGGATTAGCAAGGCTCCCCAGTAATGCTGTCCCACAGTGTCTACTCTAGACAAACAATGAGGAGCGGGGAAATAAGGCTCAGAAGGAGCATGGCCTCTGAAGACAGATACAACCCACTGGAGACTCAGCTCTAACATTTCATCATTTGTTCCTCAAGCTAAATTGTGTGTTTGAACAGAGGAAAAGTGTTCAGTGTGTTTTCTCAACTAAAATGGCTGCAATAACACCAGTGACTCTGGTACTGTTGATGTATGTGAAACCCCAGGACCTGGCTACATTACTCTAATGAAATTTCTTTTTCCTTTTATTTGTTATTTTTATTTTATGTGTATGAGAATATTGCCTGCCTGTATGTAAGTGCACCCATGCTGTCCAATGCCTGCAGAGGTCAGAAGAGGGCATCAGATTCCCCTGGAACTAGAGTTACAGATGGTTGTCAGCCACCACGTGGGTGCTGGGAATCAAACCCTGGTCCTCTGAAAAGGCAGCCGGTGCTCTTAACCACTAAGTCATCTCTCCAGGCCCAAAATTTTCTTTTCTCTCAATTTTCTTCTAGAGTTTCACCATGATGTTTCATTTGAAAGTGGTTTTGATATGAATTTTTAGGCAGCAAGTATCGTGCCAACAGCTTAAACAGATAAGGGCTTACTTTGCTCCCATAATAAAATGTCTGAAGGCAGGT
>NW_008355272.1:10178775-10186176 GCF_000622305.1 Nannospalax galili
TTTTTGTAAGCAGATGCGAGATTTAAAGAAATGTCTGTGAGCTCTTAGTAAATGGCCACCGCTAATGGAGATGCTGCAAAATACTGCCAAAAGCGGATTAGGGCACAGTCCTGACCCAAAAAGTACCATCGACATTCCCTCACACCTTCCCTCCAGCCCCACCCTTGACCTCATTCTAGTAAATGAAAGAGCCGGAAGTAGGCTTAAAGAAATGTCTGTGAGCTCTTAGTAAATGGCCACCGCTAATGGAGATGCTGCAAAATACTGCCAAAAGCGGATTAGGGCACAGTCCTGACCCAAAAAGTACCATCGACATTCCCTCACACCTTCCCTCCAGCCCCACCCTTGACCTCATTCTAGTAAATGAAAGAGCCGGAAGTAGGCTACAGCAGTCATTTAATGGTCTTGTACTTGTGAACCTCAATTATCAACTACATACGCCACCCACAGAGTGTGTTCATGGTTAATCAATTCAATTGATCACTGTTTATTAAGTAAAAACCTGCTTTCTAAACAGTTCTTCCCTAAATGATGGGAAGACTGCAGGTTTTTGCAGTCTTCTGGAAAACAAAAAACTAATTAGAGCTTTTAATTTAAATCCAAGCAGGGTTGAGGGGTGCAAGCATGTCTATTAATAAAAATATAAGGGGGCCGGAGGTGGCCATGGTGCCCCCCCCCGTGGGCGGACCTAAAACGGGCACTTTCCAGTTATAAAGATTTTCAAATGTCTCTTTTCATTTCTCCAATCAAAAGCGGCTGTGGCCAGGTCAGATGAGGACACCGGGAAGTGAGCCCACTGATAATATAGATTATGGGAAACTTGGAAGCACATCAGTGCTGTTCAATTGATCAGCTCCATTCAGCACCTTGCAAACCAAGATGGGAAATCAATGGTTGGCAGATGGGTTAGGTGTGGAGGTAAGTGCCCACAGAAGGTTTCTGTTATCTCATTGTGGAGAATAATGATCTTAACCACCTTGAGTGTTCCAAATCCAAGCAAAGTACACACGGAACATGCAACCAAGTCTTCAGTACAGCCCGGAGGATGAGATTTGGCTGTGATCCACAGATGGAACAGCCTGGCTTGCGGGTGGCTTAATGTCTTCCTAAACGCTGGTCCTGTGGGGGATCAGACCCAGAGGGGCACACCTCAGTTCCTTATGTACATCAGCCTCCGCTGCAGGGGCTGGGGCTGAGCAGAGCAGCAAGCAGAGTGCCCTCCTCACTGCATGCTACCCTGCGCTGAGCCTGCGCTCCAGGAAAGAAAGCTGGCATTTCTGGGGTATCCCCAGTTTCTACAGTAAATTCTCACCATGCTCAGCGTGCTGTGGCAGACAAGGACAAGCATGCACATCCCCATGATTTCTTGGAGGAGCGTGACTCCATGAAAGACAGACTTAACTGCAGCTCCCGTGCTCTGCTGGTTACAAACACCATTGAATAGGAGCCATTGGTGAAAGGAAACACAATTTTTTTTCTACAATTATATATGAAATTTCTGCATGGGCAAAACTTCAAATCCTCTAAAATATTGTTTCTCTGAAAGGGTAACTAAGCAACGGAGACCTAAATCTGGGGAAGATGCATAAGGATTTCTAATTTCCAGTTGATATGCCATTTAGGGGTTCAGCTCCCCAACAGATACAACTTCTGTTTCACACATTCCATGCAGAGCAAGCCGAGTGCCCTCCTCACTGCATGCTATCAAACACTGGCTCTCCAACAAGAAGGGAGCTGGAGAGATGGCTAACCATTAAGAGCTCTTGCAGAAAACTAGGGTTCAGTTCCCAGTACGTACATGGCTACTGCTTGTAATTCCAGCTCTGGGGTATCCAATGGTCTCTTCTGGTCTCAGTGGTCTCACACACACGGCACACATACTGACAAGCAGGCACACACACTTACATATAAATAAAAATAAATAATTTTTTAAAGAAAAAGACTCTGAAATTATTTAGCAATTACCTTATGCTCTTCCTGTGGTTTTTACCCACATCTTGGTCATAGAAACATATAAAAACCAAGTTATCTGGGACTGGAGAGATGGCTCAGTAGTTAAGAGGACCTACATGGGATTCCCAGCATCCACATGGCAGTTAACAACCATCTGTAATTCCAGTTCCAGGGGATCTGACTCCCTCTTCTGACCTCTGAGGGTATTGCACGACATGGGTGCACTTACATACCTTGGGCTGGCTTTTTTGCCTATAATGCAGGCAATACATTCATACACATTAAATTTTAAAAAATGATAAGATATTTTTTAAAAATAAAATATTTTAAATTTTTAAATTAAATTTTTAAAAATTTCAAATCTTTTTAAAAGAACCAAGTCATCACCATTGACTACCCCAACATCAAATGCTCTTCATCTGGATAATGAATGTTAAAAATGGAGAACAGAGCTGTGTGTTCTGGGTCACATGCTCTAAGTGTCACTGCTCAGCTGGGAATCGTGAGGACTGGTTTAAAATGTGTAAGTTCAGCACCCACAGTTCTTCAGGGAAGAGGGAAAGTTTTAATGGGAGCGGGGCTGCATCAAAGCAACCCATAATTAGGTACAAATTTGACTCATGGTTCAGCAATTTATCCAGATTAGCTGCTCTGACCTTCCAAGGCACAGGTACGTGCTGCTTTCACATTCGCGGTTGCAGAGTGACCTCTAGTGTTAAAAGGAAAGGATTTTTTTTTTTTTTTAATAGTAGCTTCAAAATTTAACAACTTGTATTTATTCTTATACTGAAAGTGTGGGCTATGGCAAGCCAGTAAGAAAGAAATGAAGTCCCCAGGAAAGATGCATAAAGTCACCAGACATAGACATGAACTTTGCTCCGTGTTCACATCACCATTAGTCCCAGACTATTCTAAACCTTTCATGGAAATTCCTAAAAGTTTAGCACAGCTATGGGAAGATCTGTGTGGGTTTTATTTGTTTACTTGTTTGCTTGACTTCTTTCTTTCCTTTCATCATATGCTGAGGTCGTATGGCATTTTATTTTTAAAAATAGGTGCTTCCTGCTATACTTTGGTCAATAGACAGTTGAAGCCTTATTTAGTTGCTCATAAGGAGAACTGGCCCCAACAGAACCTGAAGTTTGAGGATTTCTTTCTGTTAATTTTTTGAAAATAAAAATGGAAGTCACAGATAAACTCTTTGGGACAAAGACCAAGTCCAAGGCAATAACCTTGGGCTGGCTTTTTTTGCCTGAGTCATTACGTAGATTTGGTGATGGCCGTGAGTGGTCTACACTGGCTGAGGCTGAATCCAGCATGTATAGGCCAGGTGCAAAATGGAAATGCAGGCCACGGTTCAAGAGTCAAGACAAAAGGCAACATTAAAGTACTAAGACACAAGGACTTTCCGTTTCTTCTGTTCTCTCTCTCTCTCTCTCTCTCTCTCTCTCTCTCTCTCTCTCGTTTTATTGGTTTGAGAATTTCATACGATGTATTTTGATCACATTCAGACCCCCTCCCCATTCCCCACCTCCATCTTACTTCCCCTCGACTTTGTTGTCCTATAGTATTATTTGTCTTTTTTTAAGGCCTCTCCCTCTCCCAGCAGCCATCAAATGTCAATAAATCCTCAGCTAGGGCTGGGGCTCCCTACCCGCCTCCCGCATCCATGTTGGTCCCATCTGGCCTAAGTTTGCACAGGTCTTGTGCATGCTGTCATAAGCCCTATGGTTCATATATGCACCTACCTACCCTGTGGTGTCAAGACAGCAATTTCCTCGTATTTGTCTACCACCCCTGGCTTTTACAATCTTTCTGCCCCCTCTTCCATGATAACCCCTGAGACTTGGGAGGATAGGTGTCCCATTTAGGGCTTCTAGTCTTTCTCTCTTTCTCTCTTTCTCTCTCTCTCTCTCTCTCTCTCTCTCTCTCTCCCTTCTCCATGTGCATTATAAATCAATAAATTGAAATTGTGCATTATACATTATTTCCAGGAATTTTATCATTCATTTTCACATTATACAATGTCCCATCACAAGTCAAGCAGAAGAACATTTAACTCCAGTGCAGGTCACCGTGTGTCTCTCATTACATCACAGACACAAGCTGCTGTCCTCTGGATCTTTGAAGTCCCTAAGCAGCCTACATGTTAAAATCTTGGTCCCAGGCCAGCAAGATGGTTCAGTGGGTAAAGGTGCTTTGCACACAGACCTAACAACCTGAGTTTGATCCCTGGAATCTGCGTAAAGACGGAAGAAGAGAATCGACTCCACAAAGTTTTCCTCTGACCTCTACATATGCACAATGGCATGCATGTGTGTGCACTCACACGCGTACGCAAATAATAATAATAATAAATGATAATAATAAATTCATTAAATGAAATTAAATTTAAAAACATGGAGGTGCTATCGGAAACAAGTGGAAACTTTCAGAGACAGAGCCCTTGTGAGAGATCTTTAGGCTATTTCAGTTGCCCCCAAAGTGAGCTGAAGGACACCTGCCACTTCCTGGCTCTCTTTTGCTTCCTGGTGACAAGAAGAGCAGTTTTGCTCCTCCACATACTGCTCAGTAACATTTAGCCACAACACAGGCTCAAAACAATGAGGCTAACCAATCACACTCTAGAATTTCTGATACTAAGTCAAAACAGACCCTTCTTACCTTAACTATTTGATTTGTTCAGGTATTTGTTATTGTCCAAAAGCTGACTAATACATGTACATATTTTTCCTACTATGAAGTTTATTTACAGCAGCCCAAAGGATTAAGACCAAAAAATTTTTTTTGATGCAGAATGGCATTTTTCTCCACTCCAGCCACACACACATTGACTCCTCCAACAAGAACAACTATGTTGGAGTTGATGCAAGCCTCTGTCCGGGGAATTCTCCTGCTTCTTCCTTTCTCTGTTTCCTATCTTTGTGCGTTTCTTTCCCATGAGCAGTCTGCCTCCATCCTTGACAAGAAGAATGCCCCAAGATGCTTCCATAGGCTGCTGCTCCCCTATGGAATCCAATGCAGACCCTTTCACTCTCATCCCCTACACAGCGCTCCCTCTCCCTCCCTCCCTCCTTCCCTCCCTCTCCCCCTCCCTCTCCCTGTCCTCCCTCTCTTTCTGTGGGGGTTAGGGAGTGTGGTAGGGGTTGAAAAAGGATTTGAAAATGAACTTTCTGCTCAAAACCAGTTTCTGCCAGCTGTCTCTACAGCATCTTCACTTTGTATGTGTGGGGGTGTGTTTGTAGGTGAATGTGTGTGCATGGCTGTGAAGGCCAGAGGTCAACCTCAGGTGTCAGTCCTCAGGAGCCATCTATTTTGTTCTTACAGACAGGGTCCCTCATTAGCCTAAAGCTCAACAAGTAAGGCAGAAAACCCCAGGGACTCTCCTGTCTCCACCTCCCAAACACTGGGGTTACAAACATACACCATCACACCCAGCATTTTTACATGGACTCTGGGGATTAAACTCAGGTCCTCATGCTTGTTCAGAAAGCACTGTATCAAGTTATATCCCTCAGCTCAGCATCTTCGCTTTTTAAAAATTCCCACTATGGGGCTGGAGAGATAGTTCAATGGTAAAGAACACTGAGTGCTCTTATAGAAGACCTGGTGGGTTCCCACCAGCCACATGGTGACTAACAACCATCTGGAACTCCAGTTCCAGGAGATCTGATGCCCTCTTCTGACCTCCATGGGCATTGCATGACATAGGCGCATTTACATACACGCAGGCAGTTACACTCATACACATAAAATAAAAATAATAAATAAAATATAAAAATTTCCAGTATGGAGACTGCTTGGCCATGCTTTCCATAGTAAGCATCAGGAGACAGAGCAAGGGCAAGCTTCCAGCGACTTCTCCCTTGGTGACTGGAGAGAACTGTGGTTCCAGAGGGTGCTAGCAAACATACTGCTTTTCCCAGACCACCCTCTTGGCTAAAGTAACAAAGATGTCTGCCTTGTGAAAAAGCTAAAAGTGCCCTGACAGTGCAAGAGATCAACCCACTCTCCACTTTATGTTAGAAGACTAGGGAAAGATCTATCTGTAACTTGAAGATGTAAAACGTTGCCTGAGGCACTACCACTACTGTCTCTACAAACCTATTGGAGTAAACCAATTTGAGGTCCCTGTGAGTCACAATGAAGAAGGAGGAGAGGAAGAAGATGAAGTCACAAGAAAGGAGGTGAAAATGCGTCTGAGGAGTTCCGACTAACACAAGCTTGCCGGTGTACAGTCATCAAATCTACACACAGAGCAGAATGTACTAAGGACTTGTGTCTTCTGCTGTTTCCCCTCAGGACAGGCTCCCCAATGTTCTGTTATAATTACTCTGGTTTACTGTGATTTTCCTAACCAATCCTCTGTAAATGCACATTTCTGTTGTTTTGTTTGTTTTTCTCTCCTTCTCCATACCAGTATTACAATACTATAAAACGGATCCTTAAAAATACTTATGTGGTACTCTGTGGTCAATTCCTTAATAAAGAATTCCTAGAAGCTGAATTCCTGAGTCAAAAGATATTATAATTTTGCAACACTTTTTTATTGTTGATGTGGTCATCTTGATAGCACATACTCTTAAAATATGGATGATAAACAGAATACATGTGGCCTCTGAGTACCAAACTCAGTCAACCACAGTTCACACCCCCCTGATGGGCTCTGGTGGATTCCTACACAGAACTGCACCATTTCTTTGAAAATTTTAAAAACCAAATAGCAAGAGCAGGTGACCTCTAGGATCACATGAAGGGCTGTTACTGTTCCAATTATGAAATTGCCTCCTTGCTCTAGGGTTCTGGTTGTAAAAAATAGGCTTGATTCAAGAAGCCACATTCAAATATATAGAGAATCCCAGCAAGCCCAGTTCTTACCAGAAACTCAAGAAGCTGCTGAAATCCCTTATAATGCCACTCCAGATCCATTTGATCAAAAATCCATCTGAAATATTGGCAGATATTTGGCTTCTGCTTGAGTCATCAATACCTATGACACCAAGTGACTGAGGGACTAACAAGGCACTAAAAGAGCATTAGATATAGAACGTTGATAATGCTGCCTCCTTAAACACTCTTAAGAGCAAGGGTGGCAGTGGAAATGCTGGTGGAGAAACCCGTTTTCAGTTTAGAGCTTGTGCTGGATAGCTTTAGTGTCAACTTGACACACCTGGGTTGAGGGATCCTCAATCGGGAAATTTCCTCTATTGGACTGGCCTGTGGCCATGTCTGAAGGGCATCTTCTTGATGAGTGATGTGGGAGGGCCCAGCCCACTGTGGGTGGTGCCACCCCTGGGCAGGTAGGCCTGTGTTGCATAAGAAAGCAGGCTGAGCAGGGGCCAAAGAGAGAAAGCCTGTAAGCAGCATCCCTCCACAGCCTGTGCTCCAGCTCCTGCCTCCAAGTTCCTGCCCTGAGTTCCTACCTTGGGCTCCCTGATGAACTGCATG
>NW_008355272.1:10187978-10196298 GCF_000622305.1 Nannospalax galili
GACAGAGCTAACCTAACCAAAAAGAGAAAACCGTTTTCCCAGGACTTTGGATACTGCTAACAGATAGCCATAGAGTATTTACCCCAAAGTCTTACTATAATATGAAAAAAATTTAAAACAATCTATGTTGTCTAACAAAATGATCAAATCCATGCTCACTCCCTCCCCTCCAAAACCTCCCAATCTCCCCATCACTCTTTACTGACAACTTCATTTTTTTCTTTCTTTCTTTCTTTCTTTCTTTCTTTCTTTCTTTCTTTCTTTCTTTCTTTCTCCTTTCGTTCTGTCTCTCTTTCTTCTTTTTTTACAATGGGGCTTTTTGCTACTCTAAAATTTCCCCCCTCTGAAAAGGTAATCCTAAAATCTTTTAGGTATTAGAAAAGATCTCCCAAATACTTTTGACATTTTTGGCCTTTGGAATAGAGTATGTTGCTAAGAGGCTCAAGGACACTTTGATTTTTAGCCAAGAAACTGGCTACTTTTCTTTGGTGTCTTTTTACCCTAACTGCCTAGTCAATTCCTACCTCCTATTCTTATCATGCCATCCTCTGAAGGGGTTACCCAAATTGCCAGTAGGGTATAGGGATGCAGACCACTCTGGTTTCTTCCATGCTGAACAGGGACACAGGGTGAGGGAATTGGAGTACCCCTTCAGTGTGTCTATCTAAAAGACTCCCATATTGCATAACTCTTGTCTCTAAGGGGAGAAGAAAGTCCTTGAATCATGAATAGGAGATGTGAAGGAGAAGTAACGGCAAGAGCAATTAGCATTTCAAGTTCTAGACAGGGAACTAGAAAAAAGCCCAAACAGGGAAATTTTCAAATGTTCATACGAGAGTCCATTGGAGTTTCTTGACAGGGGCTTATTTAAAAGAGAGAGAGATAGGGATTTGGAGAAATGGCTTGGTGGTTAAGAGTGCTTAGTGCTATTCCAGAGGACCCAGGTTCATTTCCCGGCACCCATGTTCGGTAACGCACAACTGCCTAAAACTCCAGCTCCAGGAGATCCAAAGTCCTCTTCTGGCCTCTGTGGTCACCTACATATGTGTGACATAGACTCACACAGACACATACACATACATGAACAGAAAATAAAAAATAAATCTGTTGCCCTGGAAACTTGCAAAAGCTGCTGTTATATGCAAAAGACAGACGACAGATTCAGCAGGGTCCCCTGTGATGTAGACCAGTGTAATGCTTCTATTGCCTCCCTGAGATCAAAAGTGATCCCTCTCCCTTTTAACTTACCTGTGCTTTATACATTTTCTACTGCACTTGAATCAGTAATGAAACTGTGACTGTTTCTGTTTACTTTGCTTTGTGGTCAGCTTCCCTCCACTACAGTACAACAGAGCATTCCAAGGGCCAAAACACTGACCCCCAAGGCAGCTCAGGTCAGACAGTAGAGCTGCAGCACTCAGCAAGTCATTAATAAGTAATTAGTGGCCAATACTCAGCACACTTTGCAAGGAAATAAGGCCTCCTTGTAAGCCTCACAAAAAATAATTCTTCAGACATGGATCTTTGATTATCTTCAAGCCTAGACTCACACAAGAAAAAAAATCTAGCCCATGCGAGCCATCTGTTTCAACCCAGAACAATCTGAAACCTGTGGGAAAGAATCCACAGTGCCTGGGGGCAAGGGAAATGGGGGTGATGTGGGGAACCAGCACAGCTTTGTTTCTCTAGATGGACATTAGTAGTCAGACAGGAAAAGCCTCACATTCACCAGGACCCAACTGCACAGCACAGGCAGTCTATGGTATCAGGGCACCAAGGGCATTGGATAGTGGCAGACAGACCTGATTAATCTAGGCAGATGTGAACTTAAAACCCAGAGTGTGCAGGGCAAGTGAGAAGAGTCCCTCACAGTCTGCTGCTTCAGCGAAAATCATTCCCTAGGTACATAGCCATGTGCTACATGATGACATTGTGGTCAATGAAGGGTCACAGGTAGGACAATGGGCCCTTGATTTTTATAGCCTAGTGATAGCATAGCCCTCCCGGTTTAAGTAAGTACACTCTGTGATGCTGGGACAACCACAAAAGCACCCACAGATTATTTCTCAGAGCATGTCTGTGTTGTTAGGCAGCATGTGATTGATTGCAATGCTTTACAAAATCCATTTTGGTTCAATAAAATGTGGGCTTTCTACCAATGCAAAGTTCACCTTACCTTGATTTTCTGTTTCTAAAAAGACTCAGATGTACCTGTTGATTCTGTGCCCTTTTGACTAGAACTGGGAGGAAAAAAGGAGTCCCAGAGAATTAGCCCAGCCTGGGACACTCAACCACCAGGAGCCACCCTTTCTTAGTAATGCTGCTGCTTTGGAAGAAAGTAAATCCTCAAGTCAGAAGGCAACCACTGAGACCTCCCTTCAGCTCAATCCTCAGGCCCCAGAAGTGACCAGGGTTCTAGCAAGTAATTACAATAAAATAAAATAATGCAAAATACCAAACTTAAAAGGAACAGCAAGGAAAATGGACTATTGCCCAGATGAAAAAATCGTTTGTTCAAAATGAAAAATACAAAATAGGGGATGGGGAGAGAGATTCTTAGCTGTGGCTTAGACTTGCACAGGCTTCCCCAGAGCACAAGGGACCGAGATGTCAGGAAACCTGTGCTCAAAGGTGCAGGACTTCTCACTCGTCCTGAAAGCATCATCTCCTTACAAGCCCGGCAGCCCCATCTCCAGTTCCCAGGCTGGGTTAAGGAGGCTCTCTGAGCGAAGGCTGCATTGGAGCCCAGGCCTTTAAGACTTCAGGAACCACATACAAAGAAAGGAAATCTCCAGAAATAGTACCAGGTTTTCCACCCCAGTCAGTGAACTTTTAACTGAGAGCAATATTGTGTTTTATTAAGTGATTTATTTTTATGAGTTGCAAATAGTGGGCACTTGACCTGAAGCCTCCAAGAGACTCACGGATTCAAACAGCTTTATCACTCTACTCCTTGGGTTCTGTGTGTTACAACCACTCATTAACTGATTCTGTGACCTTTAGCAGCCCACTTAACCTCCTTTTCTGACTTCATACGTAATAAAATCCTCTCCGTCCAATAACAGCAGCCATGTGGCAGCATGTATAGTGCTCTCGGGCTCAAACCCACCTGAAACCTACCAAAGATGCAGATCCCACTCCCCAAATTCCTGAGTCTCTAGAGCAGTGAGGACTGTACACTGCATATCTATAATAAACAATCCTAAAAAAATGAACACAGGTGGTCAGAGACTCTCATATACACCCAAAATAAAATAATAATAATAATAATAATAATAACAAAAAAGTAGTCTATCTCTTTTTCCTTCCAGAAATCCATTGAACAAATCTATAAATTATGAAGAAGAAATAACTAGCAAATGATAACAAGGAACCTATGGAAGCTGTGTGAACTTGAACTTCTATCAACAAGATGACAATCTTTTTGGATACTAAGGCATGAGCCTTGCAAACAGTAAGCACTCAATAACTGTTGATAATTAATTTCTACATACACCCTCCATTCTAAGTTAAGAAATCATTTCTCATGAGTCAAAGCAAGTGGAAGAAAAACTTCTCCAGTCTGGGCAGCTGGACTGGATTTCATATTCAATTGCTCCCCACAGTTTTAACCCAAGTGTGACAATTTAACCCAAAACTGCAATTTTCTAGCTCAAGGGGACAAAGCTGACTCAAAATTTGCGTCTGAGGACCGTACCAGCACCAAGACAAGATCTGAAGCTACAAAGCTACATGGATTTCATGTCTTGTGAAGTTCTTTCTGTCACCAATAATATTGGGGTCAGCTACCTGGGAGACAGCATAAAACAATTTATAGGCCAAGAATGGAAGGGTCTTGGAGGGAGGGTCTTGGAGGGAGGGTCTTCACCACTATCAGGTGCTTTGGCCCTTCACCTCCTTATTGGAACCCTCAGTGGCATGAGGAAGGTAAGAATGGGGCTCGGCACTGGAGTCTCAGCCATGATATTGCTACCATGCAGAAATAAACAAAGATCAGACAAAGAGGAGCAGGCAAGGGCTGCAAGGGTTCTCCTTTAGCCACAGGAGACAAACTCCAGGACCCACCCCGTATTCTGATACTGTGCCTAGTGCCTGCAGTGTGGCCACACGGCACCAGTACTCATCTATACCTCCATGGTTTATGCCCTGGTACCTCCTTTGCTCCTCTACTCCTGTGCTTTGAGTCATTGTTAAATAAAATAAGGATTACCTGAACACAGCACTGAGATACTGCTGCAGTGGGTCAGATAATCCAGACTTCTAATTGATAAGTGGGTGGTGCTATAGTTTAAATCTGAACTGGTCCCCAAAGGCCTGTGTGTTAAAGACTTCTTTCTCTCTCTCTCTCTCTCTCTCTCTCTCTCTCTCTCTCTCTCTCAACCTGGAGCTGTGGGAGGAAACTTTAGGAGTAAGGACCACATGAGCAGTCTTCTACTGCTTTAAGGAGACTGTGGGAAACTGGAGGACTTAGACCTCTTCCTTTTCCTGTCTGGCTATGAGTTGAACCCATTGCTCTTCCATGTATACCCTACCAAGATGTGTTACCTCAACACAGGCCCAAAAGTACTGGGACTAAGTGTCCCTGGTCCAGAACCTCCCAAACTTTATTAAGATAATTGTCTCATCTGTTACTAATGGAAAGCAGATGAATAGCAGGTCACACCTTGCCTTTGTGGCTACCCCAGACAGAGATGATTCCAAACCTGGAGAAAACAGACAGAATGATACTTGATTTCATCCTGCTATGCAGAATGGTAAACAATTTAAAATTTAAGAATCCACTACTTCTGGAATTTTCTATCTGATATTTTCTGGGCCATGACTGACCTCAGATTTTAATGAAAACTGGAAAGTTAAACTCCACATAAGTGGAGATTATTGTATGTATTCAGAGCTTGCTAATAGTGAGGAAGTCACTTCACCTGCATTCTGGTCTAGACTCAGAGCAGCAGAGGAATGGAAAAGCTTCACGGTGGGGCAAAGGAAAGGCTTCGGATGTGCCTGGGCTCAAGGCCCTGAACCTGGAGAAGCTGGTGGCAGCTCAGGGAAAGCAGGGCATCCCAAAGGGTTCATTAGGGACATACCTAACTTTGCCTGATTAGTTTTTGCTGTAAACAGGGACAAAAACTAGCCTGTCAAATGTTAACAAACCCTTCCCATCTGGGACTAATGATGCAGAAGTTGTAGTTTGGCTTTCTGGATTAGTACTAGAGATAGCAAGTCTAGCTTTCAGCAGGCTGGCTTCCCAAGCTGGTTAGTATAGATGTGGCACTGAGAAAATTCAACTGGTTTTGGTCAGAGCTCTATTTTTACATATGTACTGGACACTATCCTTTTGGATAACACGTCTTCTGCTAGAGCACAGACAATCTAAGCTATAGCAAACGCCCCTGGATAAAATTCTAAGACCTTTAAAAATTAAATTGATGCCTGATGTGGTGGCACATGCCTTAAATTTCATCACTCAGAATAGGGAGGCAGGCAGGTTTTCATGAGTTTGAGGCCAGTCTGGTCTATATAGTGAGGTCCAGGTCAGCTAGGGCTACATGATGAGACCCTGTCTCAAAAATTAATTAACTAATTAATTAATTCATCCCAAGACCTTTAGAATCTGCTCTGAAAACTGTACCTGCCACACTAGGCAGTAATTAAAAACATAAGAAGGGAATTTTAGGGCCAAGAAGAAACAGGTGTCAGCTCTCCACAGTCTCCTGTGGTAAGTGAGGTTTCTGGTCATTTCAATGGTCATGTCTGCATAGAACTAGAATATCAGTTTTGCTGCCCAGCTTGGGGCTCTCCCACATGACAAGGTGGTTAACAACAGGATTCTGAGAAGCAATACAGTATCTATTAAGAGTTTGGGTGATTATCTTTGAGTCCATAAAAGTACTTGTATTGTCTAAGAACTCTAAGTTAGCTATATTCCAGAAGGCAATTTGGAGAGTATTACATTACAAACCATCTACTGCTCCGAACATCATTTCCTCATCTGGAAAACTGGACTGAAAACTGCCTTTCCAAGGAGCATTCCAAGCTGATGTGCAGCATGCCTGTATGCCAACAGAGTTAGTTCCCTATCAGGAACAACAGAGTTGCTGGTAGGGCTAAGACATTCTGCTCAGGATATGTCAGCTCATTCACTGACTGCCTATTCCAAAATTGGGCCATAAAAATACAGTTTCTACTGGCCTCTGACCACTGAAACAACTCCCAGAAAACAGAGCAATTTAATGGGCCCTTTGGAACAATTTGGTCATGTAAAGACAAGATCTTTCCCAATACAAATGACAGCAGAGAATGTTCTTACAGTGAGCTAAACAAAGGCCATCTGTAAGTACTATATAAAACTTTGATTCTGTTTCATCTTTCACTTGTCAGAATGAATGAACAGCCTAGCATCCTCTTCAGACAGTAAAGGCCAAGGAGGACAGGCCAAGTACAAATGAAGAGGCAGATTCTGGTATCTGTCCTGTGCTGTTTCCCCAATTCCTGGACTGGGGGTTGTTCTAACAGAGGCTCATGTGAACATCTCTGACTGAAGCTCACACTTGCACAATCACACAATCAAAACAAGAGGTGGCTTGGTTTTCCTTGGTTTTTTTGTAGGGGTTTGGTTTGGTTTGGTTTTCATATTTTGTTGTGTCTCACAGAGGTGAAAGACAGACTATACCACTGAGCTACACGCCTAGTCCAAAAGGACTTTAAATATATCTGGTTCACAAGCTTGGAACCCCATGCATTGCTTTAGGCAAATTCTCTACTAATCCTAGAGTTTTATAACTTCTTTTTTTCCTTCACGTTTTCCCATTTTCCTCATCTTTTGCTTTTCATATATTTTAGTTATTGGGTGCCTCCTGAACAAAATAGAGTGCAAGGTTGTTTATTCACTGAACCTAGTAGGAACACATTTGGGTTTTTTGTTTGTTTGGTTGGTTGGTTGGTTTTTTTTATATTTAGAAATATTTCTTCCATTTCATTCTGTATTTTTCATTTAATGAACCTTCAAATATTTTTCCTTTTTTCTAATTTTTATGAGAAATGTTAACTTGATTTTTACTTTTATTTCAGGTACCACACATTTCATCAATGCCTGTTTATATTTCTTTCTCTTTATTGCCATATCATGAGTTTCATACTCTGCAACACCCCTGAACCATCTCTGTCTCCTCGCTCTCTCATGTTCACTCATCTACAAAAAGACACATGTCCTTTGGATGTTGGTACTATCTAGGATTTTCACCTGGGTGACTGTATACTGTTTTCCATTGATTTTCCCTGTTTTGTGGGGAGGAGAATCTGTGGTTTTGTTAGGTTATTCATTTATGTTCTATATCCTTTGTGGAATCCTCTTGCATTAATCAAATTTTCATCAGTGTATCTAACAAACCCACCTGAGATCTTGAACTTAGAAAAGAGAAAAAATAATTTATTTTGGCTCCCAGTTTCAGAGGTTCCAGGCTGTGATCTGTGGGCCCCCTTGTTCTAGGACTGATGAGATAGCACAGATGGGAGTGTGCAATGGAGCAAAACAACTCACCTCATCTGTCAGGAAGCAAAACAGACAGAAGGGCCCATGTGCTAATAATCCCCTTCTGGGCCACACTTTTAATGGTCTCTGATCACCTACAAGGCTCCACCTGTGTTTAGAGGCTCCATCATCCTGCAACAGTGTCATCCTGAGGATCAACTCATTAGCATATGGCCAGACATGCTACATCCAAACTACCATGTTGTTCTTTTATGACCTGCTTCCTCCTAGAGTAGTACATCTTCCTACTAAAGTGCATCTACGGAATTTCTGAGGTCCAGCAGGACAGAGCAGACTTACAACGGAATCCCCCCAGTGAGTGTTTTATAAGATATAAAATCTACTATCACCGTTTTCTTTAAATGTGTTGCAGTTTTTACACCAATGTATTTTTACATTTGTAATTCCTACTGAACTATCGAATACCAATTTGCTTCTTTTGTCTTTGAAGATATTTCTTTCTCGAAATATACTTTTGTTGGGTTTTGACAGGATCTCACCTTGTTTAGACTGGCTTTGATCCAGTCATCGCCTCTCAAGATCTGGTTTATAGCTTTGTGCTACCACACCCCAGTTTCTAAAACTTCTACAATTTTCCCTTTGTCTTTTACACCAAACTCCACTATAATTTTTGTGGATGCTTTTTCGCTTTGTTAATTAGAGGTTTTTGTTTTTAAAAATATGCCATATCGGTATTTCTTCAGGTATTTCTCTCTCTCTGTCTCTCTGTCTCTCTGTCTCTGTCTCTCTGTCTCTCTGTCTCTCTCTCTCTGTCTCTCTCTCTCTGACTCA
>NW_008355272.1:10196391-10231615 GCF_000622305.1 Nannospalax galili
TCTCTTTCATTATATATCCCAGGCTGCCCTGGAACTGCAGGCATGCACCACCCCAGCTGGTTAGTGCCTCTGTCGGGGAGGGGGGTGCAGGATATGTGTCCTCTTTTGCTTTACTTTTCTACTGGGTCTCTTATTATCCATGTTGGCACTTTTCCTTCAGTCCCTCATATCTCTTCATTTTTCTTGTACATTTCCTATTTCATCACTCTTTTGCAGGTCAGGCTCCTTAATCTTCTCTAACATCAATTTGCTTTGTGGTCGGCTCTGATCCACCGCTTCTGCCACATGCTCTCCCTGCAGTCTAAGTCTTCTGGCAGCCTTTTCTCTGCCTTCTCGGCCTGCTTCTTGTTACTCATACCCTCTTATCTCATAAAGGATAATTACTGTGCTCATTTAAACTTCTTCACAAGATTATCCAAACTAAAGAAAATAATACCAAGTGGAATCATGGATCTACATAAATATGTAGAGAAATAAAAGATATATTTAATCACTTATTAATACCCTTAAAAGGCAATTTGCTGTCTAAAATAAAATGATCACAATGAATACTATATCTATGTATTTGTTACTTACATATGGATATTACATATTTGAAAACTCATGTACAAATAAATATACATAAGTTTCAATTGTAAGGGCACATAGCATACTTAAAACAAAAATGTATGCTATATCAGCACAAAGGGGCTAAATGAAAGTGACTATATTACACATTAATATGGTAATATTAACTCTAGATTGGAATAAGTTAAGGATGTATATTACGATCCAAAGACAAACAAAAGACAAAGAGATATAGCTAAAAAGTCAACTCAAGCAATAACATCAATACTTAAACACATACCCTGCCCAGAAGACAGTCAGAAACTAGACCCAGAAATGAGAGTCTGTAATCCCATCTATTTGAGATACTAAGGCAGGGGGGTCACAAACTCAAAGTCCACCCAGGCCACAAAGTGAGTTGAAGGTTAGCCTAGGCAACTCAGCAAGTCCCTAATTTAAAAAAAAAAAATTGAAGGATTCAGTTCAGTTGTAGAGCACTTACTTAACTAGGGTGAAGCTCTAGATTCAACCCTCAGTATAACAAAAAGAAAGAAAGAAGGGTGGAGAAAAAGAAAAGAGAGAGAAAAGGGTAAAGAAAAGCTGGAAAGCAGGAATAAAGAAACAAAGAACAAGTGGGACAAAGTGAAACAAATAACAAATGATAGTCATGCATGCAACCATGTCAAATAAGTATATTAATATTAATCAACTAAACTCTCCAGTAAAAAGAAAATATTGTCAGGTAGTACTTAAAAAGGCATGACCCAACTGGATGTTTGTAGAGATTCACTTTAAGAAGAGCAACAGAGGACCATTGCAGAAGAGGGATCAGAAAGACTCTGAGAACCAGAGGTGGTGGATGACCACAGGCAACAGTGTGTTTCAGACAGCTGAGAAATTACTCATATAAACTCACAGCAATGGTGATAGCATGTACAAGACCTATGTAAGTGCAAACCAGACAAAATCCCAGCATAGAAGTGGGGAAGTGGGGAAGAAGCCCCACCCTTAGCTGAGGAACTACTGGCATCCCATAACTACTGGAAGGACAGTTGGTTTTCTTTAAGGGTGTGATACTAGGTATGTTGATCAGGCTCCAGGAGGTGGACAGACACTGAAGGACATTTGGGAATACAAACTTGGCTCTATAAGCCTTAATACATATGACAAAGTACATGAAAACTGACAGGACAAGTGCTATGAGAGGGATGAAATAGAGGAGGGGATCTAAATATGACCAAAATACATTGTATGAAATTCACAAAAAATCTATTTAAAAAAAAAAAAAACAGCAGCATAGGGGCTAGAGAGAGGGCTCAGCAGTTAAGTGCACTGGCTACTCTTAGAGGACCAGGTTCAGTTTTGTAACTGAGTCCAAGGAATCTGATGCCCTCTTCTGGCCTCCACAGGCATTGTACACATGGGTGCACTTAACAAACATGCAAGCAAAACACTCACACACATAAAATAAAATTTTTTTTTTTAATTTTAGGATGTATACATGAAGATGCAGGACAATTGGCTTTGAAATAGTCTAAAGTCTTTCAGTTATTAAAAGTTGTCAGAAAAGCCAGGCGTGGTGGCACACGCCTTTAATCCCAGCACTCAGGAGGCAGAGGCAGGTAGATCTCTGTGAGTTCAAGGCCAGCCTGGTCTACATAGTGAGTTCCAGGCCAGCTAGGGCTCCTGGGGGACCCTGTCTCAAAAAAGACCAAAAAAAAAAAAAAGTTGTCAGGAAAAAGTGATAAGGAGGTAATGGGAGGGGAGGGAGGGGGTGTGGATTTCATTAAAACATCTTATATGCATGTATAAAATTCTCAAAAAAATTTTTTTAATTAAAAAAGGAAGCAACAGCCGGGTGTGGTGGTGCACACCTTTAATCCCAGCGCTCGGGAGGCTGAGACAGGCGGATCTCTGTGAGTTCAAGGCCAGCCTTATCTACATAGTGAGTTCCAGGACAGCTGGGGCTACAGGGGGAGACCCTGTCTCAAAAAGACCAAAAAAAAAAAGGAAGCAACAATTACCAGTGATTTTATGTATATGAGTGTTATTCCTGCATGTAAGTATGTATGTAAGTAAGTGCATCCAGGTCATTCATTCAATGCCTGAGGAGGTCAGAAGAGAGTGTCAGACCCCCTGGAACTAGAGTTATGAACAGTTGTTAGCCACCATGTGGGTACTGGAATTCAATCCTAGGTCTTATGCAAAAGCAGTCGGTGGTCTTAACTGTTAAGCCATCTCTCCATCACCCCCCACACACTCCACTGTGAATTTATTTTGTTGGATAGCTTAGAGTAAAAGCTTAAGGACAGAAAAAAGATAAGATATATAACTTTTAAAAGATGAGGGATGGCTCAGCAGTTAAGAGCACTGACTGCTGTTGCAGAGGACCTGGGTTTGATTCCCAGCACCCACATGGCAGCTATGAACTATCCTTAACTCCAGTTCCAGGGGAATCTGAAGCCCTCTTCTGACCTCCACGGAATTGCATGACACAGGTGGACTCACATACATTCAAGCACTATACTCATATACATAAAATAAAAATAATATAATAAAATATTTTTTTAAAAAGATGAGGAAAAATTTTTTTTTAAGATTTAGCCTTTAATAGAAGACAAGAGAATGTTTAAAACAAAGCACTATAAATAGATAAGGGGGAAAAAGAATGTGGCAGAAACACATCTAAACAAACTTATAATAAATGTAAATGGATCAAACTCTCCAGTTAATGATTATTATTTCCAGATTGAATTTTCTAATTGAGCCACATGTAAAAGCCTACCAGATATATGTATGTAAGTGTAAATACAGCATTTGATTTTTTTTAATCTGGAAAAAGAGTATAATCTGTTTGTGTATAATTTAAAATATATTAAACAATGCCTTGGATAATTTGTGGGAATTAGCATATGAAGGAATGATATAAAACATTCAGAATCTTGAATATCACTATTAAGACTGTAGAATTCTTGAGGAAGAATGGAGGGGAATGGATGACTGGGATGGGAACAGGAGTAAATTTTATCTGTACCTATAAACTTCCATTACACTTTTTTTAACTTAAAATACATGTAACAGCTGGGTGTGATAGCACCAGTCTTTAATTCCAGCACTTGGGAGGCAGAGGCAGGCAGACCTTTGTGAGTTCAAGGCCACTTGGTCTACATAGTGAGTTCTAGGCCAGCTGGTGCTTCAGGGAGACCTTTTCTCAACAAGACAAAAAAAAAAAAAAATACATGTAACAAAATGTTAAAATGGGTGAAATTCACATTATATTTAGGGGCATGTTTAAAACGTTATGCTGAAAAAGAAAATGAGTAAATGAGTAAAACAAAATAATAAGTACATGAGTTTGTTTGATCAAAAATACTTTAATGTTAGTATAATATATAAAATACAGTGCTTGAATTTTTATACAGTGATAATGTTTTTATATAAATGCTAGCTTTAGAATAATACGACATGTTCTAGACAATAAAAAGAATAGATTTTTCTCAGAAAAAGACTCCAACATAGAATAAACATGAGAAATAGTTCAGAAACTTTACCCCCACCAAAAAAATGACCTTGCAAAACTGGTGGATGACTATGGTCAACAACAACTAATTGACTCCCTCAAAACAGCTATTAAGGAGGAATTTGAATAGCTCCAATGAAATTAACATCTGAGGTGATCAGCATGTCATTTACCCTGATCTTTACATATTTACATACATATTGAAATGTCACACTCTGCCTGAAAATATGCATAATTACTATTTGTTCATTTAAATAGAAAAAAATTTAAGAGTTCTCCATACTGATTTCCACAGTGGTTGTACCAGTTTGCAATCCCACCAACAGCGAATGAGGGGAAGTTCCCTGCATCCACACCAGCATTTGGTATCATTTGTTCTCTTAATCTTAGCCATTCTGACTGGAGTTACATGAAATCTTAAAGTAGTTTGATTTGAATTTTACTAATTACTAAGGATATTAAACACTTTTTAAAGTGTTTCTTAGCCATTGTTATTCATTCTTTTGAGAACTCTCTCTAAAAACTACTATATGGTCCAGTTATACCACTCCTTGGCATATACCCAATGAACTCATCCTACTACAGACAAACTTTCACAAATCATGTTTGCTGCTGCTCTTTTCACAATAGCTAAGAAATGGAAACAACGTAAATGTCCCTCCACTGATGAATGGATATTGAAAATGTGGTACATTTACACAATGGAGTTCTATGCAGCAGTAAAGAAAAACATAAATCATGACATTTGCAGGAACTAGAAACGGTTACACATGGGCTGGAGCGGTGGCTCAGGGGTTAAGAACATTGGTTGTTCCTTCAGAAGACCCAGTTTGGAATCCCAGCACCCACATAGCAGCTAACAACTGTCAATAACTCCAGTTCCAGGGGATCCAACAGTCTCTTCTGTTCTCTGAGGGCATTGCACAACATGGGTACACTTACCTACAATGTAGGCAATACACGCATATGCAAAAAATAAAAATAAAAATAATAAATAAAATATTGCTTTAAAAAAGAAACTGTTACACTAAGTGAAATAACACAGTGTATTAGTTACTTTTCTGTTGCTGTGATAAAACAGCATGGCCAAGGGAACTTATAAAAGGAAGAGTTTATTTAGCTTACAGTTCCAAAGGGACAAGAGTCCATCATGGTGGGGAGGCATGACAGCAGAGGTGGCTGGAATAGGAGAAGCTATGTGCCAGCACCACCAATGTTCAAATATTTAGAGTCTATGGGGGACATTCTCATTCAAAGCACCACACACAGACTCAGAAAAACAAAGAACATATGTTCTCTCTCATTTGTGGATCTTAGCTCCAAATCCCTTGATGGGAGTATATATCCAAATGTAACTATAAGAGCCAGGAAAATGGAAAGGAATCATGGAGAATAAATGAAAAAAAAAAAAAAAGAAGCTCGAGACAGAGGGATATTAGAAGACAGGAATTATTAAAGGGGAAATAGGGAAATTAAACAGGGGGCTATTTAACCAGAGAGGGAGTAAAGAGGGTTATACAGAGGATGTGACAGGAGAGAGGAAATAATGCTCAGATGCTATGAAAAACCAGAGGGAAATGTGTTAGTTCAATGACCTACTGAAAAATACACATACAATAAATATATGACTGCATGTGTATAGCTGAAGACTATATAACAAAAAACACAGTGCCAGACAGGAGAAACCTCCCTTTAAGTTGTTGGTCAAGGTAGTCCCAGAGACTCCCAAATTAACATAGGCTGTTGTCACAACCCTTGATTACCTCCTAGAACTTGAAGGTAAGACCCTATTGCTTAACACTGGCCACACTTTGAACACAGGACTTGGAACAATCAAGCTGGAACTTACCTGGAAGCCTCCTCCCTGAAGACTAGCTCTCATGGTATCAGAGGACACTATATAAGATGCCAAGGGAGAAAACCAGCCAATGGTCCTACACAGCTATAAATGCTAATAAACAACAATCACTGACCCAGAAAACCAACACTATTGGTGAAGTAGTGGCACTTTTATCTTGGGTGTGATCAACAGCTGTCTAATTAAAATTAAGGCCTGCTCAAAAGGAAGGAACTCATATGTGGTACTATAAATGTAGCCAAATACACATGGCTGAAGAGAGAAACCTATTTTTTATGGATCCTAGAGAAAAACCTATTTTTGCCACATCCCTAGACCAACATGATTTCTTATTTTATTCTAAATATGCATCCTCATATTTACAGACAAGTGTACCTTTCATCCCTCATCAAAGAAGCTTCTTTTTGCAACTGATGGAGACTATTACAGAGTTCCACAACACAGATAATAAGTGTTTGTGAGACACTTAACCCTAAGTGACACATCTTCAATACAACCTCTATACATAGAATGAATGCATCTCTTACCTCTCACCAGAGAAGTTTCCTTATGCAGCAGATGGTATAATCACACAGAAACACACAATTGGCCAATATGCAGAGAACAAGAGGTCACAGAGTACTTAACCCTGAATAAGACACTTATTTCAAACCTCTGCCCCCCAAGGCTCAGGGATTTTACAGAAGAGGAGGTGGAAAGATTGTAAGAGCCAGAGGGGGTGGATGACCACAAGGAAACTCATATGAACTCAATGAGTGACAGCATGCACAAGTGTTACACAAGCTCAAACCAAACAAAAATCCCAGCATAGACATGGGGAAGTGGGTAAGAAATTCCAACCCCACCTAAGGAACTTTTGGTGATTGACGACTGCTGAGATTGAGAAAGACCGTGTCTTACAGGGATGGGACTCTTGGTGGGCCCGATGGATAGACTCACACTGAAAGACATTTGGAGACACAAATCAGACTCTACAGGTTGCTATATATACACGTATATATAATGTGTGTATATATATTTATATACACATTAAATTGGGCAGGAGGCAGTTGAGGGAGTGTAAATAGGGGAGGAGGTCTAAATACCATCAAATTACATTGTATGAACATCGCAAAAATTCCATTTAAAAACTTTTAAATTTGAAAAATAGTAAAATCAAATTTTTATTGACAGAGCATTATCTCAATATCTTTTCTGGCCAGAAATTAATGGGATTATTTTCTTTCTTCCTCAAATATATTCTCCAGTATAAACGAGCACTTAAAAAGTGTAGTAAATAGGAAAGCATAATATTTTTAGAGAAAGACGTTGTGAGGGCCTTACTGGCTACTGTAGGATGCTACTAGATACTCTTAACATTCTGGAGGAGGAGAAAAAGAACCTGAGTTTCATGAAGTCTGCATGATCTGAGTGATAGAAGGAATGAAATATGACAGAACGCATACATTCAAAATAATCCATGATCTCCACAGTGAGGCTGCAGCCAGGGTCCCCAGGAGTCCACAGAAAGGAGATCGAGTGTAAAGCAAAATTACTACATGGACACAACTGGGTGCTTGAATTTTCTTAACACAGCTTTATCTGTGCACATTTCAAAAGGGAAGAAAATGTACCTGGATAGAAAGCCTCTAGTGAGGCTGACACTGTTTTTTGGAGGGAATTATGAAGATGGTGTTAAGCTTAAACCCTTACTGATGTATTACTCCAATAATGTCAGAGCCCTCTAGTGCATGTTGAAGAGACAACTTTATCTGTCACAGGGCATTGAATCATGTGACATCAGTGATCTATCACCATGTATTACAGGTTTCACGAAGAATGAAAGTTTCACAATCACATTTTTGTCAACAGAGAATGCTCCAAACGGCTAATTATGAAGAGAATGTTGAAGCTACCATTGCTGCCTGGAGATCCAGAAGCCAAGGCACCCTTACCACAGGCCCCACCCTCTTCTCTCGCCTCCACATCTCACTCACCTTCAATTTGTAAGGAAATTTTTATTTGCAGTGTTCATTTTATTTACTGCACGTTTTAAGTGCACGTATATGCTAGAGGACACATTTGAGAAAGAAAGAAATAATAATCCCTTTGATTAATAATAAGAAATAATGATAATAATCCTGTGATTCTTAGGTAGGTAGCATTGGTAGTTACCAATGAGTTCATTAATTGTTTAAGAAAATAAATAAATGTTGTAGATACTCTGTTATACATAGATCTGCAGTGGATTGTCATGAAGGCATTTGAATTTCAGGGACTTGGAAGAAGTGAGTTGGAGTCATAGAATGAACTGGAAATGAATTCCTATTTTTTGCACAAGTGAGATAAGCCCGGCACAGAAAGACAAAAGCCACAGAATCATACTGGGATGTGGAATCTGATAAAAGAGGAACTCAAAAGTAGGGAGTACACAGTGGCCCCCAGGGACTGTGGCAAAGAAAGGCTAGGAAGATGTTGGTCAAAGGAGTCAAATTTCAGTTAGGAAGAAGTCCAAGGAAACTATTGTACAGCAGAGTGACTAGAGTAAATCACAGTGTTCTCTAAAATTGCTAAGAAAATAGATTTCATGAGTTCTCACCACAAATATTGTATGCAGTGTAATGTGTGCATTAGTTAGACATTCCACACTACATACATATTTCAAAACATCGTATCATATACACTACAGATGATGTACACACATACTAATCAATAAATAGTAGAAAAAATAAGTGGCTAGATAAGGGGAATGAGTTTCTGCTGTGTGAATATGCACCATCTTCCATAGATTTGGAAACAAATTCCTTTTCAGATAATGAAGTGTATTACTGTCTTCCCTTTAGAGTTGGAGAAACTAAAGCACAGAGCATTTAAGTAACTTGCTCACAGCAGTGTTAGGGTCTAAAACTGAACCACGCTCAGCCACTTCCATAGCTCAGCCTATTACCGCAACATCACACTGGTGAAAGTAGAAAAAAGAATACCAGAGCAATGGTTCAGTCACTCCGACAGAATGGAGATATGCCAGGTAATGAGCAAATGCATGACAACATGTTATTTGCTTTCCAGTAGGCTTTTGGGCAACACTGGGGAGCTTTTAAATTATTATAATTTTGCAAAAGGATTACTATGAAGGTCCTTCAGTCCCAGATTTTCTTGTTTTGTATAAATAGTATATTGGTTGTTAAACAGCATCCTGATTTACGCTAATCATCTAACCACACAGAAATTAGAAATTTAGGTAACTGTGATACTTTTTTAAAAATCAGTTCATATCAGGAAATGACCAAAAAGTTCAAAAATCAGGGTATGTCTTGGAGTCAACATAGATGGACTCTAAGTTGACCTGACAAACCTAAAACACTGTTAAAAGTTGATTCTTTTACTTTTGAAATATGTATGTCTATGTGGGGCATGTGCACATGATTGCAGTTGCCTCTGGAGGCCAGAAGAGGACATCAGATCTCCTAGAACTGGAGTTACAGGAGGTTAGGAATGACCCAACATGGGTTCTGGGAACCAAACTCCAGTCCTCTGCAAGAGCAGTTCTTTAACTTCTGACTGAGTCCTAAAAGTCCTCTCTCTAGTCCTAAAAGTTAATTAAAATGCAGACCAGGGCTGAAGAATCTCAGAGCAGGCAAAGTCAGTTAGGCTTTATATGCAACTTTGGCCGGCCTGCCTTGATTTGCAAACATGAGCAGACGTTAACTTGAGCCATTTCTTGTAAAAGCTTCCATTAAGGAAAATAGAGCTGAAGCTCAGCCAATCAGAAACAGTTCACAAAGTTCTAATTACACAACTAGGGACTTTCCAGCAGGGAAGACAAAATAAGGCAAGTTCACAACTGTAACCAGTCAAATGTATTTTCTTTGTAGTAGTTCCCCATTCACTCTGTAAAATCCTGTCTCTCCTCCCTTCTTCAGTGAAGGCACTGAAGGCTTTCTGACTTGGTGCTTTCTAATTCATGAATTGCTCTTTACACAACACTTGACATGTTTGCTGTGCTTTATCTTTTAACAGCATTCATCATTTAAAACTAGGCGCACACAAAGGTCATTTAAGAAAATAGAACTCATTGTCTATACTTTATTTGGTGTGTCATTCACAAAGATTGTGAATTACTTTTTTCCTTGACACAAATAATGCAGGTGTTTCTTCCCAGAAGTGCTATGCCTTGAGACCCTGTGGACACCATAGTCAGGGCCATCGTACTTTTAAGGGCTTTGAAAAATGCTTTAATTTCTTTTAAAACCAGGATTTTAAAATGCAAATTTTAGGTGGATGAAAAGGTTTAACCTATATTAATAGCTTTATACCCACACAAAGTAAAATATAATTTTTCATATTTTTCATTGCAAAAAGAGTTAACAAAAGCAAAAATGACACAGAGCTCCTGGATGCCAGGATGAATCCCTGCTCTTCTTTGCACATTATTTCCTAGGAGCCCCGGGCACTTTTGATGCATCTGGACCATCCCTTCCTAGACTGAAGGAAAGAAAAGACAACAGAAGGAGGCCTCTGCTGCCGGGTGCTGCCTGGGTTACCAGCACTGCTCTACCTGGTGTTTGTGGCTGTGCCGAATCAAGAGGACAGGTGATTTTTCCAAGATGATGCATCTACTGGGTGTGAATCAAGGTAGACCCAAATGCCAAATCAGGTGGTGATGGAGGCCCCTCCTTGACTGGTCACTGCACAGTTAAACCCTCAGACAATGTAGACAAAAGAAATTCAAAGTTTCTCAGGCCATGGTCAGTTGTTCTCAGCATCCTCTTCCCACACACACCTTTACTTTCTATTTCAAGAGAAACATCCAAGCTGCTTCCTTTACTTCTTCCCCATAAGGGAATTCCCCCTGTCCTGAGACACCACTTTCACAATGTTGTAGTCTACTGACTGAACACCAAACCCCAAGTCCCCACACATACTTCAGGAACAGCCCCAATTCTGACATAGACCCCACCCACCCATCAGAGCCTCCACTCACTGTGTGTGTCACCACTCAGATCAATCCCACGCCACTCAGCACAGTTAGAAACCGAGACTAATAAATCATTTGCCCACTCTCAGTCCACAGATACTAACTGTGGTTCAATGCAGGTAATTATAAAAAAATGACTTTAGGAGCAAAAAATCAAAACATGGGAGTATGTGCCTAATAGAAAAAGCCTGCGAAGAGATTTGGGAGTTCTAATGACTCCGAGGAGCAGGTGAAAGGTCTAGGAGCCTGACAGTAGTGGGACAGCCTGATTGACAGGATCGATTCCTTCTTCCCTCCAACATCACCAGGCCCTGTATTCACTAGCCTTTGGTCCCTTGTGCCAGGCTGTTGGGAGGTAGAGGCCAGAATGTTCTCTTCTGGTTTAATGTGTTCGAAGAAAAGAGCCCCCACAAATCCATCAATTACTAAGACTGTCAGTGCTGAAGAGGTGTTGGGACAGTGACAGGGTTAGGTAAAAGCCTCAAGGGCTACACCAAAAGGTTCCACTAGAAGTGTTAAACCACCCTTTATATCCCCATCTCCTGTTCCCTGTTAACCCCCCTCAAAAGAACATGGTTTTCTTTTCCTTTTAACTTTCACAAGGATGTTTGTGGTTTCTGCAGAAAGTCCCATGGACAGCAGGGCTTTATTATTTCAGCTGCCACTCATTAGGGAGATCGGTCCTCCCCGAAGCTCCAAGCTTCCTCTGCGTCCACACAAACACATACTGGTCGATGCTTCAGTCCATTCCATGAAGAGACATCTCAGAAGGTTACAGGCATCCCCCTTTCAGTAAATAAGAAAAAGACCAACCCCTCTCAGATCCCTTCAAAACATTTTATACATTCATAGAAGTAGGAGAATTTCTGGATGTCATTCGAGCTGAATTTTTTATGTCATTACCAAAAAATTTTTAAAAATCTTCTAATCTGTTTTCCAATAGAAATGGCCTTACACCAAATCATAATTAAACTACGGGGTTTTTTTGGCCTCTTGTAAACAAATACTTACAACAAACATTAATATCCTTTGATGATCAAATAGCCTGTGACTAGGTTATTTCAATGAACAAACTAACAATGAAAAATAATTCAGTCATTTGATGGAACAGATTATTCTTGCATTATTCACTAGTTGCCTATTTCAAGCCCACTCTTTGCTAGGAAATACACAAAGCATTCAGGATGCAGGACTAAAAGCTGGTCCTAAATAACCTTAAAAAAAAAATCACAGCCAAAAGTTTCTCAGACTGGTGTAGATAATTTGTATGATCTTTCTTTTTATCACAGCAACAGAAATGGAGCTCATGTAAATAGATGAAAGGTATCTCAGAATAAAACAGCACTGTAGAAAGATGCATTCTCATCCCCCTCCCCTCAATAGAAAAAACAAGCCCTGTAAAGTCCTGGTGCAAAATTTACCGAACTGTGAAAGTCGGGAGGCAGTGCCCTTGAGAAAGCAGCTGAGGCCTTCAAACTCCACGGAGCAACCTGGGAGAAAGCTATGCATCTCACTTCTCAAGGAAGGTCATTGAGCAAGTTTGGAGCAAGTTCCCAGGGAAAATTTTTGACTATCCAAACTCAGGATAAACTAACAGCATCAGGCGGGGGCATCAACTTGCCTGATGTCTTAGACACTGTTGAAACAGTACTCCTATACTCCCAAATTTCTTCAACTTTATTCTTAATATCTACGTGGCAAGGAGAGGAAGGAAAACAACAACTATCTTTAAAATGTAATTTCCGTATAGATGTAGCAAGTATCTAAACTTGGCATATGTAGAATTAAGAGCACCACAAATTGAACTGCATCTCATTGAACTGTCAAACCATTTTTGAATGACTTTTGAGCCAATTCTAAAACAATTCTCACTAGTAATAGCTCCTCAAAAAAATGAAAACAGAACACATAGGTGTACACACACACACACACACACACACACACACACACACACACAAGCTAACAGAGGTGTTTTGCTTCCTAGAGCTTATACAGACAACAGCATCAACAGTTTCAACTTAATTAGCACCTTTTCATCCCAACACCTCTCAAGGTTAGTCGCCAAAGACGAAGCAATCGTTTACTTTCTCAGTCAGCAGTGCCAAGATAACAAATGAACGGAAGCAAAAAGAAAGACTCTATTCTAGATGTGCCAGAGGAAAATTGTGGCAGAAAACCAAATAACCTTGAGTATCTGTCACATGTGTATTATGTGAATGGTAACACAGAAAAAAAAATGCGTCAGAAAGCAGCAACTGCAGTGAAGCTACATGACATAAAGATTAGTTAAACCCTTCTTAGAAGAGGCTCTCTGAGAAGCTTCTAGCATTTCTTCTTGGTCTCCATGTGAAGTCAAGTAGGGGAAAAGCAAGCATTAGAGTATGGTTGGGACTGAGCAGAAATAATTAAGAGGCTGTGTCACTGTTCATACTGCATATTGCCTCTCTAGGGTGGGAGGCTGCCTGGGTCAAGACTCTAACGGGAAGGCAAGGTCACACAGGGAGGACTGTTCCCTCACCTTTCTGACCATCCAGGTGGAAATTAAAGATCCCAAGATACCTTTCAAAATAGCCCAGGGGATCACCCAGCTGTCTCGGCCTGTAGTCCCTAGTTTCAATAAAATTCAACTTAATGTTCCTTGCTGGGAATGAGCCCCTCTCGAATACAGAGGAGAGTCTGTGTTCATGTACACAATTATTAGACTGTCCTTGGAGCATTGTAATTACTTTACAATCCACAGGGGATTTAAGATACTTAGAAGGGAGGATGCTATGAAAAAGTCAATTTGATTGTAATTTATAATTGAATTTATCCTCAGAGAAACAATGGGTTATAAAATGAAAGTATCTTCTAGGGAGTAGATTTACAGGTGTAGAATTTACAACCAGTGGCTAAGTGCCAAGAAAATTAAAACTCCAAAATAATAACTTTGAACAAAACACAGATTTAGAGTAGAGCATTCATATTTAAGGGGGGGAAGATTCTAAGTATTTGAATAGTCAATCCCTTACTAATTTGGTATCTGCTCAATGTGGGGTAAATAGACCTTTTATGCAATAAAAGTAAACTTAAAGTTTTCTTGCCTTTCCCCAGTTGATCTCTAGATGTCATGTGCTTTCTTTATAAAAAAAAAAAAAATAAGAAAGGAATAACAAGCTATAGTAAACTTTTATTAACTGGCTCCAAAGAAAATTGTAACAGGCGAGTAAGGATGACTTTGATGAAAACAAAACAACAACACGATTTTGTGGCCAAAGCTCCTGTGAAGAGCGGTCACAGATCTAAATTTAAATACTGCAAGCTAGCAAGGTGGCTCAGTGGTTAAGAGTGCTTGTCACCAAGCCTGGACAGTCTAGTTTGAGATCCAGAAACCACATGGTAGAAGGAGAGTACTGACTCCTTCCAGTTGTCCTCTGATTTGCACACACACACATGCGCGCGCACACACACACACACACACACACATAAATGAATTAATTAGTTCATCATTTTTAATTTAAATATTGTATCTGTAATCCATCTTTCAGTTCATGATCTGAAAAGTGACTATTTCTGTGAACAAGCAGATTTCCAAAAGGAAAGCATGAGCAAAGGATGGACTGCTTTGTCATTTTATCTGTTACTGTGTTAAATATTAGCCCCAAGCTTAAGTACTCAGAGGAACAAGCATTCATTATTTCATCCTTTCGTTGAGTCAAGACTCCAGATGGTCTCAACTGAGTCTCCTGAACCTATGGCCACTCACAGGAATCAAGTTTTTAGCAGAATACTGATATCTTAAGGCTCCACAGAAGATGGATCTACTCCTGAGCTCAGGCTTCTGGTGGAAGGATCAGCTCCTCCAAGGCTATGGGACTGAAGGTTCCAGTTCCCCCTGGACTTCAGCCAGATTTCATGACCTTCCAACAGGTGCCTCTCCACAGAGCAGCTCACAACATGGCAGCTGGCCTCCAATGCTAGAAACAAGAGTGAAGAGGGTAAGCCCTAAGGGAAGGGAGTCAGATTCTCATTGGAACCTAATTCCAGAGATGGTGTCCCATCTTATGTTCAATAGCCTGTTTATTAGAAATGGGTCACTGGGTTCAATCTGAGACATCAGAAGATAGGAAACCATAGCGGGATACCTCAGGGGCCACATTCCACCTGCCTGAGTCAATGAGAATTAACTTTACCCAAAGAGTAGTCCAGCTTGGTCCCAGATCCTACGGGGCTGGAGGCGGGGACAATCTTTAAGCCCTTGGAATGATGACTGTCTTTGTGATTCATGATGGGTCCTTCCTGTTCAATAAGGTGAATATAAGGGTTGGCTACTGCAAAAAGATATACCTGTGATCAAAGTGTTGAAGCTTCAACTGGCCAGTGACTCAATGCCTACATAAGGAAACCCCAATGAAAACTCTGGGCACTGGAATGTGAGGACTACTATAATTTGAATGTCCCCTAATGTGATAACATTAAGAGGCAGGAACTTTAGGAAGTGGTTAAAACACATGGACACAACCCTCATGGATGGGATTTCTAAAGGCTTTATAAAATGGTTTGCAGAAAATAGGTTTTGTTCTCTTCTCCTTGCCTGGCATGTGAAGACACCTAGGCAGTGTGACTGTGGGAAATGGACCTGCATCAGACTCTGAACCTGCTGGCACCAGGACCTTGCACTTCTCAGCCTCTAAAACTAAATTTCTTTGAAAATTACCCAATCTATGGCATTTTGTTACAGACTTATAAAATGACTAAGATGGTGACCTTCCCAGGTTTGCAATACCATATGCATGTTGTCCACATCAACACAAGAGGGTGGTAGGTCTGAAGACAATGGAACTTTGAACTAAGAACCAGCCAATACCAAATCCTACCCTGTGTATCTCTTCCATTGGTTGGTCCTAATGTTATCCTTTTGTTATAATAAAACTGTAATTCTGATTATAGTGCTTTCTGAGTTTTGTGAAACATTTTAATATGTTATTAAGCCTGAGACAGTCTATGAAGACCACCAAATTTGTAGGGAGCCGGCCTCACTGGGTGTGGCTTTGGTACTCCCAAACCTATTGCCAGCATCGGAGGTCTTCAGCAGGCTTGGTGGTCTTGGAATACATGCCCTTAGCTTTGAGCATGGCTAACTTCTAGTAGTACCTGACAGATGTTTGCCTTTCCATTTATTCCAAAAAGGAAGAGCTATCATCATGCATCAAATAGCATGCCTCAGTCAGTGAGAAACTGAATATGAAGGTAGTAGCCTGAGATTCCAAGGATTTGAGTGATTCTATCACATAGTGACATCATAGCTACCATCGCAGTGTAGTGTAATGCATCATTTATATGTTTCTGCTGAGATGACATGCACAAAACTATTGTACTTTCAGGCCTATGAAAGTACATTGAACACCAAAAAAAAGCCAAAACTGCCAATCAATCACAAGACTAATGAACTGAATAGATGGTTGTTAAAATAAGAAAGCAAATAGTTGATCAATATTTTTTAAAGTGTTCAACATCCTTAGCTATAAAGGAAATGCAATGTATTACTACCCTGAGAGTCTACCTCACCCGAGTCAGAGCGACTATCATCGAAAAAGCAAATGACATCAACTGTCCACAGGATACAAAGAGGAGCTCTTATTCACTGCTGTCGGAAGTATAAAGTGGTGTTACCACTATGGAAATCAGTGTGGAGGTTTGTCAGAAAATAGAACTAAATATAGGACTACAGTATAACCCAGCTTTACTGTTCCTGAGCATACACACAAAGAGACTTTATACCCTACTACAGAGAAGTTTGCACATCCATACTTATTACTGCTGTATTCACAATAATGAGGGAAAGGAACTGCTCTAGATGCCCATCAAGAGATGAATGGATAATAAAATGCAGTTTATATACTACATCTACAATAAAGTTTTATCTAGTCATAAAGAAAAGTGAAATTGGTAGAATAATAGATCTAGATATTATTATACTAAGTGAGATAACCTAGATTCAGAAAGACAAATACCTCATGTTCTTTCTCATATACAGATCCTAGCATTTAACTTATACATAAACATATGCATTTATATACTTTTTAATACATGGAGGTGAGTTATAAGTATAGGTCATGAAGAAGGAAATAGGTCCACTAGGTATTAATGTGAAGGCAATCCATCTCATTTCAAATGAACTCCAATCACAATAAAATTCTTCCTCTACTGGTTTGAACTGTACTCACCATACATTCATTTAGCTCTCTTCTCCAAAACCTCACACAGTGTTTCCTGTGACCGTTACATACGTCATTTATTCCAGGTCTCCTCTTCCTTTGGCTTAGCTGCCCTCAATCTTTCTGCACACAAATGCTCTCAGGATTCCAGTCACCTTCTTCTGCACTGGCTTCATGATGCACCAGGAACTAAATATGCAGTCTCTGAGGCCAAACTGCCTCTCAAAAGTAAATCAGTCCTCCCCAATGTGGTCATGCTACCATTTCCTAATGAGAAAATCCTGAGACATGACTGGACAACATGGATTTATGCGGACAATCTCTTTACTTCAAGATGGCATTAAAACAATATACTCTGAACAGATCTGTACTTGTGACCTTTTCTGGGTTTATAATATGCTGTCCAGTTTACTCTCATGATGTACATCACGGACATTAACTGTAAACCACAACCCCCTGTCAACCATAAGATCATGAGTGTCAACAACTTACTCTACAATGTGTTATATGGCTTACGGTAAGTCAAAAGTGTAAATTTTATGTTAGTTAAAAGTGTAAGTATAAACATAGTTTGAAAATAAGTAATTTTGGAGAAATATATATGCAAAAAAGATTTGGATAATTTAACTGATCACGAAACAATCAACAACAATAGTGGAATGCAGTGATGAGAGGTCAGTTTGAAGTTTGGTAGGTGGAGTGCCTTAAATGCAATCCCAGCTTATGATGAGTTTACGGAACCATCTATAACTGAAGCATTCACATTTGAAGAACCCAGTTGAGACAGGCAAGTGTCTACTTTAAAATTTAAATTTTAGAATTTAGGAGTTAAATTACATACTCTGAATCACACATTCTAACACTGATAGATCAATTTAGTAGCATGTCTTTTCTTTCCTATACATATTCACAAAAATTTTAAGAAGTTGTTCCTGCTTCATTTGCACTTTGTGATGATGTCATCCTACCTTTGAAAGAACCATGTCCAGAATCATGGAGAGTAGTTTTTCACAGCACATCACCTCGAGCTCTCAGATGCTCACACTGTGTGAGTTTTTATAGAAGTACAATATGTGTACACATACAAAACTCAGATCCCTCATGTTTGGTACTTTGACTTTTAAAGTGAGTTGACAGCGTGACTTTACACCTATCACAGGATCAATACCCCAAAGTCCCCTTCCTTTCTTCTTCCAGAGAGAAACCACCATCCTAACTTCTACAACAGTCATTAGCCTGTTTCTGAATTTATATAAGAGCTTCTAATGTATAGATACTTTTGGTTACTATTCCATATGGCTTCATATTGTAGCTCCAGTTTAAAGACACAGCACTGTTTAAATTTGTATGGCAGTTGGGCTTTATGTGTATCTGTGTGTGCGTGAGTGTGTGTGTGTGTGAGAGAGTGTTGGCGACTGAATCCAGGATCTTATAGCATATCAGGCAAGCATTTTACCACTGAGCTACATCAACAACCCTGGCAGTTGTATTTTTTTAAATTCATCTTGTAAGTTTGCATGTATGTGATTCCCTCCAATATATAATCTCTTACTTGTTAGCTTTATCAAGTAATCTCTGGACATCAGTAAGAGATTTGTTCAATCATCATTTAGCATTTAAAATCGTGAGGCTGTCTTCATGCACTGTTGATGGGAGCACAAACTGGTGTAGCCACTATGGAAATCAGTGTGTAGGTTCCCCCCAAACTAGAAGTAGATCTAAATATAACCCAGCTATAACACTCCTGGGCATATACCAAAAGACTATTTTCTGTACAGAGACACATGTTCATTCATGTTCATAACTGCTCTATTCACAATAGCTAGGGCATGGAAATAGCTTCTGTGTCCATCAACTGACAAATGGATAATGAAAATATGGTGCCTATACATGATGGAATTCTATTCATCCATAAATAAAAATGAAATTTTCAGGTAAATGGAGGGAACTGGAAAACATTCTGAGTGAGGTAGCTCACATCCAGAAAGACAAAAGTTGCATATTTTCACTCATATGCAGATGCTACCATAGAATCTTTAGATTTGTGTATTTAATATGGCGTACCTACAGAATCCAGGGAACTAGAAAAAGGTCATTGTTGGAGAAAGGAAAGAAGATGTTGAGGGAGGGGTGATAGTAGAACACGGGTGATATGACCATGAAAGAGGGTACAACGGGGAGGGAGGTGTAGGTGGGGAGAGGGGTGGGAAGTAGAGCAGAGGACAGGTTGGGGAACAACTAACACTAAGGATGTCTGGAAAGGCCATATGGAGACCTATTATTTTATAAGCTTTCTAAATACATATATTCATATGCAAATTTAATTATAGTTACCCTACACTGGGGATAATGTCCCTCAGAAACCACAAGTTGCCAAATAAAAAAGCCCAGTGCCAGGTATGGGATACCTCCTCTCATGTAGTTGGTCAGGGTGTCCCAGAGAGCCTCAAAACAATATTGTCTTTGCTCTTGGTTGTCTGCCAGAATGTGATAGCAATGCCCTATTACCGGACACCACATATTTTGGTCACAGGACATGGAGAAATCAAATTGGTACTGATTAAGAAACTTCTTCCCTGCTGGCTAGCTTTCATAGTACTTTAAGGTGCTATGTAGGCTGCTGAGGGGGAGGGGAGGAACATCATCATCAGTCTTACCCAGCATGAATCTTCTGAACTACAGTAATGACTGGTATGGAAAGATGTGCTCGTGTATGAAACAGTAGCACGGGACCAACTGTTTTCTGACAGGATTTAAGGCCCGTACCACAGGGGGAAACATGTGCCTGGTGTGATAAATCTGGTCACGTACCCATAGGCCTCAGGGGTAAACCTACTTTGGTATATTATTATTTGGTTATGGGGGCATAGTATCAAACCACCTGCCCTCTAATTTTGTATCTCTCTACTTATCAATTAATGCAGCTCTCAGACCTTATCAGAGAAGTTTCTTTGTGCAGTGGATGTCAGTTAACACAGAAACTCAGAACTGGCCAAAGTGCAGAGTAATTGTCTATAAAGTAGAATATCTGTATCATTCCCCTACCCACAAGTTTTAGGGAACATTGTGGACGAGGGTCAGAAGGGCAGTAAGACCCAGAGGTCAGGGAGGACCAGATCAAAAACAATATCTTCTGAACATCACAGGTCCACTGCACTCATGAGCTCACAGTAGCAGTAGTTGCCTACTACTGCTAAAACCTGCACACAATCTGGTCAGTCAATATTCTAGCATAGAGTGGGGAGGGATTCGGAAGACCTCATCCCTAACTGAGGAGCTAGTGACAGTTGATGGCTTCTGTGGGAGGGGGAGTCAGTTGTCTTTAAGGGTGTGGAATCTGGAAGGTGGGCACTGCTCCTGTGAATGGCCACATATCCATGAGTACATGGGCAGCACAAATTGGAAAAGGTCGGGGTGGGGGTTCTCGGAGGAATTGGAGGGAGAAGCAGGAATATGTATAAAAATATGAGTTTTATACAAATATAAAAATTTGTATATTTTATATACAAATACATTGTATTCCTATATAAAACTCTCAAAGAGGCTGGGCATGGTGGCACACGCCTTTAATCCCAGAACTCAGGAGGCAAAGGCAGGTGGATCTCTGTGAGTCTGAGGCCAGCCTGGTCTCCATAGCGAATCCAGGCCAGCTGGGGCTACAGGGAGACCCTGTCTCAAAAAGACCCCCCCAAAAAACCTCTCAAATAACTAATAAAGATATTATATTAAATAAAAATAACAAAAGTCAAAAAATGGAATAATCATTAATTGGTGTGATGTTTATTTGTTTCTTTTTTTATATTGATTTGATCAAAGAGTCTTTCGGTAAGTATCAAACTGGTGTTGACTGAGGCAATATGTCTTCCTGGTATGATTTTTTATTGCTTCCTATAATATAAGAAGCTTATTGGGTTGAATATAATGTGACTTTTTTCAGATGTATAATTTTTGTAGAAGAATCTTACAATATATTAAACTGTAAATTGTCTCAAATTGGCCCCTCATCATTATGTCCCACTATGGTATCTTATTGAGTTTGCAATTGGCTAAATTATCCAAACCCTTCTGCATATGAATTACTTTCAAATTATTCATCCTTAAACTATATTTGTACTTATACATTTTTTGGCCTTTTTGAGACAAGGTCTCCCTGTAGCTCTAGCTGCCTGGAACTCACTGAAGACTCAATAAACAGTCCATATCCTTTGACCAAATATTCTCATGCATAAAGCTCATTCTTGGAGAAATAATTTAGCAGAAATTATTTGCAGGATGATAGCTATTGAAACATTATTTTTAAAAAAATACAGATTTGTTTCAAATAAATGCAGCTTTGTTCAAGTGACAATCACTTAATATCTCACCCCCTGAATTTTATATATGCATATATAATTGCAAATATGGGGAAAAGTTATCATTTCTCTATTATTACATCTTTCTTACCCCTAATATTCTAATATTCTGAATATTGTATCTCACACAATATTTCTCATCTGATTTTTCTCCTCTAACCAGTTTGCCTTTGCTCAAGATCAGTCTTTGTGAAAATTCCAGCCTGAGGGAAAGGCTACTGGGGATATAACATGATTTTCCAACATCAAAACAAATAAGAGCCAAGGTCCTCAGATGGCAGAGGCTGTGGATGTTTCAATGCACTGACAAGTTAATTATGTGATGAAAATACACATGAATCTCCATATAGCCAGAGCAACCAGTTACCCAACAACCTACTGCCTCTAAGCATGTTTAGAGACAGACCATGGGATGCTGTTCTCAGTAGACGTTTCTCCTGTAGTATAAAATGAGCAGAGGCTCCCTCTGTTCCTTGCTGATACAAGAGGGAGGGCCTTATCTTCACCATTAGCACATATAAGCCAGACCAGTGCCTGGGTAGTTAGTAAAAACTCATTTAGTCTTTAATATAAAATTTGATTTTTTCCTAGAAGAGAAAATGTTCATTTGGTCCCTATATTTACTGAGATGTACAAACAATGATTGGACGTGGAAAGCAGGATAATTAATGGAATTTTGCACCTTAAACAATCTAGTACCTCAACTTCCCCATCTCGGGGGACAGGAGAAGAAGTTCAGACTGTGGAAACATTATGCTCAATGTCAATGTTTGCCTTCCCAAGTTCACACGTTTCTGGCCACTTCATGACATGTTTATTGGTCTTGATGGGCAAGAAATAGAACAGGAAACTGCAACCTTGCAGTCTTCTGACTGGTCCTGAGACAGACCAGCCTAGTTTCAGTTTCATTGAGCTCCCCACGGTGGTGGCTTAAAGGCCCTCCTGCTATTAACCACCCTCACATCCAATTCTCTGTAAAATTTGTACCAGCAAGTCTATGGCAGTTAAATATATGGCTAGGGTAATTAAAACAGGTTACAGAGGAATATTATATGGTCTGCAAACAATTCTGTAAAAGGTTCCAGAAGGTTGTGTTTTGAGGGTTATGGCTTATTTGTGGGGTTTGGGCAGGAAATGGCTAATTATGACACCTGTACACATTTCTACACAATTGGACCCTAGGGATTCACCATGTTGTGTATACCAGTCAGCCTCACGTTTTGGTAGGAAGCCACACAGCAGAGGCTGGCGATCAAGCAGAGCCTTGTTAGCAGTACCTGTGGAGAAAACAGCTCTGCTTACAATGTGCTGGGCTATCATCTTACCTGTATGTATTTCCCCTGGCAACCAATCCTGGAGAGGCTGGCATCAAAATTAGCCTCTTCTATGATCCCTATCCACTATGCAATAACTTCGTAGTAAAAGCTAGAAATGTGAACATAAATAACTTAAATTAGCCTTTATGAAATGCTCCTTAGCATTAGCTCTTTATGAAATGCTGCTTCATAGACTTGAGCATCATCAGAGAATAATTCCTCTGTTCTGGAATGGGGGGTCCACTAATGGCATCTGGGGCCCATGCCTGAAACCATATGTAGTACTTAAATTGCTTGTTATGCAAGCATGAGGACATGAGTTAAGAGCCCCAAGCCTATGTGAAAGCCAGCATGGCAGTGCTGGTCTGTAACCCCAGCCCTAGGGAGGCAGAGACAGGCAGATTCCGGAAGCTTTCTGACCAGCAGCCAAGCAGAATCAGTGAGAAACCTGTCTCAAAAAAGAAGGTGGAGAGTGACTGAAGAAGATGCCTGACATTGACCCCTGTCCTCCACATGCACACATGTGCATATCACCTGTGCATGCACATATGCACAAACATGAACACATGAACAGGTACATATGCATATCACACACACACACACACACACACACACACACACACACACACACACACATAGATACAAGGAAAAAAACTGCAGGTGGAATTGGCAGTCAGTATAATCAATGAGACTCCTTGACTCCTATATGTGTCTCAAGGCAACAGATTACACTTTACTTGTCCCTGCTGCTCCATCTCAGAGCAATTGGAATCTGTTGAAGAGTTCTAAGAACAAGACTGGGGCAACACTCAGCTGTTCAGCTAGACCCAGTTCTCTTTTCTTCCTGGCATCCAGCTGACCCATTCCTTGGTTTCCCTTGCAGTACAGTCATATAACTGAGTCTTAGCCACTAGAATTTGAAAAGAAAGACAATGCTTGTCCTAGCCAAAGCATATCAGAGCTGGCTGACTCTCCCATACATCCTTTCTCCTTCCACCAGCTCATGTATAAGATAACAAGCGTGCAGGTGACAATGGAACCACATGACCAAAGGAGCTTGACTTTCAAATCACTGCATGGAAGAGAGAGCATTTGCCTAGCCAGGAAGAGCTGCTTCTGACTGACTGTGTAGAAAGAAAGAAGAAAGAAAGAAAGAAAGAAAGAAAGAAAGAAAGAAAGAAAGAAAGAAAGAAAGAAAGAAAGAAAGAAAGAAAGAAAGAAAGAAAGAAAGAAAGAAAGAAAGAAAGAAAGAAAGAAAGAAAGAAAGAAAGAAAGAAAGAAAGAAAGAAAGAAAGAAAGAAAGAAAGAAGGAAGGAAGGAAGGAAAGGAAGGAAGGAAGGAAGGAGAGAGAGAGAGAGAGGGAGGGAGGGAGGGAGGGAGGGAAAAGAAAGAAAGGAAAGAAATAAAAGCAAGAAAGAGAGAGGAGGGAGGGAGGGAGGGAGGATGGATCTTCCATTATACATATTTATGCTACTAAATTAAGAGCACAGGGTGACATTGTTTTAGATTAAGCACCTGCTTAGACTCAACAGACAAGGCCCAAAAGCAAACTGCAATCCCCTAGACTAAAGTTCCATGCCACCAAGTTGAAGTGAAGTGGTTTGACTGTTGAAATTAAAATGAGAACGACACCAACCAAATTTCTCAAGAAGGCCAGTTCAATTCACAAGATAATGAAGTTGTCTTCTTTAAACCCTAAGCAAAAATCTGAAATAACTGATGCTGACCAATCAGTTGTTTTCCTATTGCTCTCTCTCCCTGTCCCCACCGTGAAAAGAAAATCACTTTGCAACAACCAATCACTCTTCTTTTCCATTCCTGTTTTCTTCAAAATAATAATTACCATATTTCCTTCTCTGTCTATACAACCAACTTCATTGACTGGGACTATGGGAACACTTACTCTCTCTTACGAAATGGAATGCCACCTGATTCTAAAAATGATAATAAAGCCAGTTAAGATCTTTAAATTTCTGAAAATTTTGACCTTTGCTAATACAGAGTCTTTTGGCCCAAATTAGTATAGACATTGAAGGAGCTCCCCTACTGAAAATAGTTTTATTATTAGAAAGAAATGCCAAGCCTCTGCTTTGCTGCAACACTTTCGATGTTATCATTTTTCAAAGTGCCCGATACAACCCACCATTCCCAAAGCGCCCCAAATCTTAGACAACAGCAAAGTGTTTTATTTATAGATTGGCTGCTGGGTCATCTCCTTCAGACCAGTATGCAAGGGCAAAAGTCTTCTGATGCTATTTCCCTAAGTATTACATCCAGTTTTTCCTTGAATATCTCTAGTCCCCATGTCTTGACAGTTTCCTGAGTGAAATTACTCTATGGCCTGATTGACCTTCATGGTTTAAAATTTTCCTTTTCTCCACATCACAGTGGAGGGTTTTTTTTCCTTCTAGTTTCAGCAAATAATAGGCCAGACCCTGGCAAATGAAATAGCTTCCTAGTGAAAACTGAGCATAAATAAGTTAAATTATCCATTATGAAGTACTCCTTAGGTACAGTCTCATGCAGGCCTCTTAATAAGAGTTTGAAACATGATTCTCATTTGGCAGGCTCTGAGATTTCAAATAACCCACCTATGAGCATAATTCAGGGGAGGAAACCATGAAGAGACTCAGTGTTACTGAGCCCTAAGCCCAATCCCAACCCATGACCCTTGGCTGTCTAGGACTTAGTGAACAGAAGCACTTGGCTGTTGGTTCATGCTCAATTTCATCCACAGTCTGGAGAGTTTAGCTCAGGTAAAGTGCTCTCCCTTGTAGCAGAACAGTTTTGTTTCAGAAAATTCCATTATTCCCTTGAAAGTGATCCAGTAGAAATGTACACAGGCAGGAAATACAACAAAAGCAGCAGGTTTCTGAAAACCAGTTTCTCATAAGTATTTAGAAAATATGCACCTTGAAAAGAAGTTGTGGAAACTTATGAGATTTTACACTGGTCTTGATTGGATCAGCCTGTTCACACAGGCTGAGACAAGGGACCTGGTGTCTCCTCTCCCTCATTTGTTCATTCCCTATGCTTCCATGGGCAGGAAAAAAAATGGTCCCTACCCCTCCATTGCATCCCCTTACTCTTTTGATCCTTGATAGTGACTTGCAACTGGTCTCCGTTGGGGGAGATAGAGAGATCAGACCAAGGGAGAGGCACCCTCACCCACCCACTCTGGCCCCGGTAGAGATGCAGGTCCAGGAGGGCAGATCAGCCCTGGGCCACAGCCTGTCTGTGCCAAGCTCATCACCAGGGCTGGGTAATGAGGTCAATGTGAAAACAACTGGAAGGCACGTTCCCCAGGAAACCCAAACAGAGTGGAAACGGCCCGACCTTATGTCGCAGAATCCAAATCCATTGAGTCAATTGCCAGGAAACATGACATGACCTTTCAGAGGGAGTGAGCATCGCTCGGAGAGCAGGCTGCCCTGCTCTTTTCATTTCTCTGCTGCCCCTGAGGCAGTAAATCACTGGAAATAATAGCCCAGGCTCCAAATCAGTGCTCCCTTAATGAAACACACAAGCACAGATTGGAGCTTGACATAGGCAGATGTGTGTGTGTGTGTGCATGCAGACACATGTGTATTTTCATGCACTGTGTGTAGCTTCTATTTACACCTGTTCCTTTCAACATAACATTTCATGTCCTCTGTGAGATTTTTCATTCTAGTCTGCCTTTTGAATAGACTCTGGGATCCAGTGTATATTTCACAGTAAGAAAATTACCCTCACAGCTTCTTTCTCCACAGCACCAAGGATCCTAACCTAGAAATAAACTCAGTCAGTTCCCACCCCAGCACTGGCCCAACCTTGAAAAAGTCCCAGTACGTCTGTGACTTTGTATTTGTAAGTCAGTTCCCTCCTTCACACCATGGGTTCTGGAGATCAAATCCAGGTTGCCAGGCATGCAAGGCAAGTGCTTTTACCCAATGAGCCATCTCTCCAGTCCTTAAAATTCTATTTTCTTCTCATCATTTCTATACTCTGTAAGAATCAGGACCCAAAGTATCTTCATGATTTGAAATACTGAGCTAAAGTGAGGGGTCCTACTTCCAAAATAAATGGTTAAGTCTTGCAGTCTGGGTCCCAACGCCAATCAGGAAGGCTTGCCCTAGAAACCCCATCTAAACAAGAAAAATAAACACAAGAAAAATCTCAAAGGTTCATATGTGAAGAAAGTTATACCAGGGCCTACTACAAGTCCACAATCTCCTTTGAGAACTTTGCAAAAGATTCACAATTCTGAAGTTCTTAACAGAAGTAACTTTCTCAGAGGAGGACATTTCCCCAACAGAATGAAAAATATGGTCTTAGAATGACAAATAGGGGAGCTAGTAAGGCTCCTGGGAAGCTACAAAACAAATTCTCCATAGATTACAAAACACTTTGAGCCATCATTAGGAAATGTAATCACTACTTTATCATATGAAGCTGTTTCTCACGGTTGGAGGCTGATTTTTGTAGGTTTAATATAGCTCTAGGTCATGTGTAATGGATCACTTTGCAAAAACACATAGCTTGAAGTTTCTACCAAGGTGTGCTTAATCAGGAGAAGGTCAGGGAGCCTAGCAGGGCTGTGGTCCTTCCTACTAAGCCAGAAGAAGATCATAATATGTGAGAGCCCTGAGAAGACTTAACTTTGGAGAGGTTTCTGGAAGAGAGGAGAAGTCCTACACAGTCCCATGAAATGTACAAAGTCAAGAAGTCATGGAAAAATCATGGAGAACCAAAAATTGACAGTTAAAAGTAACCATCATGATTACCTTATAGAATTTATAATGAAATAAAGATCTTTGAAAATCCCTTTAGCAGTTCACTGAATATAGCCATAATAATCTTGAGAAAACCTAGCCTGAGTAGGAGGTCACTTACTATTCTATCCTTAGTAAACAACATGTCAACTACCTCCATCATGTAGAGTAGGGTACTGAGACCCAGAGCAATTAAATTACATTCACTCGAAGATCCTGGAGCCACCAAAAGGTAGAATCAGGATTTGAATGCTGGAAGTTTGACTCCAAAGTCCTCTATCTAACCATTGTTTATCACTTCTCAATGCATAGGGTTTGCTCTATGCATGACTGTATTTGCATAAACATCTAATATCTCGTAAACTCTGAAAACAGAGATTAATCCTATGTCTTCCATTGATGAAGAAGTTCTCTGTTGCTTTTTTGTGGTTGTTATCTCTGTGCTACTTCAAAGATGATGCTTTGCTCTCAACATTCTCCAACATCTATTCATTTCCATATGAAATTAACCCTATTGAAATATCTACTGTGGCTTCTGTTCCCCTATTTTCTTGACTGGACCCTGACTCTCACATTATATTATTTCATTATAAATTCTATAAGGTCCTCATGATGGTTACTTTTAACTACAATTACTACAAAGTGGAATCACTGAGGAAGAGAGTCTCACCTTTCATTGGTGTAAGTCAGTAATCATCTAAATCAGGTTGGCCCGTGGGCATGTCTGTAGGGGGTTGTCTTGATTACATTAATTGAAGTGGGAAGATCCAGTCCACTATGCACAGTACCATTCCCTAGGCAGGGGACTTTGAACTGTGTAATGTAGAGCAAAGGTTGAGCACAGATAGGCATGCAATGCATTCAATTCCCTCTGCTCTTGACTGTGGCTATGATAACTTGGTTCAAGTTCCTGCCTTGACTGCCTTACAGTGATGGAATTTGATCTGGGATTGTGGTTTAAAATGAACCCTTTCTTCCCTAAGTTTCTTTTTGTCAGAGTATTTTATCACAGCAACATAAATGAAACTAAAACAGAGAATGGTAAGAGTGGTATTCTTGCTTCTCTGACATTGTTGCCCAAATCTTAGATGATACAGTTTACAGAGGGGCAATGGCAAGAGTGAACAGAAGAAAGAAGACAGTGAAATACTTGTAGCTGAGATGTGTTAGGCATACACCCATCATCTAGAATCCTCTACAATATATCTGTCAAAATCATCTTAAGATCTTTTTAACCCAAATGCCTGGGTGTGTATCAAAGAGAATCTTCAGAAGTCAGGCAAAGCAGCTAAAGATTGTTTAAAGTCAACAAAAACACTGTCAGCAGGAAATGGTAAACTTGATTTTGGCCTGAACATAGCCAGTGTGGAATACAAAGGTCCTGTATCTTAGTGATGGACTATGTAGATAAGATGGTCTGGTGGCTGGAGCTTTGAGTATGGCAGTCACTTGTCCTAGACATGAACTCTTAAGACAAGATTGATCAGTTAAAGAAAAAAGAGCCAAACTCTCAAGACCACTGATAGTTTGGTGATCAGCCATCTAGTCAGTCATTAACAGAGATCAGTGAGGACCAGAGACCACTTTAGATTCAAGGACCCTCTCCCCTTTCCCAACCAACACTCATTAAGAAACATGAGGCTTCTCCACTCTCTGCAGGTAGCACTTTAATGAAGAAGGTAAGCATTTGCCTAGTGTGATAGAATCAACAGAAAAGGGCCTTTTCATAGACTGTTTAAACCAATAAATGACCAAAGTCTATAGAATTGGGAAAATGCCTAATTGACACATATAGGTGTTTCTGCTACCTGGAGAAAATTCTATGAAGTGAATTTTCTCTGTATGTCTGACTATACTGTGAGTAAATTTATAACTTCACTAAGTATCAAAAAGTGGTATGCAAAACTTTATATTTAATTCTCCTCAGTGGAATTATGAGCTTCTTCTGCCTCTCTTTTTTGCACTTGTGGCATCTAAAAATGTTTGTTGTTCACATAGCAGAAGTTGGCCACAACTCTTTAAGGCTTTGTCTTTGGTATTCTGCACTTCGAATATGATACCATAGTCCAGTTACTTTAATATTTATTTTGCTTTGTGTTCTCCAAGATTCCTGGGTCTGTACTTGATAGCTGTCATTAATTTTGAGGAGCACTTAGCCACTCTAACTTCACATACTTCTCTGCATCCACCATTTCTTTCTTTCTTCCAGTTAGGTAGATACTAAGCCTTTTGAATTTATCTCATACTTCTTTGACATTCTGTTTTTATTGTTTTTCTTTCTCTTTGCATTTCAGTTGGGAAAGTTTCTGTTGACTTACCTTCAAACTCCTAATCTTGTGTTCGGTCTTCTGACTTCCCAATCAAAGGCATCCTCCTTCTCTATTCCAGTGCTGGTTAGTTCTGTCTGCTCAGCTCAACTCTTCCTATTTCTCTGCTTACCTTAGCCAAAAGTTCTTGCATGTTGCTTGCTTCTCCATCAAAGCCTTTAATAATTAATCATATTAATCATAAATCATTTAAATTGATAGCCTGAAGTCCAAAACCTGCTATACCTGAGCCTAGATCCGTTACTTGCTTTCTTTCTTCATACTTATCTTTTGTATGTCTGGTAACACTTTATCAAAAGCTGGACGTGTAGCATTGACTTATAGGAATGAATTGCAGAAGCTTTGGTGTTTTTATGCTACTCTAGTTAAGACTTGGACTGTGTTTAGTGTTTGTTGTACTTATAGATGCCAGAGGCTTTAAATTCCTCCACTGATATGTCTCCTATTACCTTAGGGCTTCTCTAAGTACTCATTCTTGGACAGAATTTGAATATTGCAACTTATTGGACTCTCCAGTACAGGAACCCTGTGATCATATTGAATCCCCTCCATCATCCAAGATGATCCCCCCATCTGGCTAACGTCGTTAATCGCATTTGCAAAGTCACTTTTACCATACAAAGTATGTGTGATGGCTCATCTTCATTGTCACCTTGACTGAATTTAGAATCACCATGGAAACACACTTCGGGGTATGTCTAAAAGGATGTTCCAGAAAGATTTAAGTGAGGAGAAAAGACTTAACCTGGTTGTAGGCAGGACCATTCCCTAGGCTGGGGTCCCAGACTAAAGAAAAAAGAGAAAAGGAGCTGGCACCAGGGTTCATTTCTCCCTGCTTCCTGGCTGTGATATCTGTGAGCAGCAGCCTCCCACTCTGCAGCCTTGCTTTCCCTCCTGTGATACCATAATGGGTAGTACTCTAGAACTGTGATCCAAAATAAACCCTACCTTAAGTTGTTTTCACCAAGGATTTTTGTCACAGCAATGAGAAAAGTAACTCATGTAGCATATTAATTTAAAAAACACTGAACCAGAGTCAAAGGAAACCATAATGCTTATTTGGAAGCACTTTTTTTACACTTTTATTTATTTACTTTGTGGATGGGGGAGCATGTATACCCCATAGCAAGTATGAAAGTTAGAGGTCAGCTTCCAGGAGTCAGTTCTTTCTTTCCACCACATAGATCCTGGGGATCAAACTCAGGTCATCAGGTTGGCAAAAAGTACCTTTACTTGCTGAATCATCTCACTAGTCCCAAAAGCACTTATTTGGTAAACAAAATCTGAGGTTTGTGCCCACTGAATGAAGCTGGTCCAGAAGTGCCCTGTGTAGCTTCTTATGGGGGATTTCCACTGTTCTCACCTCACGGGCAGTCCACTGGCTGCACAGATCCCAAATTGTAAACTCGTTCTGTTCTGATTGGCTAGTTAACTACAGTACTCCTAGCTGTGAGATGTTGAAGACACTGACTTCATGTGTCTACCCAAATCTATTAGAACATCCTGTGTGTCCTTAGCAATGTGAGTGCAATCTTCTCACAGTTTCCTGACTCTACTTCATAAGGTCTCAGCCTTAATTGCTCCATGTTCTCTCACAGGTAATGAGTCATAGTTTCTATGAATTAAGGCATCATTGGGAACTACTAGTCCTCCAACAAGGAGCTTTACATTTTCTTACATATCTTCTTTAGTACAGCACAGAGAGTCAAGAACATGAACCCTCATTATACCACTCTATGAGCAGTCAGGCTTCCCTATGGGAAGCAGCCTCTGTGGCAAGTATTACCCTGCTGTTCATTCATGGTAGAATGCTTCCAGGATCCACACCTATGGGTAGGCCTGGCTTCAAGGAACATAGAATCCACATTTAAATGGGTTCTATACTTCACCTATGCTCTGCTCTTAGAATTTTGGAATTCTTAAGTATTTATGACTGAGACCCTGCAATTACATTTTGTTTGGGCCTTAAAAATAAGTAACTATCCTTGCCCATAAGTGAGAAAGGAAACAGAATGGGACAAGAACATAAGTTAGGTAGTAATCGTGTCACATGAAAGGCCATACTAGTCCATAGGAGCTCCAAAATTGGGGTGGCCCTGTGAACTTGTCTGAATTGCTTGGGGTTCAATTATCAGTAAACTGGTTGCTGGCTAAAGTAGAGGAGGGCATCATCTTGGACCAGGATGCTCTCTAATGCCAAGGGCAGACAAGGAGATGGACTCAGCTGAAAGCTGTCTGATTCCAACATTCCCGGCAGCTGGCAGCATCAGTGCCTAGGTCCCAGAGGAGGTAGATTGGACCACATGTACAGCATCTCCTGTAAGCTCAGTAAGCACTAAGTCATCTTATATGTAGCCATCACCAATTCAAAGAATACTTTTAGTAGTTCAACAGGTTCCCTTGAATCAAAACCCCCTCATAGACGTACTTATCATCACAGATACGGTGTTACCAACACCAGTGGTGCAATTCTTGACCCTCACATGTGTGGAATCATCCAGTACAGATTCTTTTGTATTTTGTCTATTTCAGTCATTGTTGGCCTCTTTAAGCTGTGGTGTGCAACAGCAATCCCTGTTGCAATTGTTTTTGTTTACTGTGTAGTATCATATTTAGCATTCCCCTGAGGGTGGATCTTTAGGATGTCCAATTATGAATGATTGTGAGAAAAATAGCTGAGAACAATTTTGTGCCTTCTGTTATGCATATTTGATGCATTCGAGGGCTAGCATGAGATAACATTTACTGGATACTTCCGAACTGTTTCCAATTCACATTCCCACATATTTTCTATTTTAAGAAGATTCTGGCTAAATAGAAAAGTAACATAGAACATCATCAATTATTGTAGAGGAAAAAGTCACCACTGGTACCCACATAGAACCACATTAAAAAAAAAAAGATACTGGCTTAATTGCAGTTAGCAGGCTTATAAAATTATTTCACTTTTGAGCAGTGGAAGATCAGGACAAAATCTCCCAATGCTCCCTAAATAGGGCTCTCACCAGGTACACAGCCAGAAGACATTTCCCTATGGATGAAATCCTGCTGAAGACTCAGAAAAACCAAGGCTCAACCATCGGTATTTTTGAGGGTACCCTTAATAAAAGTGTTTAGATTGAACCAATCACCACAATGAGATCTGTCTTAAACCAGGAGGCAGAGGATGTCTTCCTGTTCTCCGCCTGTAGAGAAGAGTCAAGGAATGATTCTGGATTCCAGGTACCACTGTTCCTAAGGGGGCAGATGTGACCCAAGTTTCTCTTCTCTAAAACCAAGATAGGAAAATTTCCTTCAGGAGATTTTTGTAAGGATTCAGTGACATGTTGTTCATGACAGGGCTTACACATGAAGTACAAGATAATCACAAGTTACTGTGTGTTTTCTTGGGTCACGTCTCCTAATTTCTGTGAGTTTATTATCTTTTTTTTAAAAAAAACAACTTTAGACCCTCTACTTGGTGGTGATTTTCTTAGAAAGTTTATAAGTCCTTTCAATATAATACAAGATGGTTGTGAAAGATACAGTGATCTCTGGTCTCAAGGAGGCAAAATATACTGCACATGAGCCATCCACCATTTATTGTAGTGACTTCATGGAAAAATGTTTATTCGAAAATTTTTTTAGAAACTTCAGTTTTCTTGCCATGTAAATTCATTCAAATAATCTTAGAAATCACAGTTAGGTACCCAGAAGGATCACAGAAAACAACCTGATTTATTCCTGACTTGCTACTTCTTATTTGATACATAATAACAAAAGTATTGATTATATACTTTTCAGTCTTAAAGCTCACATTCTAAGTATAGGGTGGGAAAGAGGGGAAATGGGAGACAGAAACAACAGTAGACAGAAAAAATTAATAGCTAGGTGATACAAGAGGAGACAGAACCAATCAAGGACAGGCTGAGCAAAGCAGCCTGGACACAGTCAATGGGAGGACCACAAGTCAAGCTCCTGCAGACCTTAGCAACGGGCTCTTCAGGTCTGCTGCATAATGACTCTGAGTCACGAAGAAAAGAAAATGTCATATTTGTATTATGAAGCAGTAGGACATGTGTAATCTTTGTTGAAATCTTTTGTATCCAAAATACTTTGCATAAAGCTTTAAGCAAAAGGAAAACATCTCCTTACCTCAATCACCCAATGGAAATCCGATAAAGTTTAATTGTAATATCTTTGCTGAACATAGGGTAACTTGAAAAGTCCATAGCTGTCAGGTAAACAACTCACCAGCCTGATAAGGTGACACTAAATCAGAGTTCTGGAACACAGCCCAGATTGTATAGGTCACTAATCACATTTTCAGTTATTTCCCAAAGTGCTAAAGAAGAAACTGATCAAATACTATTCATGTGGAGAGAAAACAGAAAAAATAAGTCTAGTAACATGCAGAAGTTCATTCATATCTTGTATTATTTACTGAGGCATAAATTTATTATTCATTTTGTGTTGTTGTCTTAACTCCTGGAATTAAGAAAGAAAAGAAATTGAAGCTTGGGAATATGGAGGAGACAGAAAGACAGACACAGCAATAACCATAAATCCTGAAGCACATGAACAAATGGAATGCTGATGCATTGAAATAAAAGTCTACAATAATGCAGTGTTAAAACAAATACACCCTCCTACATAATAGAAAAGAGGTCTCGAGGTTCCATTCATGTGAAAGGATCAGCAGATTTCTGCTCCATAATAATAACTGTTATTATTATTTATTAAGCATCTATCTTATAGTGGATGCCTCAGGCACGTCCATAAATGAAAGAGAAAAGATTTTTTTTTAAATCAGTGCTTGAAGGCCTTATGAAATAAGAGGATTCTATATCCAATATAGCAAAAAGCAAGTAATAGGGGCAATGTGCTTTTCCCGTGTGTTTCATTTTATGGTTCCAATCAACACCAAAGGAAGCTTCTTGTCCTGTGGCCTTGAGGAAAAAGAATCATTTGTGAGACAGACACCCAGGACTGCACGGGAATGCCAAGAACCCACTGGCACTTCGCATGTCCATGTAAGCTGCACCTTCATTAACAATGAGCACCTGTTCATAATCATAAATAAAAAGGAAGGATCACATAGAAAAAATGGAACTGAATACAAAGACAAGCCTTATTCATGATTTTTGTGTGTGTGAAGAATCTGGACTATGTATTCATGGCTTAGTTGAATATATGTTATTAAAACAATTTGATAATTTGGTCACTTCTGAGTAATTAACAATCAAATAGACAAATCAACTCTGATTTTCTTTACAGGTTAAAATTATCTAAAAACATTCAAGAAGGATGGATGGATGCATGCATGGATGTGTGGGTGGGTGGATGAGTGGATGGATGGATGGATGGATGGATGAGTGGATGGATGGATGGATGGATGGATGGATGGATGGATGGATG
>NW_008355272.1:10231645-10236606 GCF_000622305.1 Nannospalax galili
CATGGATGCGTGGGTGGCTGGATGAGTGGATGGATGGATGGATGGATGGATGGATGGATGGATGAGTGGATGGATGGATGGATGGATGGATGGGTGGATGGATGCATGGATGCGTGGGTGGGTGGATGAGTGGATGGATGGATGGATGGATGAGTGGATGGATGGATGGATGGATGGATGGGTGGATGGGTGGATGGATAAAACTGAAAATGAGAGAGAAAATCTGTTGCTGACAAAGTCTACTTTAAACCCCTCCCCCTCCGACCCTAAGCTCCATATTCTGTCCATCTTTAGTAGAACTCATACCACCCCCAACTGAGTCCTAGTTTTGGGAAATGTCAACTTTCTGGCTCTACTTCTCCCCCATGGCCATAAACCACTAGGGATCTTTCTTTACTGAATTTTTGAAATCTTCATACAATATAGTTTCATGGTATTTAGATCCCCTATCTGAGCCTCCCCCAACTGCTCCCTGCTCAATTTAATGTACTCAATTATAGAATCTGATCTGTGTCTCCAAATGTCCTTCAGTGTGAGTCCATTCACTGGTCCCATCCCTGTAAGACATTATCTCTTCCCTCCCAGCAGCCATCAATTGCCAAAAGTTCCTTAGGATGGGTTAGAATTTCTTACCTACTTCCCCATGTCTAGGCTGGAATTTTTTTCTGGTCTGAACTTGCATAGGACTTGTGCATGCTGTCACCATTGCTGGGAGTTCATATGAGCAACTGACCTGCTGTCTGGAAGCAATAGTTTGCTAGGCCAGTCATTGTTGTTTATTAGGCTTTACAGCTGAGTAGGTTCAGTGATTGGTTTTCTCCCTTGACAGCTTGTATAGTAAGTATCCTCTGATACCATGAGAGATACTCTTCATGGAGGAGGCTTCTAGGTTAGTTCCAGCTCAATTGTCCCAAGTCATGTGTCCAAATTGTGGCCTATCTTTAGGAGGCAATCAAGGGCTGTGGCAATAGCCTCTGTTATTTTGGGGAGACTCTTGGACTACTCTAACCAGCAACTCAAAAGGAGGTTTCTCCTGCCTCACACTGTGTTTTTTTGTTATATAGTCTTCAGCTATACATATACATTTTCATATATATTGTATGTATATTTTTCATTAGGACTTTGAACTAACACGTTTCCCTTTGGCTTTTCATAGCATCTAAGTATTATTTCTCTCTCTTGTCACTCCCCCTGTATAACCTTCCCTACTCCCTCCCCAGTTAAAGTACTCCTCATTTTCCCCTTAATAACACCTGTCTCCTCCCTCTCTCAAGCTCTTTTTTCCCCTCATCTCCATGGTTCCTTTCCATTTTCTTCGTTCCTGTGGTTACATCAGGACAAATACTTACAATATGAAGACCTCTTAGAAAACTAAAAGCAAATCTACCATATGATCCAGTTATACCACTCTGGCATAAGCTCAACAGACTCATCCTACTACAACCATATTTGTTGCTGTTCTTACCACAATAGCTAAGAAATGGAAACCACCTAAATGCCCCTCAACTGATGAATGGATAATAAAAATGTGGTACATTTACACAATGGAGTTCTACTGTTCTACTCAGTGGTGAAGAAAAATGAAATCATTAAATTTGCAGGTAAATGGATGGAACTAGAGACTGTTATATTAAGTGAAGTAACACAGATTCAGAAAAAGAGACAACATATTGTCTCCCTCATTTGTGACTCTTAGCTCCAAATCCCTAGATGTGAGTCTATATCCTGATGTAACCACTAGGGATCTTTGGTGATTATCTGTTTGGCTTGAATTTCCCTACCAAAAAAAAAAGTAGTTTTCTTAGTTTTAAAAATAAAGGGTACATAGACTTTGCTTTGTATTTGGAAGTAAAGAACTGTGTTACAGGAAAACAGTGAGATGCCCCGGAATTTGATTAAACTAGTATATATTACACAAGCTCAACCATCTCTTAAAGCAGCTCCAACTAAAGGGTCAACTGAAAATTTGTGTTGATTGGAACTTTGAAAAGTCCACAGAGACCCAAACAAAAGATCAGCAAACCCCTGTTGCCAAAGTCAAGCTATGGAAATGTGTAGAATCTATGACATAGATAATGTTACCATACACTGAGTATTTACTTAGTATCTGCAAACATGATCCCACAGTGGCCTGATTGTTCTTCCCATTTATCACATGAGGAAAGTGAAGCAAAATAGATCTGGCTGATTAACTTGCCTAAGAATATATAGAAGCTAATGAGAAATGGCACCAAGGCTAAATCACTAACAGATGTCAGTGTCTCTAGAAAACACTGCAGGAACCTGTCTCTAGCTATTCCAGATCCTTTAGACTATGACCTGTTCCACTCCTGATATGAACAGACTGAAGGCAGCAGCCAGTCAAGTCAGTAGCAAGAACAAGGAAAAGTAAGACAAGCCCAATCAAGTCCCTCACTGCAAATGGGGTGATAGAGATGCTCAAGAGTGGGAAGGGGCAAGAATGCTGAAGGGCGGAAACGCTAAGGATGTGGGAGGATGGGAAAAGCTAAGGGTGGTGGGGAAGGCTACAGAGGCAGGACAGGGGAAAGGCTAAGGCTGAAGGAGGGCGGGAAAAGCTAAGAATACAGGAGAGTGGGAATGGGCTAAAGAATATGCTTATTAGTTTGAAGTAGGCTGCTTATTATCTGAGATTCTCAATCTAAAATTCTCTCAGGGTTAAAAAGAAAAGCTTGAAAGAAAATGAACCCAAGGTCTGGCAAAATGTCTCAGCAGATACAGGTACCTGTCACAAAGCCAGGTGACCTGTGTCCAGCTCCTGGAACCCACATGATGAAAGGAGAGAACTGACTCCCACAAATTGTCCTCTGACCTCCACATGTATCACACATACACGCGCACACACACACACACACACACATACACACACACACGCACACACACGCACACATGCACTCACATAATTTAAATGTTTTTTTTTTCAGAGAGAACTTTTTTTTTTAATTTTTAAAAATGATTTATTTAATAACAACATACTTTCGCATAATTTAAATGTTTTTTTAAAAGAAAATCAAGAAGAGAGTTTCCATAGAAATAATGTGGATGCACAGAGCTATGTTGTGAGTTCCCCTTTCTACATCCAATTCACTCAATAATATAGATATTATTCAGTCAATTAAGCGCATATTCATATAAGAAAACTACCACACAAACTTGGTAATAAGCACCAACAGGAGGCAGTATGATGGAGAGCAACATGACGCGGTGGAGGGCATATTCCTGCCTCAGCCTCCAAAGTAACTGAGATCGCAAACCTGCAGCATCAGGATCAGCCTATCTCGTCCTTTTCAGGATGTGATTCCCTCCCTTGCTCCAACGTTTTGTTGACAAACAGGAATTGTGGACCCAGTGTTCTTGGGTCTGCAACTCTCTGAGAATGTTGGAATTCCAGAAGATTGTGTAAGCTCTCCTGAGTGTCTGAATATTACAAACTAACTCAAAATATTTGTAGGATATCATGTGGGCAGGGGCTAAGCATGACCTGTCTATGGGAAAGAGTGCTTAAATCAACCTCAAGCACCACTTGTTCAAAACAGAGAGCTCTGAGTTCTAGATTTGAGTTCTTGTTCTGAACTGGTGATTTGATGTTTTCCTTGTAAAATGAGAATACCAATCCTTACCTTTCATGTTGATTCTGAAAATGAAATGAGATGCTGTCTGTCATGTGCACAGCTAAAATTAACTTGAAAGTTACCTGTCAACACCTTTCCCTTTAAAAAGACTTGAACCCTGTGGCTACTGCACATAGAATATGCTGGAGAAAATTCCCAGAGATGGTGCCTTCACACAAACATTACCTGTGTTAAGTTCCATAGCTTACAGTTTAGAGAGCTCTCTGGGATCTCAGATTCACCAAGTCTGAGTGCAAGAGAATCCTCTCACCTCAGCTAGTCAGACATTATCCTGTCTCCACTGTCAGCTTCAGGTTCCACCCACTACTGCACCCTCCCAAGTTTCCCTGTGGAGACCAGAAGGCTGAGATATAGAATGTTTTGCTCCCAGATGTGCATGGCTGTCAAGCATGCCTTCCCTTTCTACAGGGGCCAGACCCTTATGTAGACTGATTCATGACCAGACCCCAGAAGCTCACTCTATGCCTCATAGTCCTTTGAGGATTACAATGGCTTTTGGCAATAAAGGGCAGTAAGGGAGGTGACATGGTAACCTTAGGACAACTTCTGATAACTCTGTCATAAAATGATCTTTTGTGGGGAGAATATCTTTCTCCCTTTAATTTTACTTTATTCAAATTTTCATTATCAAAAGATGATGCATTTAGTATATGTCTGTCTCCCTTCCTCCTAAGCCCCAATTATATGCAAAGGGGGAAAATGTAAAGTTTGAAAAGCAAGAAGAATGGTTGGGAGTGTGTCCACAGCCAGGAGACTTCTACTTCTTTTTAGGAAACAAAGCAGATGGAGCAGTGGTAACCGATTTGGCAAACTAACAGGAGTAATAGCCCATAAAATCTGCAAAGAGGCATATGGACAAGAAGGAAGCCAACTGCCCCCCAAAAGATATCCAAAAAGGAGTCAGAGGCCTGTGTTAAGTATAACATTTCAAAGTGGCATACAAAAATACTTACCACACTTTCGTTCCAATTCTGCACTAGATGCCAGAAGCAGGCTTGCATCCCCACATAGGAAAACAGAAGTCCTTATTCTAGAGAAGTTAGATACTGACAGCAGATTGTGCTAAGGAGGAATCTCTAAAGAGATAGAACCAACAAGATAGATGAATGGATGGACAGATGGATAGATGGATGAATGTAAGATGGGTAGATGAGAGATGATAGATAGATGATAGACAGAAAGACAGATAGAAGATAGATAGATGATAGATAGATGATGATAGATGATGATAGATAGAAGATAGATAGATGATAGATAGATGATGATAGATGGATAGATAGATAGATAGATGATAGATGACAGATAGATGGT
>NW_008355272.1:10236753-10240260 GCF_000622305.1 Nannospalax galili
ATAGATAGATAGATAGATGTTTTTTAGGAGAATGGTTTTCTAGCAACCCCAAGGCTGCCACCAGTGGTATCAAGTGGAGTAAATCCAAAGGCCTCGGGACTAGCAAAAACAATAGTGCCAGTATAAAAGACTGAGAGTAGGTGAGGCTACTGTTGTAGGAGAGAGACAGAATTCATGTTTCCTCTGTCTTTCTGTGTTCTCTAGGATGGCCAGGCAACTAGATGGTGCCTGATTCACATTGAGGGCAGATCTTTCCCACTCAATCCACAGAGTCACTCAGATATCCTATATGGAAAACTCACAGACCCAGCTATAAATGATGCTTTATCAGTTCCCAATATTCCTTAGTCCAGTCACATTGACACCTAAAATAAATCATCAAAAACTCAGAGACACTCAGAGTCTGAAATGGACATGAGACTAAATTTGAAAGATCAAATATTTAGTCACCTTGACTCTCAGTTCCAGTCTCATACTCAGCTCCTGGGGGACAAAGATCTATTCATTCATAAAGGAGAGATATGGGAACTATGTTAGTTACTTTTGACATCTCTATGGCAGAATACCTGGCAGAAACAACTTAAGGGAGGAAGAATTTCTTTTGTCTCACCATTTCATTACATCATGTCAAGAAAGGCATGGCAGCAAGAACACCTCTGTCCAAGGCCATAACCACAGCAGGTGAACAGCAAGTAAAGCCTACAAAGTCTGCCCCCAGTGACTCACCCTTGCCAGCTAGACCCAATATCTTGAGATTCTACAACTTCCCAAACCAGCATCACCAGCTGGGGACCAAGTGCTCAAATACATGAGTCTGTTGGGGACATTTCAGATTCAAACTACAGAAGGAGCATTCATTTGAATGAACTGAGTAAAACCAAAGAAAAATCATAACATGACATTGAAGAGTCACTCAGATAAGCCCCTTCCAGATGCAGACAGCATTCACTTGAATGAACTGAGTAAAACCAAAGAAAAATCATCATAACATGACATTGAAGAGTCACTCAGATAAGCCCCTTCCAGATGCAGAAGTACAGATATTTCTTCATTTATGTCTCTTTCCTGTTTTCTCTTGACTCCATTCATCAGTTAATTCTGGCTACAAAAGGTCCCCCTTGACCCCCTCTGAATTTTTCAAATTGGCCCTCCTCTCTCAAGTTACTGAGGTCCCTCAGTAGACATACACACAGGGTCTTTCCAGCATGCTTTGTGAACTGATAGAGTTATAATGATATGAAAACTTTTTACTGACTTGAAAAACAATTGTGATAATCCTAAGATAATCAAACCATATAGGAAAGATAAAGGACAAGAAAGAACAGGTGGCTGAGGTGAGCTTGGGTAGCTCTAGGAAGATAAATGTCCCTTTGTACCATCAGACAGGCATGATGACTAAGACTGAAAGGTAACAATAAAACAAAATGAAAACAGCAGTAGGTAGTAGTTTGGATCTTCAATGTCCCCCAAGGACCTGTGTGTTGAAGGCCTGTTCCCTGAAGGGGTTCTGTAGAGAGTCAGTGGTTCCTTTAGGATATGGGATCTAGTGGGAGGCCTGAAAGTCATTAGGCTATGTCTACAAAGGGGCTAGTCAGGCTTCTACAGTAGGCTATGTCTACGAGGGGATAGTCCCCCTTCTCTCTCTTCCTCTTTCTCCCTCCCTCCTTCCCACCAAAACGGTGAGCCAAAAATAATCCTTGTATCTTTGGGAGTTATCTCAGATACATGCTGCAATAATGGAAAGCTGACTAGTATACATATATCATTTATTTGGAAATATTGACATAATGGCTGAAAGAGACAGGTGAAATAGCTAATCATGACTGTCCACAGGAGAATGGCTGGGCCAACAGGGATATGGGGGCTGTGAGGCTAATCTTGATTGTCAACTTGATCTGCTCCAAAGTCAACTGAAGATGGGCCTCTGATCACACTTATGAGTTTTCTTGATTACACTAATAGAAGTGAGAAGACCCACCCTGAATGTGGGCAGCACCTTCTAGCAGTGGCTGACAGAAAAGTTGTTTGCGTATTTGTTTTGCTGTTTGTGTGCTTACCATCACATCATGCTGGCAGTTTCCTCTGCTCTGTTCATATCTTGCAGGTGTCTTGGCAACTGCTTTCTGAAGAACAAAAATGCATTCCACTCCCAGGTGAAAAATACCAAAGGAGCCTCACTCCTCTGGGGTATATTCCAGTTCAAACAACAGGCCATCACCCACCCTGAAATCCATACGTAGTTCTGTCTCATATCTGCCTTCTCTATCTGTTTAGGGTCAGCACTCTGGGCAGCCTCAGATGCCTGAATCTCCTCTCTTCAAAGGGCATAATGTCTACTGTCTTTCCTCCAAACTATCCAAAAAGGAAGATCGTCTCTTACTGGTCCCCCAAGGCCACCCTACACACTAGATAACTCTGGTCTTTCCCCTGTCTTCTGAAGAAGCCTTGGACAAGCTTGCAGCCTCACTTCCCTTGGCCATGATATTATTCAAAAGAGGAAGAAGCCCAAGAGATGTGTAGTCCAGCTGCTATATTTTCAGAATTTCCTGGTGGTGATTCATGAGGAAAATAGGGAGAGCTCCAGGTGCAAGATGGTGAGGAAAGAGGACATGGAGCATGCTGGACCTTGAATTGTCACCAAAGTTCATGTGCTACCCCCAAAGTCATATGTTAATTATGTGTAGAGGTGGGGCTTTTGAAAGGTTTGCTTAGATGAGGGTACTAGGAGTGGTATGAAAGTTCACAGTAAGGGGAAAAGAGACCCAAGCTAGCATGTTTGCTCTGCATCACCACATCACACCCTGACCATGTCATGATGTAGCATAAACGGCCTCACCAGATACTAAGAAGATACTGACACCCTGATCTTGAAACTTAGTCTCTAAAACCGTGAGCCAAATAAACTATTCTTTACAAATTACCGAATGTGCTAGTCAGCTTTCATCACTGTAACAAATACCTAAGATAATCAACTCTAAAGAAGAAAAGCTTATTTGGGTTCAGTGTTTGGTGGTTTCAGTCCACGACCAATTAACCCAATTACTTTGGTCCTGTAGTAGCACATCATCATGGGAGCAGAGGGTGGCAATCAATTCACCCCATGACTAGGAGCAAAACTGGTAGCTGAAAAAGGTAGTGTCCCACCATCCCCCTTGGAGAACATACACAACAACCTAAAGCTTATACCAGGCTTCACTCCCTGAAAGGCCCACCACCTCTCAGTAGTGTCAAGTTAGAGACCAGACTTTAGTGTAAGGGCCTTTGTGGACTATTCTAGGTACAAAACTATAGCATCAGGGCTGGAGAGATGGCTCAGCAGTTAAGAACACTGACTGTTCTTGCAGAAGACCCGTGTTTGAATCCCAGCACCCACACGGCAGCTAACAACTGTCCGTAACTCCAGTTCCAGGGGATCCAACAACCTCTTCTGTCCTCCTCAGGCATTGCATGACATGGGTGCACTTACCTACATGCAAGCAATACGTGCATACACATAAAATAAAAATA
>NW_008355272.1:10240373-10261786 GCF_000622305.1 Nannospalax galili
AAGTATTTTGTTAGAACAATGAAAAAATAGCAAAACAACTTGAAAGGATAAGTGTACTACTGAGCAAGAGGCACAGAGGAAAGCCACATAGTGATGGTAGAATCAGGAGTCCTTCATTAGCTGCAATCAGAGAGGGGAGGCAGAGTGGGGCTTATAAAGCTTAAAATCACAATTATATCATTCCAGGGACAAAACCAATAACCATAGTTACATTAGGTCACCATAGTTACACAAAACCAGGGGTAGCTCAGTTAACAAAAAGGTTTTCAGTTAACAAAAGGTTTCAGTTAAGAAAACAAGTTTCTCAGAATTGCAGAAAAAATGGGCTACATGGATATGCTGGTATAGCTGGGTGGGAAGACGTGCAACCTGAACATGCTACCTGGTGACATGTAAGTTTCCCAGTATTGTAGAAATAATGTACTCCCTGAAACTGTCTGCATGGGATGTTCTACCTGGTGGCTGCAGTGGGAATAGCTGGGCAAAACACAGGGTAAAGCAAAATCAGCTAGAACAAAATGGAGTTAGTTTTGCCATTTCATAAGGGTAGGCATGACCCATTGTCCTTTGTTACCAGTGTGTTGGCATCCTGAGCAAACTTCTGAGGAATTCTCTCTTTCAAAAATCAATCATAATCTAACAAGGTAGAACTCACTGGCTAATTACTGTCATTTTGTAACTATGTACGCACTCCTAAATTGTCAGACAAGAATCAAAACTACATAGAAACTGGTTTCCAGTCTCCCAGAAGGCTTGAATCATTCAAATTAGCATCTGTCGAGTAGTCAAGTCAGATAAAAGATGGGATGGAATCAAAATACAGAAGACACCACCCAACAACAGAATCCCATTCCTCCTAGTCAGTATTGATTGTATGCTATTAACTGTGAGATTGTTTTCACCTTTTCACTTCAAAAGTATTCCAGGAAGAAATGAATATTTTTCAGCAGTTGATGGAGATCATCAAATGTACTTCTGAACTCTTCTAATGAAAGACAATTACTTTATGTTGCCTTAGGCACTTTCCAACCCACAGAATGTCGATGTCAAATTCTCCAATTAAAAGGGACATTTTGGAAAAAAAAAAAACTAATAAAAATCTTGAAAGAATAAGGCTAGTTTAGTAGTTTAGCAATGCTAGAAGTCAGAGCTTCTAATCAATCAGCAAGGCAGCTACTTCCGTGTCATAAAAACGACATAAGTCCTGAAGTATCCTTGATTCAAGTCCCAAATTGTGCCGCATAAGCTGTATGGCTTGAAAAAATACATATTTATTCCACTGAGATTCTGTTTCTCAACCTTTCAGAGGATGAAGTTTCAAAACATTTATCAGTGAATTTGACTGCCAACAAATCTTACCCAGAGTGCCAACCTATAAAAATCATCTGTGGTGAGTTCAATGGTGTCCCCTCCATTTGTTTGGAGTCCTAACTTCCAGGACCTGAGAATGAGACCTTATTTGGAAGTGGATCTTCTCAACAATATAAAGTGAAATGAGATCAAGAAGGATGGGCCCTAACTCAAAATGATTGCTAGTCTGCTGGTCTTTAAAAGTGTGGGGTGGGGTGGGTAATTTGGACACTGAGACATACATGAAGAGAGCACAGGGGTGAAAAGACACAAAGAGACGGCAGCAAGAAGACAATTATGTATACATCTGGGGTTATCAGAAGGTAGGAAAAGAGCCTGAGAGAGAGACAGAGACAGAGACAGAGAGACAGAGAGACAGAGACAGAGGCAGAGAGACAGAGAGACAGAGACAGAGAGACAGACAGAGAGACAGAGAGACAGAGACAGAGACAGACAGAGAGACTGACAGAGACAGAGAGACAGAGACAGAGAGACAGAGACAGACAAGAGAGAGACAGAGACAGAGAGACAGACAGAGACAGAGACAGGCAGACAGAGAGAGACAGAGACAGACAGACAGACAGAGACAGACAGACAGACAGACAGAGAGAGAGAGAGAGACCCTACCAACCCAACACCTTTATTTAAGACTTCTGGCCTCCATCACTGTAAGATTAGAAATCTCTCTGTTTTTTCTAAGCATATGGTCTTTTGTTAAAGAATCCCTGGAAAAAATAATACAGCCTAAAGACCTAGTTAAAATTTTTCCATTGACTGGGCATGGTAACACACACCTTTAATCCTAGCACTCAGGAGGCAGAGATAGGCAGATCTCTGTGAAACTGAGGCCAGCCTTGTCTACATAGTGAACTCCAGGGCAGTTGAGGCTACAGGAAGAACATGCCTCAAAAGAAGAGTCCCATTGTTTACAGAGTCCCATAGCATACAACCCAAACCCCCTCCCCCAAACTAAATTAAGGTTAAAGACATTGCACCTCACCTAGGTCATGATATGATCCTGAGGCCCTAAATTTCCTGAACTCCTACAGAAGGGCATTCATTAGTGTGACATTTGAAGGTGAGATATATGCTTATGCCATGTCTAAAATTTATTTTAAAGTATATATAGTTTATCTGCTATTCTTAATTATAAATTTGAAATGACCTAAATATGCTATACACTAGCCTAGCTGTTTGGGCACATTTTTAATATACACTGGTGGCAGAGAGATAAAGAGATAACTATTAAGATTACCCTCTGTGATGTGAGAGATGTTTGAACGTGCTAGAAGATACTAGTCATTTCCATTAGGTGACTGTGATCATACACAAAATTCAGTGCTTGGCACTTGTCATCTCTGCCCTCAGTGGTGCCTAGGAGTCCCTTTGTACTGAATCTTCTCACACTCTCCTCCTCCTGTTGGACCAATGGCCCCCAGTCCACCAGGCAGAAGGGCTCCCGAAACCACAGTCTAGGAGGACTTTCCAGTGAAACACCTGAAAGATTAGCAGTCATTTCTCCCACTATGCTAGGTGGAGCAGAGGAAGCATCCTGCCTTCAATTTATCTATTTAGGTATAAATCTGAATAAGTATTTTCACTCATGTCAATGTCAAGATAAGACCTTGCTGTGGTTTGAATGTCTCCAAATGCATGTTGCGATCTAATTGCTACTGATACAATATTAGAATGTGGATTGTTAAGACGTAGTTAGGATTAATATTGCACTCTCAGGAGTTGTTTAGATATTTTGAGAGGGTGAGTTGTTACAGAAGTTTGGCCCTCTGTTGCTTCCATCACTCACACGTGCTTACTTACCCTTCTTCATGATGATACAGCACAGAGGCCCCTGCCAGATGCTGGCACTGTGCTCTTGAACATCCCAACCTCCAGAGCTGTGAAAAATGAATTTCTTATTTTTAATAAATTACCTAGCCTCACGTATTCTTTAGAAACACAAAATGAACTAAAACAAATATTAAACCTCAAGTAAGGAAACATTGCCTAATTTAGAACTTGGTAGCTGAATGAAACAGAAACATTTTCCGATGATGACACATAAAAGTTTTAACTCCTAGACATACATAGCAATACTAACTTTTTATGTGTGTGCGTGTATTGCCTGCATGTAAGTAAGTGCACCCGTGTTGTGCAGTCCTCTCAGAGGTCAGAAGAGGCTGTCAGATCCCCTGGAACTGGAGTTACGGACAGTTGTTAGCTTCCATATGGGTGCTGGGATTCGAACCCGGGTCTTCTGCAAGAACAACCAGTGTTCTTAACTGCTGAGCCAGCTCTCCAGCCCCACAACACTAAATTTAAGCACTGAGCCCTTTCACAGGGGTGCCTTTCTTTGCTCCTAAATACCATCTTCTTAAAAAGGCAGCAGATGGAACTTGGAATGTAGAACACTTACTCTGGAACAGGACTTGATTCCCAACACTGACTGAAAATTTGAATCAGGGAGAGACAAACATAGAAAGAGACAAAGACAGAGATACAAACATCAAGTTCTTCCACAAGATAAATCCTAGGGTACCACACACCCTTAGCTCAGACAGACAACATCACCAGTTGAATGAATATATGGCTCAATGGCCATGATATTTTTAAGGTCTGTGTTTATTCTCATTGCATTCTTGTTACACTTCTTCCCACTGCCTGCCTCAGAGAAGCACTACTTCTCCTAATTTATAATCAAGAAGGAAACGGAGGCCGAGATGGGTGGAGCAAATTCCCCAAGGTGTATGCCCTGAAACAGTTTCTGGCTCTTGAAACCCTTGGTGTTGCAATAAAGAAAAAAGTCATCCTCATGCTCCCATGGGAAGTAAAACAATGCCCAGTGTGATTGTCATGTTCAAGCCCATGTCTTGGACCACAGCAGACCCAGAACAGCTATTCCCAGTTTACCCACACTCTATGTGATGTGTTTGTCAGGGAGCTGAGGAGATGCTCAGTCATTAAAGTGCCTGTTGCACAAGCGTGAGGACCTGAGCTGGGCTCCTAGCACCCACATGAAAGATGGTTGTAATGGGGTACCTCTCTTACCCCAGGGCTGGGAGGCCTTAAACAGGCAGATTTCTGGAGCTCATTGACCAGCCAGTCTAGTCAGTGGGTAAGCTCCAGGTTCAGTGAAAGGCTATCTCAAACAAGGTGGAGAGCCACGGAAGAAGACAACAGATGTGGACCTCTGACTTCTATATATTCATGCACCCAAGTGCACATGCACGTGCCCACTCAGACAGACAGACAGACAGACAGACAGACAGACAGACACACACACACACACACACACACACACACACACACACACGAAGGGGAAGAAGGGCCATGGGGGAAGAGTCAGACAGGTTAGATAGAACAGCTCAGCTGCTTCATTTAGGGAAGATGCGGAGAAATTTTTCTTACTTCATCTGAGCCTCATTCCCCTCAGCTCTATAGTGAGGATGAAGAACCACATTACATGTTGGGAGTATTAAATGGCTTAACAAAGCAAAGACACAAAAAGTAGACGCTTGAGAACAAGCTGTGTGAATTTGACTTACTCGCTGGGGATCTTTACCTAAGTGAAATATCTGCATCTCTGCAGGCTCCATTTCTTTGCAGATCCTGAACTCAGTGAAACTCTACAAAATGTTCCATGCGGTATTCAGGGCCAGAGCTCCAAGTGTATACTGAAGCCCTGACTTTGGCTAGAATAATCAGTGAATGAAAAGGAGATTCTGGTGCCCAGTCCCTTGCCAAATGCAAATCCCCTGGTAGCTACAGAGGGACTCTTTTGGTACCTTCAGAATCTAGCTTTGTATTGACATATCTTGTCTAATATCTTCCCTCTAAAGCAAAATATCAACCTTTTTTGGTAGAAAATTTAAAATTCAAATGAGAACAAATTCTATTTTGACCACTTAGAGAAATTATTTGTAGTTCTTTCTAGATGCCCACTAGTACAAAACTAGAGTTTAAAACAAAATAATTCCAAACTGTCCTCCTTTACCCTAGCTTTCTCAAAAGAACGTGTGTCCATGTCTGCATGTGTCTATCTAGGGAGCAGTTAGTTGTCATTTCAGACAGATAAAATAATAAAAGCAGCATGAAACATTCCCATTTGGAAAATGTTTCTGGGACACCTTCCATTGCCAGGGCCTGGGAGGAGAAAAGAGGGGTGTGCCTAGCAGCAGATAGTTTATAGAGACAGAGAAGCAGGGTGAACAGGAAGCCCCAGAAAGCCCTAATGCCTGTGGAGAGGCAAAAGAATCCCACTTAAACCCAAGAGTAGGGACAGAAGGTTGCTTTGCAGCCTTTCCCAACAATAAGTAAGCAGGTGGCTTTCTATTTTACAGACTTCTCCCTGGTTTGGGTGCGATGTCAATATAATTACTTGAAAGTCTGCTACAAGTCTTCAGTTTTTTCAAAGGCTCCCTAAAAACTGACAAGAAGCTTCTTTTTTTGCAACAAATGGACGCTGTTGCAGAGTTCTACAACTAGTAAAACCCAGAGAATCAGTGTCCATGAGATGCCCAGCCCTAAGTGACACATCTACAATGGAACTTCTACACCTAAAACTCTTGGAACATGGTAGAGAGAATACTAATGCCTCTCTCAACTCTCACCAGCAAAGCTTCATCATACAACAGAGGGCAGTTAACACAGAAGTTCACAGATGGCCGAAGTGTAGAGAATAAGAGACTGCAGAGTTCATGTCCCTGGATAGGACTCATGCAGAGACCATTGTGGAAGAGGAGATGAAAAGATTGTAAGAGCCAGGGGTGGTGGATGATCACAAGGAAACAGGGTTTTCCAGGCAGCTGGGAACTTGCTCATATGAACTTATAGCAATGGTGACAGCATGTACAAGAGCCATGCAAATTCAAACCAGACAAAAGTTCGGCATAGAACTGGGGAAATGGGCAGGCAGAAGGTTCCAACCTTAGCAGAACTATTGACAGCTGATCACTGCCGATTGAGGGAGAGTTGGCCTTCTTTAAGGGAGTGATGCTAGATAGGCTAACCAGTCTCCAGTGGATGAACTCACACCGAGGGACATCTGGGGACACAAAATTGACTCAGTAGGCCTTAACATTTATGACAGAATGCATGAAATTCTGTGAGGGGAGGTATAAAGGAGGCGCAGATGGGGGAGGTTGAATATGATTAAGATGTATGAAATGTAAAAAATCAATTAATATATATATTTGGAAAAAGGAAATAAATAAATAATTTTTTTAAGAAAACCAACTACAGAGGGAATCTTCCTTCTTGTTCAGAAAGCATATCTCACCAGGACTGCCTCTGACAAGTCAGGCAGTCCTGATGATTGGTTCTGTTTAGCGCAGAGGATGAGTAATTAAAATGTTACGTTATGCTTCTTCTGCCCAGCTCACATGATTTGACCAACTGCCTTGAGCTTTCTCCAGGGCTGCAGCATGAACTGAGGCCTGCAGTGCTTGGTTCCAGAACACAAAGCATGGGAATGTCCCTGTGAGAAGAACTTGCCCTTGAACCATAGCCTAGAATTTCAAGGCTCTGCCCAAGAGCAGAGGACCTGGATTTCTTTCACTATCTCCACCCCAGAACCAATCCACAGCTGTGTCCTCGTCATCAGTCAGTGGACATCTCAGTGTGAGATGATTGAAGCTGTTCAAGAATTATATTGTGCTGAGAAGGCAACTCAGTCAGTATAGCTCTTCCCTCAAACGTGTAAGGATCTGAATTCCATCCCCAGAACCCAAGTAAAGAGCCAGGTGTCGTGGCACACATTTGTATTCCCAGCAATAGTGAAATGGGAATAAGAGACAGGCAGATCTCTGGAGCTTTCCGGGCAGCCAGCCTAAACTACTTGGCAAAATCCCAGGCCAGTGACAGACCCTACCCTGTCTCAAAGTTAAAGGCCATGGGGGAAAGACACTGGAAGCTGACCTTTAACCCTACATATGCACATGTGCATGATCACACACACACACACGGAATTTGGGCATCTCTCCCTTTATGCTATAGCAAAGATGTTTTGTCCTCCATCCCCCACTATGTTTAGATACAATGAGTCGAAGGATTTTTATGTTTATTATTTTTATTTTATGTGTATGAGTGTGTTGCTTGCAAGTATGTAAGTGCACCCGAGTCTTGAAATGCCTGCAGAGGTCAGAAGAGGGTGTTGGATTCTCCTGGAACTGGGATTACGAATGGTTGTGAGCTACCATGTGGGTGCTGGGATTCAAACACAGGTCCTCTGCAAGAGTAGCCAGTGCTCTTAACCACTGAGCCATCTCTCCAACACCAACCAAGAGCATTAGGTCCAATTGCACAACAGAGAGAAGTTTGGTCATATTCAATGTTCTATCTTCTTTGTCTAGCCCCCCCCCACTAACATATGTTACTGCTAATATTCTCTAATTTCTGGTATTATAAATTAGCAAACTCATGATTCTTCTGAAACACAAGCTATTTCTTCCTGTGTCCTCTTGGTGATTACTCTCAGAGAGAGCTGAACCACAGAAGTGGTTGGTTAGGTTGGGGGAGACTGGACCCATCTTGAAAGGGGCTATATTTTGAACCTAGACAGTTCCCAAAGGCCTGTGTGTATTCAAAGCTTATTGTTAGAATGATGTTATTGGGAGAAGATAAAGCCTTTAAGACAGAGGGCCTTTAATGGAAAGTTATAGGTCATTGTGAGTATAGCATCAAAGGTGATTGTGGGTCATTGCTTCCTTCTTCCTACCATTTGTATCCTGGCCTTGAGGTGATGGGCTCTTCACTACACACACCCTTTATGATGTACTGCCTTTCCACAGGCCCAAAAGCAATGAGGTCAACTGATAATGAACTGAAACTTCCAAAACTCTGTGACAAAATGAACTTTCCCTCTATATAAGGTTTACTAATATCAGGTATTCTGTTATAGTAACAGAGAGCTGACTTACACATAAGCAAGTCCCCCGTGTGACATCACTATAATATCTTCCAATAGTAAAAGCCTAGTGTCCTGAGACACAGATAACAGGGAAGAATTAAAGTGAGTGAAGGCTCCGTTTTTGTCAGCTTCATATGAATCCATCTAAACTTTTTATCAGGTCTCAGGGTCTCACTCCTCAGAAAACATGTTAAATTTCATGTGACAGATTTGCTATTGCTTCAGACTCACTTTAGGCTGCAATTCAGCATCCTGTATAATTAAATTATTTGTTTGATTTTTCAGTAAAGCCACCTCAGGTGCTTAAAGGAGTTTTAAAAAAAGGTTTGAAGACATCCCTCTAGTTCTCTGACGCAGACCAGAAAACTTGGGGACTGAAGAGATGTCTCATTTGGTAAAGTGTTTGCCTTAGAAGCATGAGGGTGTGAGCTTGATCCCCAGCAGTCATGTGAAAGATGAGCACAGCACCCCAGTGCTGAGAGATGGAGATAGGGGCATCCTTGGGGCTTGCTGGATAGCCAGTATAGCCAAATTGGCAGGTACCAGGTTCAGTGAGATTTCATCTCTCAAAAAATAAGGTGGAGGGCTGGAGAGATGGCTCAGCAGTTAAGAGCAGTGGGTGCTCTTCCAGAGGACCCGAATTTGATTCCAAGTACCCACATGGAAGCTAACAACATCTGTAACTCCAGCTCCAGAGGAATCCGATGCCCTCTTCTTCTCTTCTGTCCTTTGAGAGCACTGCATGGCAGGGGCACACTTACATACATACAGGAAATATACACATAAAAATAATAAATAAAATTTTAAAAATAAGGTGAAGCATAAGAATCTTATCAGTGACCATGAAGTTGGGAGAGGGACATATTGGAGGTATACAAAGGGAGTTGGGTGGGGGGAATGGGCATCAATATGCTCTTAGTTCATTGTACACATGCATAAACTTACTTAGAATAATGATTTTTTTAAAATAAGGAGAGTGATCAAGGAAGACACCTAGTGTTGATCTCTGACCTACACACACACACACACACACACACACACACACACACACATGCACACATGTACACACATGGGCACACACGCACATACACAAACATGCATGGGCATACATGTGAAGAACGTAATTTTTTATTTTAGAGAAGGTTAGGTCTCTTGTTTTTCTTTCTGTAAGTGCTCCCATGAACTGAGGAGGAGCTCATGCATCCCATGGTCCAGGCAGTCATGGTGACTATAGTCACATACATGCGGCAGCACCTAATCCTCAGGCATTTGCTTCCATGAGCATTTCATCAGAGGCCACGACAGGTGACACACTGATACCTCATGATAACCCCACAGGTCATGACAAGGAGCTCAGAACTGTATTAAAACTCAGTGACAGAAGCAAACATGCCCACAATCTATCTTTGAGGATCTTTATCCTAGAGTCACTCCTTGAGCTTTTCTCTGCCCAGATTGAACATCCCTTACTGAAAATGCTTGGGATCCAAAGTGTCTCAGATTCCAATGTTTTTCTGACTTTGAAATGTTTATCTATATATAATGAGATAACATGGGAAGAGGACATAAGCTTAAACACAGAATTCATTTCTGGTTTGTATATACAGTATACACATAGCTTGGAAGCAATTTTATAATGGTAATGCACTTACGGTTTTTGACTGCACATGAGGTCAAATGCATGCTGACAAAGTTTTAGAATTTGGAGCATTTTGGAGTATGCATTTCAGTTTAAGGATGCTCAACTTGTTTCATGAGGTTTCAGGCAAGAGACAAAAATGGTCCTGGTTCCTAAGCAGTTCCCCCAATGCAAATGACAATAAAAGTACCCAGCGCCATTTAATAAGCTTAGTTTGAACAATCTACACAGGTTTTCCATAGGAAACAGCAACTACCACTAGGGAGCACAGATAAAGTGAAGAGGTTGGGAATATTAAAATTTAGAAACATGGAGGTAGCATCCTACAGCCCTGACATCAGTCCAGTTGGCAAAAGGGAATATAATTTCCCAGTGAGTTTAGAGCTCAAAGACAGAAGATTAATAACCAACAGACCCAAGTACAGAAACAGGTGTCAACTCTCAGTACTCAAGGTGAACATGGCCAGCCCCACAAGGCCCCTACATGTATTTTTCCATTCATGGCCCTCACTTCATCCCATTAAGAGCCTAACGTTTATGGCATCATTCTGTGCTTTCCTTTGTACTTTCCGTACCTGTGTACACATTCTTAAACTCACTATGTTTTTTGGTCTTTTTGAAACAGGTTCTCCTGTAGCCCTAGCTGTCCTGGAACTCACTATGTAGACCAGGCTTCCCTTAAATTCACAGAGCCCCGCCTGCCTCTGCCTCCTGAGTGCTGGGATTAAAGGCGTGCCCCCCCACCCCCGGCTAAACTCGATATGGTTTTTTTTTTTTTTTGGTCTTTTTAAAACAGGTTCTCCTGTGGCCCTAGCTGTCCTGCAACTCACTATGTAGACCGGCCTTGCTTGAAATTCACAGATACCCCCCTGCCTCTGCCTCCTGAGTGCTGGGATTAAAGGCGTGCCCCCCCACCCCCGGCTAAACTCGATATGGTTTTTTTTTTTTTTTGGTCTTTTTAAAACAGGTTCTCCTGTGGCCCTAGCTGTCCTGCAACTCACTATGTAGACCGGCCTTGCTTGAAATTCACAGATACCCCCCTGCCTCTGCCTCCTGAGTGCTGGGATTAAAGGCGTGCCCCCCCACCCCCGGCTAAACTCGATATGGTTTTTTTTTTTTTTTGGTCTTTTTAAAACAGGTTCTCCTGTGGCCCTAGCTGTCCTGCAACTCACTATGTAGACCGGCCTTGCTTGAAATTCACAGATACCCCCCTGCCTCTGCCTCCTGAGTGCTGGGATTAAAGGCGTGCCCCCCCACCCCCGGCTAAACTCGATATGGTTTTTTTTTTTTTTTGGTCTTTTTAAAACAGGTTCTCCTGTGGCCCTAGCTGTCCTGCAACTCACTATGTAGACCGGCCTTGCTTGAAATTCACAGATACCCCCCTGCCTCTGCCTCCTGAGTGCTGGGATTAAAGGCGTGCCCCCCCACCCCCGGCTAAACTCGATATGGTTTTTTTTTTTTTTTGGTCTTTTTAAAACAGGTTCTCCTGTGGCCCTAGCTGTCCTGCAACTCACTATGTAGACCGGCCTTGCTTGAAATTCACAGATACCCCCCTGCCTCTGCCTCCTGAGTGCTGGGATTAAAGGCGTGTGCCACCATACCTGGCTAAACTCGATATTTTATACTCATGTCACATAATAATAAAGTTCTGAGAAATGGGCTGTTAGGCAATTTTATCATTATGTTTATATCATGAAGTATGCTTACACAGACCAAGATGATTATGTTATGACATCACTTGGCAACATACTCTTATGGGGTCACAATCATATATGCAATCTATCCTTGAACAAGATGTCATGTGTTTTCAGCAGTTTTTAAACCTATAATACTTATTTTTGGTATTCATTCTCTCACTAAACCATAATTGTATAGAGCTATACTTCAGTCCATTTTTGTTGTATATCATCCCATATATAAATGCATTAATTATTTATTAGCCCTTACAGTTGAAGTATATCTTCCAAATGATCCTTATTTCTAAGACATGGAAATGCCTATTTCAGTGCTTAGAGAAAGTTAGGATAATTATTCTCAAACCTTTAGGCTTCAGGACACTTTTTAAATTTTGTTGAAGATCCCAAAGCAATTTCTAATGTTGGTCCCATGTATTAGTTACTTTTCTGCTGCTGTGATAAAACACTAGACTGAGGCAACTCATAAAAAGAAGAGTTTATTGAGCTTATGGTTCCAGAAGGATAAGAGTCCATCGTAGTGAGAGAGACATGGCAGGAGGCAGCCAGAGCAGAAAACAGAGAGCTCACATCCTCAAGCACACACAGGAAGCAGGAAGAGCACAAACTCCAAGTGGGGCAAAGGTATGAATGCTCAAAGCCTGCCCCCAGAGACATGGCCACATCTGCCACCAACTGACCAACTGTTCAAATACTTGGAGCCTACGGGGGACACTTCTCCTTCAAACCACCACCTTTCATTTATTCATAACTGTTGTATTATAAATGAAAACTCAAAAATATTAAAGCAGTTGCCATTTCATTTGAAAATAATTTTGTGTTAACATAAATAACAATTCTATTAAAATAAACATATTTCCTCAAAAGATATAATTAGAATTGTTTCACATCTTTCAAATCTCCTTAACACTGGCTGCACAGAAGACAGCTGTGTCACTGGATTCATCTGTTTCAATACGTTGTTTGACTGAAGCATGTGAAGAAAATCCAGACTCACACAGATATACAATTGCAAGTGGGCAGATCTCTTGGACTCTGAAGGAGTCTTGAGAGCCCTTGGGGATCACTGGACTACCCTTCACCAGCTGCTGAGGTAGAAGATGGTCTAGAAAACCATATGTAGTGCCCACCAGGACTCCACAGAGGAATGCCAGGTGGGTTGGAACAGTTCTTGCATTTACTATTCTCTGATTAGTATGCCTCTTTTTCCTTTGGCAAGTCTCCTATCTTTTTTTTAATTTGTTTTTATTGAATTTTTGTGTGTTTTATACATACTATCTCAAAGAATCTTAATCATCTTTATACCCCTGTCCCAACAGACACACTCCCACAGTCCCCCTCCGCAGGAACCGATATGCTGTGTCATCTGTATTAAGGCCCAATGTGTCAAGTCAGTGTTCCCAGACATTCCCCTGGGCAAGTCCATCCACTGAGGTCTAGTCAGTCTATCTAGAGTCTCTTGTTTTGGGAAGATCAGCTTTTCCTCACCCAGCAGTAATCAGGTGCCAATGTTTCCTCAGCTAAGATTGGGGTCTGCTGTTCATTTCCCCAGTTCTATGCTGAGTTTTTATCTACCTGAATTTGTGTGGGATTTTTGTACGCTGACACCACTGTCATACAATCATATGAGCAGGGTCCCAGGAGCTTGTGGGACTCTGTTTCCATATGATTGTGCACCTCCTCCCTAGCTCTTACAATCTTTCTGCCCCCTCTTCAGTGATGGCCGCTGAGCCCTGGGTGGGTGAAGTTTAATATAGGAGTCCTGTCCATGGACTTATCTTCTGCATAAGAAAAACAAATCATAAGCCAGTTAGCCATGTGGGGAGCTGGGATGAAGGAGGAGCCAGGTGATCAGGTGAATCCCAGTTTCCAGTCAGCTAGGGCATCCTCGCCAAATACATTTTGCACAACTTCCTATGAAAACATATGATTCCTTTATAATAAGGAATGGGGGCTGGGGATGTGACTCAGTTGGTAGAATAATTACCTAGCATGCACAAAAGCCTGGGTTCAATTCCCAGCACTGCTTAAACAAAGTGTGGTGGTACATGCCTATAATCCTAACACTCAGGGAGGTAGACACTGGAGGATCAAGAGTTCAAGGTCATCCTTGGCTACAGTGTGGGTTTGAAGTCAACTTGGATTACATGAGACCCTGTCTTGAAAAAAAGGAAGTTATCATAATCTCTGAACAAAAATTTGGTTTATTAAGTGTGCGTGTATGGACTGGAGAGATGGCTCAGTGGTTAAGAGCACTGGCTGCTCTTACAGACGACCCAGCACCAACATGGCAGCTAACAACTGTCTGTAACTCCAGTTCCAGCGGATCCAACGCCCTCCTCTGACCTCCAAGAGCATTGTACAACACAGGTGTACTTATACACATGCAGGCAATTCTCATACACATAAACTGAAACTAATAAATAAAACATTTTTTAATCATTATACTTTTTTAAATTTTTAATAACTACATGATTAGAAGCTTTTCACTACAGCTTTAACATATTCAGTAATACACTCCAGAGCAACAGTACATCTCTTTCACAAGTGGGTGCAAGTTTCCAGGTTCACATTTGAATTAATACAGTGTAAGACATTAAAGTGGATGAGTTCTTTACCTTTAAAAAGGATCTCTATTTCATTTTAGAATATATTGTTCTTTGCAGAAAGACTCATTGTTTGTGTTAGTAACACTGAGATATTGGTGCTTGCATCTCTAATCTGTGTGTATCTGATTATTACTAGTCATAATTGGTTACACTTGGAACCTTGATGCCTGTGTGTGTCTATAAAGTCATTGGGTAGATTTCAGTGGTATTGTTTATCACCTCTACTAATTAGCATGACGTAAATTTCCATGCTTCCTCCTCAAATATAATACATTTTTTAAAAATTTGTTGATTTTGTGTGTGTGTAAAAACATTTTTTAAAGTGTGCATTATGTGGGTGTGTGGGTGTACAGGCTCGCCTGTGAGCAGGTTCATATGTATGCAAGTGTATGTGCAAATGTGTGCATACGCATGTGGAGGCCAGAGATATACCTTGGGTAGCATTCCTCAGAAGTCATCTACCTTGTATTTTTTTATTTTATTTATTGTACTTATGTGTATGCCTGCTTTCTGTATGTCCACCATGCTTGCAATGCCCACATAGGCCAGGAGAGGCCCTTAGATCCCCTGTAACTGCAGTTATACTCGGTTGTAAGCAGCCTGATGTGGGTACTGGCAACAGAACCCAGGTCCTCTAGAATAGTAGCAAGTGCTCTTAACCACCACGCCATTGCTCCAGCCCCCTGCCTTGTTTTTGAGACAGTGTCTCTCACTGGGACCTGGGGCTGGTTTATTAGGCTAGGCTGGCTGGCCAGTGAGCCCAAGGGATCCACCTGTCTCTGCTTTTCCAGCTCTGGGATTGTAAGTGGGCATCACTACAACCAGCTTTTTATGTGGTTGCTGGGGATTAAACTCAGTTCCTCATGTGTATGTGGCAAACACTTTACTAACTGGGCCATCTCCTCAGCCTCTGAATGAAAATTTTAGAAGGAAGAAGGGAGATGACACTTTCATAAATTTTCCCCACTTTTGTGACTTAAACCATGGGAACTCTGGAGGCAGAAACCAAGATGGTGGCTAGGGGAAGAATAGAGTAAGAAATGAACGCTGGGACAGCTGAGGAGCCCACGGCTCTCTTCCTAAGCAAGACATTCACAAGTACATCAGAATGCTCCAGAAGGAAGAGAAAGGTGTTGTTCTGAATGTGTGTGTCCCCACACGTAGGACTGAAATGCAAAGCTCAAATGTGAACTGAAAACAACATGGAAGTAGAATGCCTCAAAATCCCAGTTGTGCCTGATTTCTACACAACCCTCTGTGCCCCTAGAGCTCCTGCTTGAGTAACAACATCCAAGCTCCCAAAGCTATCCTCTCACTCAGGTAAAGAGCCATCTGCAAAGAATAACTGCACCTGAGTACAAAAGGTATGTCCTTGCTAATGAGCAGGAGCTGGGTCTGACAGCCTGGGCTGCTAGCCAAACTCATTTGTTTCCACACATTCCCTTTGCCAACTGAAGTTGGTAAGAATTAATAGGCCCCCAAAATATTTCCTTGGATATCTAATGTAAAAACTGTCAACTCTGACCACTTCCAACAATGTTAGAATATGCTAAAGTATAATGAAGAGAAAGAGTGTAGAAACCTTAAAGGATACTTCACATGGAGACCACCCCAAAGGGAGTACCAAGTGACAGTTACTCTCACTGAGGAATGAGGAACACAGATTCAAATTTAGCTTCTAATTATAAATGCCAGCAGATTTGCAAGAGAAAGGAGGCCTTCTGCCATAAACAATAAATAAATGTGCAAATTTAAAGGACTTGTCCCTTAGAATCACCTAGAGTATATATGCTAATCTTCTTCAGAAGGAAATGTTAGGAAGGAAATTTTGACTGAAGCAGACAATAAAAGGTGCAGTCCAGATGGAAAGAGGTTCCTGGAATTCTGATAAAATGTTATTTTTAATAAACATAAGACAAGTCCTTTAAGAATAAACTGACTTACTCTAGTTTCTGGTCTGACATGAAAGGAGGTAATCACAATTAAAAAGCTTTTAAAAAATCAGTTCTTTCTAGATCTGTAATGTCAATGGAGTCACATGGAAAACAATACCTCCAGAATTAAATGAACAGAGCTGGGGAAACTGCTGGGTCAGTAATGCGCTTACTACAGCAAGCACGAAGACCTGAGTTCAGAACCCCAGTGCCCACATAAAACAAACAGCAGTGGCAAAACACTTCTGTAATTGGAGGGTGGGGGCTAATTGATATTGCATTAATTACCTCTCTTTTCACTGTGACAAAATACCAGGCAGAGCAACTTAGGGAAGAACAGTTATTTTGGCTCACAGTTTTAGAGGATGTACGTCCACTGCAGCAGAATAGGTGTGGCAGGGGCTCTGTGGCAACAGGATCTGTCATTTCTTCCCAATTTGACTTACAAATTCCAGTTATTTTGCAGACAAGTTTATATCAATAAACCCAGGCCCAGACCAGAGGAATAACAAAGTTGGGAGAATTAACACTACACCATTTCAAGACTTACTTACATTAATTAGGACAGTGTGATAGTACCAAAAAATAGGAAAATAAATCAATAGAGCCCAGAAACAGCTCTACATAAATACAACAAACTGGCCTTGACAAATTACAAAAGCAGAACAACGGAGCAAAGATTGTTTTTTTTCAACAAATGGCACCAGAACACTAGACATCCACATGCAGGGGGGAAAAATCTAGACAGACTACTCCCTTCACAGAAATTAGCTCAAAATGGATCTTAGACCTGAAGGATTTTAAGGTGCAAAACCTTAAAATTTCCAGAACACAAAGTAAGAGAAAATCTGATCATAGGAACAGGGGGGATGGATAAACAGATAAAGCAAGGTTTCTAGGACAGTGAATGCATTCATGGTTAATGTATGTCATTGTATATTTTTCTAAAAATCAATGTAAACTGTTGAGTAAGCACTAACATAAACTATGGGCCTGGGCAATCATGATGTGTCAATGTAGTTTTATCAGTTGTAGAGAAAATATCACTGTAGTTAGTGGGAGATACGCATAGTCCAGTACATGGCTGGAAGGGAAGGGATGGGGAATACAGGAAATCTCTGTGCATTCTGATTAGTTCTTCTGAGAACCTAAAACCAGTCTACAAATAGTTGGTTCACCTAAAAGAATATAGGGATTGATTTGCAGATTGTTGGATATTTTCCCATAGCACGGGTACTTACCAAACCATCACCAAGTAACTTGAACACTGGACTTGCTCCACGCCCTGATGAAGTTCAGGAGACAAATCTGCACTTGCCTCCTGGGATGCAAGCTCACTGCGCTCAGCATTTTTAAATACATGATCGTATTTCATTCCCACAACAACTCAGAGAAGTATTTTATTTCCACTTTCCACATGAAAGATTCTATTCCAGAAATAAAGTAACTTGCTCACAGATACATAAACACATTGGGGGGTATATGGCAGATGTCTGGCGCTGCTTCCGCAACTTAAAAATAATTCTATGCAACTTATATTTGGGAAGTGGTTACAAGAAATTCAGTTCTATGTGTATGGAACCCCTAAGAAAAATTCAGATATTATTAATGGGAAGACTAAAGATGGAGCTCATAAATGTGGTTTAGTCTATTCGAATGATTGCAACTGCATCATCTTCAAACATTTGGAGTCAGAAACCTCAAGTTACATCAAGTTAGGTCTCTCTATCACAACCTGACTATGCCCATCACACAATGGGGATGATAATGTCAGTGGCACTTCTCCCAGCTGACTAGACATTACTTTTGCAAGATCCAACATTACAACAGAGTACAGTACACACAGAAAGCCACAATTGGCCAAGTTTCAAAGAATAAGAGACTGCAGAATGTGTATCCTTGGGTGGGACTCCTACCTTGAACCTCACCCACCCATAACTCAGGGACTATTTCAGAAGAGGGGGCAGAAAGATTGTAAGAGCCAGGGCTGGTTCATGAACACAAGGAAGCAGAGGCTTTCAGGACACTGGAAGCTTGCACATATGAACTTGTGGCAATGGTGGCATCAAGCACAGGACCCACGCAGCTCAATTAAACAAGGGACCAGAAAGGAGGAGAGAAATGGGTGGTGGGCCAGCCCTAGGCTGGGAACTATTGAAGACTGATTGCTACTAGGTAAGGGATAGTATGCCTTACATACAATCTCTATTAGAGACTGTCATCCAATTGACAAATTTACACTGAAGGACATCTGGGTACAAAAGTTTGACTGGATGGGACTTAATGAGTATGGAGGAATACATCACGTTCGGTTGGGGGATAGAAGAGCGTGGATGGGGGAGGGGTTCTAAATTTGACTAAGAACTGTTGTGGGAAATTACAAAAGCTCGATAATTTTTTTTTTATTTAGAAATGGGATGCATGTTCAGTACTCTTATACTAAAATATATCTTATTAGCTGTTAGGTACAATTCAACATAGTAATGAATGCATTTTGGTACAATCAAAATATGAGAAACATATTTTGATGACATTCCAACTATTATAATGATCTTGGTATTAAATTCTATTAGTCCTGTCTACATTTTCAAAAACAACAGAATATTATTAAGTCTATATTTAATGATATTCATATCTTCTGGAAAGTTTCCATGTATGATAAAATTTTAAAACTATGAGAAAATAAAACAAGATCCAGCATTGACTTTGCTGTGTCAACAACACAAGCAACCTCTGTTAGCCAGTATTACTAATATTACATGCTGAAACAATTATCCCCAAAGTTCTCATAGATATGATAGGCCAATGGAAGCTTCTAAGCATGTGTCAGATCCTTTTTCTCATATGACTTAGCCTGTGGATCCCCTACATGCATCACACAAAACATTTTAGGGACCATGACTGAAAGTAGAAAAAAAAATCTTTCCATCCCCTTGGCCCAGATTCATTGCATTACCAGTGTAAATGAGGCCTGAGGGGGATTTAAAAAAAAGTATAGCTGTGTGCCCAGAAAGGAGTGGAACCCTAAACGTGTGCATGCTAACAGCTCAGACACCAGTCTCTGTGATTTCTGGGGCTTCACCCGAAGAGAGAAAGTTCAGAGAAGAGAGGGAAAGCCATGTGGAAACACTGAGGGAGAAGGGTGCAGGTGTCGATGGCCAGCCCAACTCTACCATGGATTACATGCACTTATGGAGGTTCTTGAAGCACTAGTTTCTTACATGTGGCATGAAGCTAAAAATAACTACCTCAGAACTGTGAGCACTGATTGAAAAACTGATGAAGGTGTGAGCTTCAGGTGGTTAAAGACCAAATGCAGGACCCTTCTGCCAAGGGAGGACTTTGATCATGTGACTCAAGACACCCCCTCCCCACACTTGCCCACCCCACCCTCCATGCAGCTCACGATTCCTGTCCTGGTTAGCTTCAATTGTCAACCTGACACATCTGGGAAGAGAGAACTTCAGCTGAAGAATTACTTCCATTCTTCCATGTCTGTAGGCATGTCTGTGGGTCATTTTCTTGATTGCTATTGATGTAGGAAGGTCCTTTGAGTACCACTATCCCTAGGCAGACCAGCCTGGACTGTATAAGAAACATAGTTGAGCAACACAGGGAAAGCAAGCCAGTGAACAACATTCTTCCGAGGTCTCTGCTTCAGCTCCTTCCTGGAGTCCTGACTTAGCTTCCCTCAGTGATAGACTATAACCTGTAAGTCAAATAAACCCTTTCCTCCCCAAGTTGCTTTTGGTCATAGTGTTTATCACAGCAACATAAAGCAAACTAAAACAACTCTTGATAGCTGGAGGAGGGTGTTCTAGAGGTGCCCAGCTTCTCCTGCATTCCCTGCCCAGATCCAGAGGGATCTGCTCAGCGCATAACCCTGTGCCCAGCTTGGAGTCTTAAGTGGCTAGGGAAAGTCCATCACAAAGTGGGAAAGAGCCCCTGGTTCAGCATTCCCAGCACCAACCCACATCTGACATCCTAAAACCAAGGAGAGCTGGCAAAGTGCAAGCCCAGACTTCTCTGTCAGGACAGCAGCCTTCGGATATATGCAGAGAAAGAGCGAAGTCCTGGCATCAATACCAGGGTATCTTTTGGTGGTCCCAGAGTTCATCTGGAACAAGTGGAATGAACTGGGTCCCTGGAAGTATATATATGTGATACACTAAAGAGGCTCAAAGAAGACCCAAAGAGCCATGTCTGTCAGCCACATGCCACAAAGGCCATCAGCACCCCTGCCCAGGATCAGAGAATGTGTTATTGATGGCCTGACCCATCCTCTCAGTGTCAGAAGATGGGCACACCTCACACTAAGTCTTTCCAAATGGCAACCTGTGCTGCACAGGCTGGATTTTGTTGTGACTCTATGCCTAAAATCAGGAAAAGGAATTTATTCCAAATCTGAACTTCATGGCCTAGGGCTTGGTCAGTTGAAATATCTGCTGGAATCCTATTTCTTCACCAAAGGAAATCGTGAAGGAAAAGGTTCCTGATAGCTGGCGACACCCTGATCCTCAAAACAGAAATTTTATTCCAACTGTTACAAAATGAAAGAGAACTCTATCCTACTGCATAGATACTTGCTCATCCATGTTCATTGCTATGCCCTTCAAAATAGCCAGGAAATAGAAACAACCTATTGTTTCTCTATGTCCATCACATTGATTAACGGATAATGAAAATGTAGTACATTTACACAATGGAATATTATTCAACTAGTAAAGAAAACAGAATTATGAAAATCACAGGTAAATTGAAGGAACTGGAAATAATCATCCTGAGTGAGGTAACCCAGATCCAGAAAGACAAACTTCACACACATGTTTTCTCTCATATGTGGATGTTAGCCTTGAAGTTTTAGATATGTGTGTTTCATTTAGAAAATTCACAGAAGTCATGAAACTAATAAGGGGCCATGGGGGGGTGCTTACAAAGGAGGGCAGGATAGAATGCAGTAATATAAATGTGTAAAGAGGAATAATATTACAGGAAGGGTTAAATGAGGGTAGGAGTGTAAGGACAGAAGACAGAGTAGTATGGAGAGAGACAACTAACATTAAAGGCCTTTTGAAAACGTCATGTGGAGCTAGGTGCGATGGCACATGCCTTTAATCCCAGCACTCAAGAGGCAGAAGCAGGTAGATCTCTGTGAGTGATGGCACATGCCTTTAATCGCAGCACTCGAGAGGCAGAAGCAGGTAGATCTCTGTGAGTTCAAAGCCAGCCTGGTCTACATAGTGAGCTCCAGGCCAGTTTGGGCTACAGGGGAGCCCTACCTCA
>NW_008355272.1:10262534-10316035 GCF_000622305.1 Nannospalax galili
GGAGGAACTTACTACCGTTATTCTGCTAAACGGACATAGTATTAAAGCAGCCCCTAATGACTTACGATTATATTCATAGATTAGTGCATCTCTCAACCCTCATCAGAGAAGCTTCTTTTTGGTAGTAGATATTAATTAGCACAGAGACCCACAACTGGTCGTTGTTGCAGAGACTAAGAGACTTGAAGTGTTCAGTCTTAAATGGGACATCTCTATTCCCCCGTCCCCTCAAGATCCAGGGACTGTCAAGGAAGAGGGGGATGGAAGGATTAGCAGAGCCAGAGGTGTTAGAAGACTGTAAGGAAACAGTTTTCTAAACACAACAGGGCAGTTGCACATATGAGCTCAGAGTAGTTGTGACAGGGAACATAAGCTCTACACAGGTTCAAGACCGACAAAATTCCAGCATGGAGCAGGGAGGTTGGCACAAAATCTCACGCCTACCTGGCTGAAGAACTTATTGGCAATTGACAGCTGCTGGGAGAGGAAAAGTCAGCATGGCCCCTAGCAGCTGGACCATGCTCCAGGAGATAGCCCCACACCCAAGAGTATTTGGGCAAAGCAAATTGGACTTATTGGGCTTTATTTTTTAAAAAGAGCATACAGAGTTGGTGGGTAGAGAGGTAAGGGTGAATCATGGAGGAGATGGGGGAGGAACGGAAATGTGATAAAAATATAGTGTGAAATTCTCAAAGGATGAGAGAGGTGGGGCGAGGTGTGAATCTGGGAGGAGGAGGGGTTTGCTGAAAGAGGGGGTGAATACTATCAAATACATTGTATGTGTTTGTGAAATTCTCAAAGAATTAATAAAAATATCTCTTTAAATAGCAACCCAGCTTCCAGATTTTCATTAGCTATTCCAGACATGAATAAAAGTGAAAAGGCAGAGGGGAGAGGTGCATTCCAGCCAACCATCCCTTGTTGTTATAAGAAAAAGTAAGTAACTTTCCCAGAAACCCTGCTCAGCAAGCTTCCACTTCAGTGTCTTGGGCAGAACCTTGTCACATGGCCATTCCCAATCTGCGGGGTTGTCTAGACAATTATAGTTGGATGTCTGTTTCCATGAATTCCCCATCCATGGATTCAATCAACCGCTGAGGGAAAATACCGGAGGGGGGAGGATTGTGTCTGTACTAAACATGTCCAGACATTGTTTCTTACCATTATTCCCTGGACAATATGACTATGTAACCACTAGTAACATAAAATTTACACTGTATTATGAAGTGCAAATAATCTAAAGATTAAAGTGTATGGGTGATATGTGTATTTCTATGCAAATATTGTACTATTTTATACAGCAACCTGAGCATCTTGCATATGTGTGTTTGATGGAGGATTCTAGAATCAACCTGCCTCGGACCCTGAAGGGTGCCTGTACATTCTTTGGTGTGTACGTTGCCTCATGGGAAAAAACATCTGCTAATAAAAGAAAACTAGTAATAAATATTAGGTAAGCAAAGAGGCTGTTTCGGCCACAGAGTGTGCCTAAAACACCAGCAGAACTTCACCTTGAAGAAAAAATAAACCTAGAGTTGGGCTGAGGTGGAAATGCCGACGTGCAATTTAGTGACCTCTTCTGACAGCTCATCTCCGAGCACCCTGCGGGGCTGGAACAAGACCAGCCACAGAGCCCCAACTTGGTTTGCTTCAGTAGCTGCAAATATGTGCATTCGCACATAATTACTGAGTTCCTCCGCAGATTTAACGTCTAAGTTTAACTTCACTTTAATCCAATTTCTCGCCTGGAGCAGAGGGATTCCAACAGAAGATCTTTCTTAACCTCCCGATATCATTAATTATTGCTACATTGGGAGTTATTGCACAGAACAAGAAGGTTTTTAAATAGAAATCATTTGTCTCTCAGCAGGAGAACTCAACGGCTTTATTTCCGAGACTTAAACTGTGCACTTGAGTACCCGGTTTCGTGGTGACTGCCCCACCCTCACCTCCAAGCAGAGCACAGCCTTCCTAGCAGCCTCCCATGCCAGCCCAATTTGCCACCTGTAGCGGGAGATATCAGTTTCCGCCTTTAATTGTTGAACCGGGTCTTCTAGAAGGAAAGGCCAGACTTTCTCTGAGCTCTGGGCATTTGGTCATGCTTCCTGGTGATTTTCCGCTCAAGGAAATCCCCTAACTCATTAAAAAATAATAATAATAGATTAATTGACCAGTTCGGTAACAAGTAGCTACAGGACCCAATAAACTTTGCAAAGAGTACATTCCAATTTACAACCGTGCTCAGCGGGAACTCGGTGGGTAAGCCAGCATAATCTTTCTCCAGCATGCAGGAATTTTTATGTTTTCTTCCCCATTTGTGCCATACTTTTGCTTTAGTGAGAGCTTTGGGTCCAACTGCTAGTACCCCCCTCACGCCCTTCCTGTTGCTGTACCCGCTGCTGTGACCCAGGGTGTGGTGCTGGCGAGTGACTGAGAAACCAACCGGGTCTCAGACCTGGAGGCTGCAGGCTGGGTTCTACAGGATACCTTGAAGCTGGGCCCGTGGACTAAGAAGAGACCATCGTCCCTGGAGCTCCAACATCTGGGATGCTGTCAGCATTCCCTGGCAAAGCAGCTGTGATTGGCCCTCCACACCTCAAGGTCAGCAGGAAGCAGGGACTTTGGTAACTAGTCCAATTGCAAAAGCAGGCAGAGGAAGTGTGGCCAAGTCTGAGATAATGATCCTGCTGAGGGATGCTTGGAGATGCTTCTCAATGGCGCTGCTCCCCCTAGGTTAAGCTATACCATCATTTAGAAATCTGTGACACCATTAAAAAAAAAAAAAAAAAAAAAAAAATCCCTCTGAAAGGGCACCAGAAAGTAAGTGACATTAAGCAAGACCAGATTCCAACTCCACTAAGTATTTATCATCTTTGACATAACAGGATGGATGTGTTATTTGATCCACCACAGTAAATGTCTTACTCTCTAAATATGTACCATATAACATAACATGCTATATTATACCTCATAATACACCACGAATTTTATTTTTAAATGAAGGGGTGGGGCTGGAGAGATGGCTCAGTGGTTAAGAACACCGGTTGCTCTTGCAGAAGACCAGGGTTCGAATCCCAGCACCCACATGGCAGCTAACAACTGTCCGTAACTCCAGCTCCAGGGGATCCGACAGCCTCTTCTGACCTCCACTAGCATTGCACAACATGCCTACATTTACATACACACAGGCAATACAGGCATACACATAAAATAAAAATAATAAATAAAAATTATTTAAAATGAAGGGAGGGATAGAAGGGGAGAACAGAAATTAGCTCTGACCTAGAACTTAGAAGTTACAAAAAATTAAGGTCTTTGCTTCTCCCCAAACTCTACTGAACTGTCGCTATACAAATTTTTTCTAAAATCAGCTTCTAAACTCAGCATCTCTATCTTGACCCTTTTCTTCTTCCTATTCCCCTCAGTAGTCTCACTTTAGCAGACGGAAGAAGAGCTGGGCCCATCAATGAAGCAAGCACGTGCCTTATTTTTACACATGAAAAAGGAAAAAAACACCCTATTCCTAGAAAGGCTGGGGACAGCCAGTCACACAGTGACTGCTCCTGTTTCTAGAAATACATAGGCCTGAGACCTTCAGGGACCTCCAGCTATTACCTACTAGGCTGCCACATCCTGTACATCACAGATTCTCAGAGCTATACAACAAGTCTAATTGCTCTCTGTATTGCCGGCAGGTTCCAAGACAGGGTTTCTCAGCCCCAGGACCACTGCTGCTTTGGATTGATCGGCCCTTGAGGTAGGGTTGTCCTCTACACTGCAGGATGTGCAGCCCCTCCCGGCTCTACTCAGTACATGCCAGTAGAACCTCCTTTTGATTTATGACAACCAGTGATGTCTCTAGAGGTCTTGTCTGGTCAGAAAAAAAAAACTGTACAAAATAAATGTTTGTTAAATGAAATGCAAAGATGGCCACTGTAGTATGAGAGCATTCGATGGCTCAAACTCAAATCACCAATGTTTTCTGAATCTGCTTAACCTCACAGTCTTTATAGATATAAGACTTCCGGGTTGCTGAGGGGTGATTCAAAGCAATAGATCACAATGTTTTGAGGATCCTGGGCAGGTAGTATAGATGGTACAGCCTTGAGTGGTCATCAACCCTACTGGAAATCTGGGCTAAGGGCCAACTGTTTAGCATGATTCATGTTCTTTCATGATCTCTCATATCCTCGCAGCTACCCTCCCCGCCTCCTACAGTTTAAGTCAGTTGGTGGCTTCTCCCAAAGGTTTCTGTGCCAGAAACCTGGTCTCTAAAGTGGCAGTGGTAGAGGTAGCAGGACCATTGAGAGGTGGGACCTGGTGTAGGTCACAGGAACACAGCCTTATTGGGATCAGAGGTCTTGGTTCCCAAGAAAATGGATTCTTATAAAGCAAGGGTACCTGTGTGCTCAGACTCTTGAATGCAGCTGTTTCCCTTTCTTCATCTCCACCATTTGTGTCATAGCCAGGGCCTTCTCCAGGGTGTGGAAGCCGGGCTCTTTGAATCCTCTAGCTGCAGGAACCATGAAGTAAACGAGCCTCTTTTCTTTAATGAAATATCCAACGCTAGCTGTTTTGTAATGGCAACACAGAATGGACTAACACGCCTTCGCCCTCCACAGCCCCTTGGCAGACACCAAGTCAACCCCACAAGCTCCTCAATACCGGGTTTTCTTTCTTCCTCTGCTCCCTGTTCATGACTGCTCCTCCACCAAGGACCACCTCAGTCCCTTCTTTCTCCCTGCAGGGTGCCTTCAGATAGTTCAACTTTAGGCTTTGAGCTCCCCACCCACCCTAGGCAGGACAAAAGAGTTCATCTCTCAAACCCCAGATGTCCTATCCCTGCCAAAATTCAAGCTCTAATACAGCTGGGAAGAGGATAGACACCCGTGCATGTGTGATGGAGGCCTCCATCCATGCATTCATGGGTCAAGGCCAAATCACTGCTGCTGTTTCATCTACTCCATGTTGCCTAAAAGACCCACTTCTTCTGTACTCCGAGGCCACAGTGCGAAGTTACCCTAGGAGCCTTATCTGTCAAACCATTTTTTTTGTTTGTTTGCTTGCTTGCTTTTTTACATTATTTGGAAAAATAACAACACATTGATGAACTTTATTTTTTTTCTTGCTGTTGTTTGGGCATTGTGAATACACCATGAGATTTCTTGGCTCCCAGAACCTTCTCATAGCATTCTAAGAATGCTACAGATATGCAAAAATTACATACTGCAGTGGGAGGTATTTAAAAAAAAAAAAACACATTAGTAAAATTGGATCTACAGCACCAAGTGTTTGCAACAGTTTAAAATATTAATGCATGTTAGATGCCAAGTTATGTTTAAGGCTCAACCAGACTCCTGTTTGGCAGGAACAATTTTGCATAGGCAATTAGACACACGTGCAAATATTTAACTATAAGTTGATGCTTATACCATTGAAGTACAGTGGTTCATCATCTGGATGGCAGAGCCAATTAAGGATTTGCCCATGTTACAGCTACATCCTCCCCCAACTCAGTATTCTGGAAATACAATTAGGAAAATTGTAGGGGGAGGGTTAAAAACAAGGCTGAAAGGTAACTCTGAATCCTAAATTCTCAGTGAAGGGCAAACTGCTGAAGATCTACAACTGTATCCACTTATCTTTGTGGTATTTCCATGTTTCCTAAGAGATTACAAATTGCTGAGTTGGATAAACACATTCACACTCATTCTTCAAGTTAGGTGGATTTCTAACTATACATTTCATATAAGATGAGAACTTTGGGGGCTAGAGATATAAGTCAGTGGCAGGATACTTCCCTTGTTTGTGTAAAACCCTGAATTCAATACCAGTCACTACAAAAAAATCTGAATTAACATTTTATAAAACTTGATTAGTATACCAAAAATCAAGTTTAATCCTATTGTTAAGTAATAAGTACCAGTGTATATATAAATACAAATACATATCCACAGAAAGTACAACTATGGAAATTTATAGTGAAGCCAGAATTTTCTAATCTTTAATTTTATCATCTCTTCTGAAGAACCACGACACAGGGAATTCATTGCAATGTGGAGAAATGAAAGCTGAGCTTACAGTCTAAAGGTAGGCTCAAGACTGCCTGTTGGTCCCCAGCAAGTTTTCCCTTCTGAGCCTCCTCAGTGGCAACATAGAGAAAAGCAAAGTCTATCTTACCAGGATGTGACAAATGTTGGACCAGAAGGAGCCAAATGTTCACTTTGTCTTTCAGAAGAGAAAGTCAGCTCTTCATTCTGCCCTTGGCAGGGGGTTAGGAGTTCTCTGAGGAGCACTGGAGGTAATACAGGGAACTTCCTAGTATTTACCTAGAACTCAGTGTTGGAGTGCCTTTGAAAATGATTTGTTTTACTGAGATATGACATTTTATTCCAAGTTAGACTGACCATGGAAGAAAGCTTTGACACAATGTAGTATACAGTGAGGTGGGACCTAGTAGCACAAACTCCAGTGATAAGTTGCCAACATCCCAAGAACAACATTTTTCAAGGAAGAGTAAATTTGAACAATTGATACCCATATTTCAAGCCTCCAGGTTTTTTAAGCTTTTTTATTATTTTTATTTTATAGGTATGTGTGTATTTCCTGCATATAGGTAAGTGCACCCATGTTGTGCAATGCCCACAGAGGTCAGAAGAGACTGTTGGATCCCCCTGGGACTGGAGTAATGGACAGTTGTTAGCTGCCAAGTGGGTGCTGGGATCCGAACCCAGGTCTTCTGCAAGAGCAACGAGTGTTCTTAACCACTGAGCCATCTCTCCAGCCCCAGCTTCCAGTTTTTAAACACACTAAGCTTTTTTAGATTTTCTACCACAAGTCCATCCAAGGAACTTCTAGAGACACGTATTCTTTCTAATAAACCAAAAGTAACAAATTATGTGTATATATGGTATGTACATTTATGTGTGAATGTGAGCATGCATGTACCAAGGCATGTATGTGGAAGTTGGAGGACAACCTCCAGCATTGGCCCTTTCCCCCCACCTTGTTTGAGACAGAATCTCTGTGTTGTTTTTCCACTGTGTACACCAAGCTATCTGACCCATGAACTTCTGGGGTATCTACCTCCCATGTCCCCATAAGAGTGCTAAGATTACAGATGCTCCCACTACATGGATTCTGAGGATTCGAACTCAGGCCCAGATACTTGCATGGCAAGTGCTCTACCTACTAAACCATCTCCCCAGCCTCAATATAGCAAAGGTTTACAGTGCTTTGTCTCTTAAGTGTTATATGCCTTGCAAGAAAAAAATCAACCCCAATTTCAGAACGTAACTGATTTTTTTACAGGCTGCTCGGGCATTTTGAAAAACTGTCTCTTAAAAGTCTCAATATAAACATGTATGCACATCTTCAGGTTAAGGACCAAAAGTTCAAATCATTTTTGTTGCATTGGCAACAAAACTGCCATGTTCACTTCTGTTTCTTATAGATCTGGTTCACATGGAAAGGCGACTGTGTAGGTAAAAGGACAGGAACCTGCCATTAGATGAATGTGCTCGGCCTGGCTAGTTTGCTCACCACGTGAACCTAGACAGTCCTTTACCCTTTCTATACTGCCTCTCCTTATCCGTAAGATGCATCATTAATATGTATGACAGGATCACCATGCCCCACTGCATGCTGGGTGCTTCGCACATCCAACGCTTCAGTACTAAGCCTTCCCTCTGCACAAATAAGATCCCAAACACAAGCCACTGATCTTTTTGAGTAAGTATTGCCACTGTTACTGATCATTTTTCTAACGAACATTTTTTTCTCCTAATATCATAGTGAGTAGCCTTTGGTCATTGAGGAAATCTTGGAAGATTTTAAAGTAACACCCTTGCCTAATATCTCACAATATTACCCTCTTGTAGGGGTTGAGCTGATGCACCAGACTAATGACTAACTTCTCTTTAATGCATACAACTTCTCTTTTTTGTTGTTTTGTTTTGTTAGCTGGTTCGTTTTTTGTTTACTTTAATGTATATTTTTATTGAATTTTTATGCATTTCATACAATAAATCTTAATCATATTTAGACACCCATTTCCCATCCACACCCTTCATAGCCCCCTAACTGGATTTCATGCATTCTGTCCTATATGTTAAGGCCTATCGAGTCAAGATTTTGTACCCAGATGTCCCTTGGTGCAAGTTCGTCCGCTGGAGTCTAGACAGGCAGCTTCCCTTTTAAGCTAAAATTACTACACACTCACAGGAAGTTGCAAAAATAACAGAGCCAGTGTACTTACATAGAACAGAAATATAAAATGGAGGACTGGGGAGCTGGCTCAGTGGGTAAAGTGCCTACTACACAAGCATGAGGACCTGAGTTTGAATCCCCAGCATCCATGTAAAACCCATGTGTGGCAGTGCATCTCTGAACCCCAGCAACAGGGATTGGAGACAGGCAGATGCTAGAATATCACTACCCAGCTACTGTAACCAAAACAAAAAGTTCCAGGCTCAGAGTCCAGAGACCCTGACTCAAAAATTAAGGTGCAGAAGAAGTTGAGGAGCACCTCCCAGCACCAATCAATGGTCTCCGCATCAGCCCACATGGGCAAACGCAATAACATGTACACATGCCCATACACCACACACAAAAATTAATCAGTTAGTAAACTAATTAATTTTTAAAAGAAAAGAAATGTACCTTGTATAATCCAAGTATCAGAATCCACAGTATCAGAACCAGGTAGCTGACTTTGGTACAACACCATTAAGCAGACACTATTCTGTTTGTACCACTTTTTACATGGGTTGGGAGCATTTTGATTCTAAAGTAGATTTGCATACTCACCGTCACCATCATGACATGGAACATTCCAATATTACATCAGAACTTGTTAGTGCAACTCCTTTTGAGTTAGAGTTACACTCCAATATTGACTTTTAGAATCTTAGAATTGTGAGCTGGAGATGATGGCACATGACTTTAATCCCAGCACTCTGGAGGCAGAGGCAGAAATCTCAGTGAGATTGAGGGCAGCCTGGTCTACACAGTGAGTTCCAGGCCAGCTGGAGCTACTGGGAGACCCCATCTCAATAATAACAATAATAATACTGTTATTCAAGATAGACAAAAGGAAGAAGCAAATTAGTGGATAAGCAAACTGTGGGATTATCCATTCCAGAATCATAAGCCCTTAAGGAGTGACATCATGATACAAGTTACAACATGGAATTAGCTATAGTTGTCAAATTCATAGAGACAGAAAACAGTATGGTGTTTTCAACGGGCTGGGGTGAGACTATTAAATAGATGTAGAGTTTCAGATTTGCAGGATGTGAACGTTTTGGAGTAGATGATGGTAGTGACTGTACAGCACAGTAAATATACTTAATACTGATGAACTGTATACTTGAAAAATCATTGAAATTGTAAATTTCATGGTATTTTACCACAATTAAAAATAAAGAATTGTGGCTGGAATGGCTTAATTGGTAAGGTGCTGGCTGTGCAAGCACGAGACCTGAGTTAGATCCCAGCACCCACTAAAACCTGGTTGCAGTGGTGCACACCTATAATCTCAATGCTGGGGAAGCGGAGACAGAAGAATCCCTGGGCCTTGCTGGTCAACAAGTACAGCCAAGTCTGAAAGGTCCAAGTTCAGCAAGAGACAGCATCTTGAAAATATATGGTAAAGAGCAATTGAGGAAGACACCCGACACTGACCACTGGCCTTTACTTGCACATAGGCTTAGGCATCCCACACACACGCATGCACACAAAAAATTAAGTAATATGAAAGAATTAAGGAAGGAAGGAAGGAAGGAAGGAAGGAAGGAAGGAAGGAAGGAAAGAAAGAAAGAAAGAAAGAAAGAAAGAAAGAAAGAAAAGAAAAGAAAGAGAGAGAAAGAAAGGTAAAACTGTGATAATATGTGTAGCGGACACTGCAGGTTAATGTCCATGACACTATGAGGAGGAAGCCTGATGCTTACCACCTGTGTGACTCTGGCCAGGCATCTAACCATCCTGTGCCTCTATTTCCTCACCTGAGGATGGCTATGATTATAAAATATATCTCAAAGGGTTTTGTGAAGATTAAATATGGTGATGCTTTTAAAAGGTGCTTGGCCTATGTCTCACATTCAATGAATAAAAGAGCTTGGCCTATAAGGCCACTGTCCTCCTCCCAATATTCCAAGACTTCCCGACAGAAGAAGACCCAAGGGACTCAGAAACAGGCTGACGTAAAGTAGGTAAGTCCCTGAGCAGAGAAGGCCAGGTCAGCGTCTGTGAACCACAGATCACCTCAAGGGCACCAGACCACTCACCCATCCCAAAGCAGTTGTGTCACATTTCTACTGATTTTCAGTCAAAACAGTTTTGTGGAGTTTTTTTGTTTCAGTCCTAAGTCCCACTTGCCCAGCATTGGTAGCTTAAAAATGTGAGAGGTCAAAGAAAATATAGGCCAATGAAAATAACATTGCAGCAAGAAATTAATTGCAGAGCCTGTTTAATATGACAGGGGACTCCCTAAAATCCTATTATGTCGTTCCCCGCTTCCCTCCGTCATGCGCTTGGGTTCTGTGCACAAAGGCCAGGGCAGGCTCCCCGGTGCATTGCTGCATTAATTTGACATTTCTGCCTCCAATTAACCTTACGTTTCAGCTATTTTATAAAGATTGTTCTTTTAATTTGTGATAAGGTTATTTTTTTTTCCATTGGCGTTTCACTAGTTTGTGCCAAAGGCCTGTTGTAGAAAATCTAGCCCAGTCACTGCATGCTTCAAGACAACACTGTTGTTTATACTTTGCCTATTCACAAGCCTAAGAGTTGGGTAAGAGATAGATTCTTGTAATAAAGTTGGTGGGCACAGGTGAGCGACCCCTTGATGCCACAATGGGCATTATAAGTCAATTAGGCCGTATTCCAATGCAAGATCAAGAAAATCAAAGTGGAAAATGCTGGATTGTGAAGACTCAGGAGAGGGCCCAATCAGTCAGCAAAGTGCATAAAGACCTGAGTTCAGATCCCCAACACCCATGTAAAAAGCCAGGCATGGTGGGACATGCCCAGCACCCCAGCATTGGAGAGTCAGAGACAGGAAGATTCCTCAGGCCGCCCTTGCCAGCTAGTCTAGGCAATCGATGACCTTCAAGTTCAATGTGAGACTCTGTCTCAAAAATTAATGTAGAAAGCAACAGAGGAGGACTCTTGTCAATCTCCAGCCTCTACATGCACATGGATTGTGACTCAGTCAGTCCAGGTGCAGACCCACCTGCATCTCTCAGCAACTGTGCTTCCCAGGGCATTTTGGCCTATGCCTATCATCTTAGGGCACTTGGCTGTCGCATGAGGCAAGCCACCTCCTTCTGTGGAAGATTAAATAAGAAATCCATAGATGAGTTGCCTGTTTGTCTCTCCTATTGTCGCAGACAGTTCTAGAGTCGTAGCCAGAAAGCTAGAGTCATGGACCAAACTGGCCAACTAGATCTGAGTTTATACATGAACTCACTGGAACCCAGACATGTTCATTCATTTGTTGCCTATAGCTGTCACTCCAGAGGCAAAAGTGAAAGGTCAGAGACCTTCAGCCCTTAAAACTTAAAATATTTTCCACTGCTCTTAACACCATGACATCCCTCTGCTCTGGTTTGGATGAGTTTCCCAAAGGCTCATGTGTTCCAGGCCTGGTCCCTGCATTTGGCAATATTGGGTGTAAAAATTGTAATGCTTGGAGATGTGGAGATGGCCCTGTCAGGAAAGTGCTTGCCATACAAACATGAGGGTCACAGTTGAATCCTCAACACCCACGTGAAAGTCAGGCATAGTCGCACTTGTCTGTAACTCCAGTGCTAGGGAGGCAGAGACAGGAGGATCTCTGGAGCAGAATCTCTGGTCAATCAACCTAGCCAAACCAGTGATCTCCAGATTCAGTGAGACCTTCTCTCAAAAAATAAGGTGGAGCGTGACGGAGAAAGAAGCCGGACATTGACCTCTGGCCTCCAATGTATGCACATACATGTTCACATGGTGGGGGGGAAGAAGAGGAGGAGGAAAAGGAAGAAGAGGAGGAAGAGGAGAAGAAGGAGGAGGAGGAAGAGGAGGAGGAGGAGAAGGAGGAGGAGGAAGAGGAGGAGGAGGAAGGAAGGAAGGAAGGGAGGAAGGAAGGAAGGAAGGAAGGAAGGAAGGAAGGAAGGAAGGAAGGAAGGAAGGAAGAAAGGAAGGAAGGAAGAATGAGACCTAACTGAAGAAGAGAGAAGAATAAGGCTTTATCAGAGGATGTTGGGTCATTGGGGGTGTAGCCTTGAAGTGACGATTGAGACCCAACCCCTTCCTTTCTCTCTCTTGCCTCCTAGCTGCCATGAGGTGAGCGCTTCCTTCACCATGCACTCCTCACCATGACGTACTGCTTTGCCACAGGCCCAACAACAATAGAGCCAGTTGACTGTGGACTGAAGTCCCCGGAGCAATGAGCCAAATAAACCTCTCCTCCTTTCAAGCTGGTTATCCAGGATGTCTTGTCACAGTAACAGAAAGCTGATTCTTACACCTTCCTTTATCCCTGTCTACTAGCTTCAGTGGTGTCTAAACCATAGAAGGATAGAAGGTTTTAGGACTGGGCAAGATGCTTGTGGGTTCTGCCACCCCACTGTACCACAGCCTCAAAACAAGATTGCAACTGGTACTGTAGATGGTGCCTGATATATAATATATGTATAATGTATATGTATAACCATGTTATATAATTCTTCTATCAATAATTTATTTTCTGACCCACTCTAATTCATTAAAAAAGTCTTCAAGGTTAAAAGCCCATTATGGAACCAGACTTGGCCTCTGCAAATACAAAGTTTATTATGTGTAAGATATTTTGGGCAGGTGGTCCTTGCTCTAATTTCCTTCTAAAATCTGTCACCTTCTAGCCCCCTCTGTGGGAGAGGCATTAAGCTGCACAGGATCCCTGGGGAAAGACAAAGACAAACACAATGCTGGGTACAGTGGAGCAAGTTTTTAGTCCCAGCACTTTGGAGGAAGAGGTATATGGATCTCTGTGAGATGGAGGCCAGCCTGGTCTACATAACGAATTCCAGGCCAGCTGGGGCTACAAGGAGACCCTGTCTCAAAAAAGACCAAAACAATAATTAATAAATAAACCTTGTTGAACAAAGTACTTAGTGAAGGGCTCAGTTATAGGATCCCCAGTTGCTGACTGGAAACGGAGAGCCTCAGACCCACAGCAGATGTGCTAAGTCAAAATCTGTGCTGAAAGAAATGATCCAAGAGCATGAGTGGGGTGATTGCTCTGAAAGAACACACCCAGAAGAGAGTCCCAAAAGGGAGCCGGAGAAGAATGCAGGAGAGAGGAAAGCCATCAGCTCAGGATGTAGCTCTGACATGTGGAAGAAAAGGGGGAAAACGGCCTTGCATCATGGCGGTACAACCCTAACAAATTCATGTCCAGCCCAACAGAGGTTCAAATTGACTGTCACCCTCAGTGTCTATATCCCATGGGGGTTGGTTCCAGGGCACTTCATACCATTAAATAACAAAATCTATAACTATATAAAACGGTATACTTGGCTGAAGATGATGCTTACCAGTGGGAGACTTGCCTAGTATATACAAGGCCCTGGCACCCATTTCCAGCACCACAAAAATAAAAAAGTAAAGAAAGAATGAAGTGCAGCATTTGCATAGGACCTACACATGTCTTACCCTACACTTCAAATCATTCCTAGATGACTTGCAATACCCAGTGCAAAGTAAACACTATGTAAACCATTATAATGCTGTATTGCTTAGGAAATGATGGTAATAAAATGTGTGTTCGATACAGGTACACTGACTTCCCTTAAAGGGATCTTTGTTTCTAGGTGAGGTTGGCTAAAGTCATGGATACCAAGTAGAAAGCTAGCTGTAATCATTTCTTCAAGATAACCCATCTTCTCTTTTCTCTTACCCATTTTCCTTTAGCCCTGATTCCCTCAAGTGTTTGGGGTGTGTGTGTGTGTGTGTGTGTGTGTGTGTGTGTGTGTGTGTGGACAACTTGTGGAAATGGGTTTTCTCTTTCTACCATGTATGCCTTTTAAAGCCCTAAAACATGTGTGTAAATGCATAATTTGCTTTAAAAATAAAATAAATCCATTTTTATTGATTGCATGTGAGTCATCTCTTCTAAGAAGACCATCCTTGCCATTGAACATTTGAACCACCCTTCTATGAAGCCAAAATTTAATGACCTGTTTTATGGCTAAAACATCAGGAACCATTTCCAAATGCACTCAGAAACAACAGACAGCATCATCCTAAGCCAGCATTCTATGTTCCCCAGTTAGTGGGAAAAAAAAAAAAACCTTTCCCAGCATTTGGTGCCCACAGAAAGGAATAAAGAGATTTTTTTCACACTTCAGGCATCAAATGCTGAATTTTAAAATACCCTGCATGGTGTGAACGCAGCTTTCAACATCAACTGCAGCTTTTCCAGGTCTGATACCAAGTGGCTGAGGAATAAAGATGTTCAGCAGGAAACACAAATGTGCAGAGTATCCTGTTGTTAAATTCACATGGGAGAGTAAGGCCATTCACACTCACATAGACAGCTGGAGGTCCTCCTGTGAATCTGGCCCCCAGCCTCTAGTGGGTGTGCGTGCACACAAGTCCCCATGCAAGCATGCCACACCATTTCTGAGACATACCAGCTGAAGCACTGTGTCCTTTGCATTCATATGTAGTTCCATCCATATGTGTATTTGACATCTGCATCAAGCAAAGAAAACTACACAAATACCTCGGGAAGCTGTTCTTTCTCTTTTTAAAAAATTTGTGTCTGTTCATGTGTGTATATAGGTGCATGTGTATGTGTAGGTGTGCATCCACGTCTGTACATGCCTGTAGAGGCCAGAGGTCAACCTTGGCTGTTGCTCCTCAGGTGCCGTCTGCTTTGGGTTTTTTGAGACAGGGTCTCTCACTGGCCTTGAACTCACCAAGTAAACTCAGTTATCTGGGTGAGTTTAAGTAAAAGTAGATTCCTGAGTTTGCTGGGGCTTGACTCCCACATGTACGCCAATTTGACAACATGATGCTATGCACGTGTACATTTCGCTGCCTAACATCCTTATTCCTCAGCCACTTAGTTTCAGACTTGGAAAAGTTGCAGCTGATGTTGAAAGCTGAGTTCACACCATGCAGAGTGTTTGAAATCTCTACTCTCCCCCTCCCCCCAGCACTGAGATTACAAGTAAGTACCACCACGTCCACCTTTTGCTTTAAAAAAATACATTTTATTGTTTGACAATTTCACATATATATGCAATATACCTTGATCATATCCACCCCCACCTCTCCCTTCCCCACCAAAAACCCCAACAGCCCTAACTTCATGTCCTTTTCTTTCTTTATAACACACTAAGTCTAATTAGAGCTGTCTGCCTGAGCATGGGCAGCCTAGAAGCAGCCACACTCCCAAAGACAAATGTCTCTCCCTCTCCCAGCAGTCATCAGTTGCCAATAGCTCCTCATCCAGGAGTGGAACCTCGTGAGCCCCTGTGTCATCTATGCTGGAATTACTGTCTTGATCATATGCAGGTCTTGTGCAGGTCACCACAGCTGCTGTGAGTTAATGAGTGCAATGGCCATGTCAGGTCCAGAAGACAACATTACACAGCACTCCTCCGCATCCTCCAGCTCTTACATTCTTTCCACCTCCCTCTTTTATGATGTTCCCTGAACCTTGCAGGGGTTGATATAGATGTCTCATTTAGGGCTGAGCCCTCAAGAGTCACTTAGTCTCAGCACTTTGACCATTTGTGAGTCTCTGCATAGACTGCTGCCCACTTCGAAAAGAAGTTTCCCTGATCAAGACTGAGCATATCACTAATCTATGGGTATAAATGTACATAATTAGAGGGCAGTTAAGCAAAAAAACAGCTGTGGATTTCCCCACTAGAGCCCATGACCTCCCTCCCCCAGCTATGGGCTTGTTACCATGTTTATAGTACAAAGCATGAATTCCCTCAAATCCAATCAGAAGTTGGTTACCCCCATAACATTCATGCCACTATTGGACCTATGGGCACTTCTTGCCTGGCAGGTCAGTATTGTAGGATACAGGGTCCAGCAGAGGAAAATGTATTGATGATTTTTCTGCCCCAGTGGCCTGCATAATCACTTTGGCACTACAAAAGCTAGCCATCAAGGAGGTAGTTTTCAGGTCAAGTCCAGCTTGATTTTTCTATGTCCTATGATCAAAGTATATTGTATCCTTAGCAATAGAGTTTTACCATCTAGTTATGGTGGACAGCCAAAAGCAATAACAATAGCCTGTGTTGTTTGGAAGCCCTCTGGGGTTTCCCTGAACAATTATTCCTAGGGAAGTATCCCATACCTAGCCCTGAGATTTTTATTTACTAGCCCATGTTCTTTGAAAGAAGCATTGTCCACCCATGCAAGGCACCTCTAGCCCAACTTCTTTTTTTTATTATACTTTTTAAATTAGCTTACAAAATAAGTTTCCATGAGTCTTTTTCATAATCCTTAGTTTGATGTATTTTATCCCATCAAACTGTAAGCCAAAATAAATATTTCCTCTTTTAAGTTGCTTCATGTCAAATATTTTATCACTAAAACATTTTCAAATATATGTATTTGATACTGGAGATTAAACAAGGGCCTTGCATATACCAGGCAAGTGCTCTACCACTAAGCTACATCCCAACACACTAATTTCTTTCTCATTTATTCTTTGAGTATAGCTGATAAACAATGGAGACAGCTACTTAAATCTTATTTTAATTGCATGGTTCAGGTTAACTCTGTTTTCACTAAAACTGATCAATGTACATGTATAATTGAATTAATAAAGTTAATTTAAAAATTGAATTTTATTTTATAGAATTATTTCCAGCCATGTCAGTATACTACAGCTAGTCAATACAGAAAGCTGAACATAAACATGCAATTTCCTAAAGCTTTTCTATTCAAATATATTAGGGTTAGTATGAGTTAGGCCATCTTAATACATCAGTGTAATGAGGATTTCTTCTTGGTGTTTAAGTAATAATTTGTGAGAAGCCCGGCTGTCAGCTCTGGGGTACCCCTCAGGTCCAAGTCCTCCAAGACCACAGGATGAATAGTCACGGTGCCAGTTCTGATTTTGCGAAGTAGTAGGGGAAAAAAAATCCTTCAGTATGTGAACCTCATGCTGCTAACCGAGCCCCAAGATCCTGAATTCTCTCCAGGGAACCTGGGGCTGGGGGGGCTTACTACTTAAGGCATGGAAGGCCAGCAGTGTCCACTCCGACCTGGAGAGTAATACAGGACCATGGAAATGACGTGGCCTGCTCTGGGTAACAGGCTGCTGTGTACCTTCCTCCACTGGAATATCCTCTTGTCTAAGCTGAGGAAACTGCAGACACATGAAATTGTTGGTTAGACATCAGTGCATCACTGTGGGCAGTACTTTTTATAAGACCCCAAAAACACAAGAAACAAAGGCAAGAATGGGAAAATCAGATTGCATCGAACTGGAAAGTTCCTGAAGAGCAAAGGAGACAATCAGCAGATGAAAAGGCAACCTACGGAATGGAAGAAAGTACCTGCCAACTCTTTACCAGATAAAGAATTCATATCCAGATCATGTATGTGTTTGTGCAAGTGTATGTAGAATAACTAATATTTATGGTTTTTATGAAGTATCCTCATAGGCTCATGTGTTAAAACCTAAATTCCTGGCTGGTGGTGTTATTTGGGGAGCTTTGGGGAGGTTCTGGAGACTTTAGGAGGTTAGCTGAAGGAAATAGGTCCCTATGGGGTAGATACATGGATATATCTTGTCCCTGGCCACATTCTCATTCTCTGTCCCTCTGACTCTCTCTCTCTCTCTCTCTCTCTCTCTCTCTCTCTCTCTCTCTCTCTCTCTCTCTCTCTCTCTCTCTCTCTTTCTCCCTCTCTCCTTCTCTCCCTCTCTCCTCTCCCTCTTCCAGTTTCCAACTGGGCAAATGATCGGAATAGACACTTTTCAGAAAAAGAAATATAAATGGCCAACTAAGCACTGAAAAACTTCTTGGTATCATTAATCATCAGGGAAATGAAAATCCAAGCTCAGTGAGGTACCATCTCACCCCGAATAGCATGACTGCTTAAAAAAAATAGGTAAATAACAAATATTGATGAGGATGTGAGAAAAAGGAACTCCCATACTCTGTTGGTGGGAATGTAAATTAGTACAGCCACTAGGAAGAACAGCACAGTGGTTCATTACAAATAGACCCACCAGATGACCCAGCTATCCCAGTAAATACCCAAAAGAGATGAAATCAGCATTCCAAGCAGATACCTGAATACTCAATAATTGTGGCAGTACTCACAATAGCTAAGATATGACATGATCCTGAGTGCTCATTAGTGAATGAATGGGTAAAGAAAATATAGAAATGGCTGGGAAGATAGCTCCATCAGCAGAATCCTTGCCTAGCATGCAGGAGGCCATGGGTTGGATCATCAGCATTGCATAAAAATAATGGGTGTGGTGGCACATACCTATAATCTCAGCACTTGGGAGGTGAAGGCAGGAGGATTAGTAAGTCAAGGTTGTCCTTGGCCTCGTAGGGAGTTGGAGGCCAGCCTGGGACTACATGAGACCTTGAAAAGAGAGAGAGACAGAGAGAGACAGAGAGAGAAAGAATTATACATTTTGCAGTATTTTCCTATATTTTTTTATGTGTATGAGTATATTGCCTGCATGTGTGCAAGTGCACCCATATCATACAGTGCCCGCAGAGTTCAGAAGGCGTCAGATCCCCTGGAATTGGAGTTATGTGACGGTTGTTTGCCACCATGTGGATGCTGGGAATCAAACCCATGTCCTCTGCAAGAGCAGTCAGTGCTCTTAACAGCTGAGCCATCTCTCCAGTCCACATTTTAGAGTATTCAAAGGCCATAAAATCCTGGCATTCACAGCTAATCAGATGAAAATGGAGAAGATTATGAGATGTGAAATAAGCCACACAGAGAAGACAAGTATCATGAGTTCTGTCTTTACTATGAAAGTTAAAAACAAAAGTTGACCAAAGCATAGAATAGTTATTCCTAAAGGTGGAAAGGGGGAAAGAGGTTGGGGTATGGAGGAAGAAAGGGAAGGGGAAGGTTGCATTTGATGAGTACACAATGGTAGTATACATTGAGACATTACTCAGAACTCCACTGATATATACAAGTAATACATGCTAATAAAAAAAATGTAATGTTGTTAAGAGAGTTCCAACTTAATCAGCCTTAAATAAACCCTCTATGTCAGGAAGAGGGTTTTCCTAAACTGCCTTTTACATAGTGAAATTACCCATGGTTCAGATTCTTTCCTCAGAGCCCCAGAGCAGGAACATTGGTTTCCTGTAAAATGGGGACCTCTAACCCGTCAGCGTTGAATTTCATCCCAGATTGGGGCTCCTGATTATCTCCTTTTTATTCAAGCTAGTTTCACTCAAAGGACAAAACATCCAAGCCTTGAGCACTTGACCCTCCTGAAAATATTTAACATCTGAATTAAGCCGGTAGGCTTGGCAGAAGGGCTCCTCAATTTTATGTCTCGGGCTATTTTCCCCCAGCATTTAATCACTGAAACGTAAGTAGATAAAGACGACAACTCGGATGAATTGTGTTCCCTAAACTAAATGCCATCAATGAAATTCTTCATTTTCCCTTTCCACAGCAAATTTTATAAAGTATTCCACACCCTTTGTGTCCCCACTGGATTCAATTACCCTGGAAACAAACACTATTGTTCAAAATGAAGATTCAGAGGCTATTAGTGTGATCCAACAGCTGTACAAGAGACGAACCCAGGAGCAATGAGGCAGAGACACGGATGGAGGCGAGGAAGCCAGCTATGATGGAGGGTCAGAGATAATAAAATTATACAACCCTCTCTGTTTACTGCCCTTTCGGGATTAATGCCAAAAGGCCCATTCCACAACAATTGACTGTAGAATGGAATAACGGAGCTTATTGGATGTTTCCAGAAGGCATGTCAGGACCACCTTTTTCCCAGTGAATCAGTCAACAATATTTATTAAGCACCTCTGTCATATAAAGCACACAGCAGTGTTGGGAGGAGAGAGGAAAGACAAGCATACCCCATGCCTTTCTGAAGGTAGACACAGTTTTCTCACTGGTTGACCTGGTTCCTAGTTCATGCAAAGCCATGTGCTGAAAGGCACAGCCATAAGGGAAACTGAAACTCGAGCCATGCTGGAGGGCCTGCCAGCATCAGGGACTGAGCTGGCACTGGCTGAAGTTAGACTCCGGGAGGAGCTGGGGCAGTGGAGGGGCAAAACCCACAACCCAGGTATAAGATCAACCCTTCTGAGTTCTGGCAGAAACCAATGGTCATCTTTCTTGGTAACTTTAAACCACACAGCACAGAGCTGGGAGATGTGGCTGACCCAGCAACCCACAGGACTCTGCTTGCAGAAAAGGCTGAACACCAGGAGGAGATAGAAGCAGAGATGTGTGAGTCCTGCACATGTTTGACCACAGCCATGGTTCACTGTGGCCTCAAGGCCCCTGAGGTATAGGCAGGCCCTCAGGTGCTGACCTCCAGCTTCCATTTGCATATCTCTCTCTCTCTCTCTCTCTCTCTCTCTCTCTCTCTCTCTCTCTCTCTCTCTCTCTCCCCCCCCTTGTTCTTTTATGAAAATAAAGATATGATCAGTCAGCTTCCTGCCTATTGTACCTTCCCCACCATGATACTATTCCTTTGAAACTGGAAGCCAACATAATCCCTTCTTCCCTAAATTGCTTTTGATATTTTATTACAACAACAGAATAGAAGCTAAGATACCCACTGAGATGGAATTAAGAGGTGAGACTTTAAATCTTCAGATTAGAAAAATCATAAGATAGGCCCTCATGATGGAAGGCCCTCATGATAGTGCCCATGTAAGAAGAGACACCACAGACCTGCTGAGCCTTCTTTCTGTCACAGAGAAGGCAGTCATCTAAATCAAAGGACAGAGTCCTCACCAGAATCTTGCTTTGTTAACACCTTGATCTAGGACTTTCAAGATTCTAAGATTATGAGAAATAAATGTCTTGTTTATAGCACCAGAGCTATGATATTCCACAATGTCAGCCAAGAGAAGGCGTCAACTAAAAATGGGTTTTACCTCCCTTCTGCTTCTCCCGCCCCATGCTCTTTGTCTTGAGGAAGACAGAAGTCAGAACTTATAAGAAAGCTGATCCACACCGGGAGAGGAGAGAAGTTGAAACTGTGGCCAGATTCAGAGTGGTGAACATTAAATAGATCTTGGCATCTTCGTTCCTGATGGAGTCGTGTTTTCTACAAAGCTATGGGAACTTGTCCTGCCTCACAGTGACGTCACTGCACAATCGTGGTCTCCAGGCAAGCTAGGCAATCCTCACAGAGAAGGGACAGTGAGGAGTAACAGACATTTTAATCACATTTTCAAGTCATGTTTGTTCAAAACATAAGCAAAGACTGGAAAGGACTCCAGTGAGATGGGGTGTGGAGCAAGCTCCTAAGAATGACCAAGGTTAAGTGAGGCAGTAGAAAAAGGAGAAAGTTACAAGGAGACACTGGGATGGTAACATGTGGGCAGGTGTGAAGGACTTAAGCAGGAAAGTGGGGTGGGGAAGATCTCAGGCTAAATTGGAAATAAGGGGGCCACTTCAGCAGCATCAGAAGCTCTATCCCAATGTTACTACAGCCCTGGGAAAAAGAGTATGAGGAAGAGGTGGATGTGCAGAGGCCTCTACAGATGACCTCCATCAGGGCAGTGGTGGAGGCCAGGCATGAGCTTCCAGGACTTGGAGAGATGGAGGATGGGACAGCAATGCTAAACTAGAGAGAAAGAACCAAAGGTAGCAGTGAAGATCAGTGCTCCTCAGAGTTTTCCAGAGAAACAAAACCAATAGGATCTGTGTATATACAGAGAGTGATGCACCATAAGGAATTAGTTTGTGTGGGTACAGAGACTACAAAGCCAAACCTACGGAGTGAGCAGGTAGAGACCCAAGGACCCAAAGCCATCTGTTAAAGAATTTTCCCTAGATTGGAGGGAGAGGTCTGTCTTCTTGTTCTATTCATGTATTCACTGGTCAAATGAAGCCTACCCATATTATGGAAGGCAATCTGCTTTCCCCGAAGTTCACCAGGTAAAAATCTGTCAAAAATATCTTCCAAGTGGACAGATAACATTGACCATCAGGAAGACCATCGAAGTATCACCTGGCTCAGTTGCCCATCAGCATGGTGAGAGTTAACTGTTTCCTGAAGTACATAGATGTTAAAGATCTCCACCACCAGGTCTGGGCACACATTTCCTTGAAGAACCAGGAAAGACTCCTGCAGCACTCAGGAGCCCTGATGTCCATCCTGCAGCATTATACTTCCATTGCTCAGAGTCTTTAGAAACTTTCCAGTTCCGTCCATGAACCAACTGCAAGCTTCAGGAACAATGTACAAGGAATGATTCTGAGCTAACTCATAGTCAGCATGGTTTAGAAAGAGTAGGCTGGCACTCTTGAAAGTGATGTATCCTTGCTCTGGAAATTGTTACTGAATATGTTAAAGCGGTAATGAAATGTTTCTTCTAATCATGTGGCTATTAAATTTTTTTTAAAAAAGAGTCCATGTGTATAGCTAAAGGCTACATAACAAGAAACAATGCCAGACAGGAGATACCTTCCTTTGAGTTGTTGGCCAGGGTGGCTCAAGAGACTCTCAGACAGTAACCCAGCATAGAACTGGGAAAATGAACAGCAGACCCCAATTTTATCTAAAGGAATATTGGCAATTGATTGCTGCTAGATAAGGGGGAGCTGATCCTCCTAAAACAAGGAACTCTAAATAGGCTGACTAGATTCAGCAGATTGAAGAAGAGCTGATCTTCCTAAAACAGGGAACTCTAGATAGGCAGCCTAGATTCAGCAGATGGACAAGCACTGGGGAATGGCTGGGGGCACCAACAACACAGTGGACAGTGACAGGGATGACAAGAGTATATGGGCTCCAGTGGGGTGGGGGCCTATGGGAGAGTGCCATTTGGGAAGTGGGTATATAGATGAATAAGATTGTTTGGGATGTTCTGTATGAAATACACACAAAAGAAATCAACAAATTTAAAAATGAGTTATATTTGAAGAAGCATAAAAAATTGTTCATGTTAATTAGTAGAGGTGAAAAACATTACCATTGAAATCCACCTGATAACTTTATATCCATACTCAGATGCCAAGGATCCAAGTGTAACCGACTGTGACTAGTAATAATCAGATACATAGAGATTAGAGATGCATGTGCAAACATCTGTTAGTAGCATTAAAAATGAGTTTTTCTGTAGGAAACAGTATATTTTAAAATGAAATGGAGATCTTTTTAAAGGTTAAAAACTCATTCAATTTTATGTCTTACAGGGTTTATACTGAGTTCAATATTGTATAACTGTATTAATTCAACTATGAACCTAAAAACTTACAACTACTTTTGAAAGAGATGTATCTTTGCTCTGGAAATTGTTATTGAATATGTTAAAGCTGTAATGAAATGCTTCTTCTAATCATGTGGTTATTACATAAATATTTTTTTTAAAAGAAAGAGTAGGCTGGGGCTGTAGCTCAGTCAGTAGAGTGCTTGCCAAGCAAGTGATTCCCTGGGTTCTATTCTCGACACTGCCTAATGGAGGAAAGGCTTAGGTGGGGAAGGGAATGAGAGGGTTAGACAGAGGATAGGATGGTTTGAAAAAGCCATGTGGAAATCTACTATTTTAAAACCTTGTTAAAAATATATACTAAAAGAGGTCTTGAATGGATATGTGGGAGTGATGCGCCTCCCAGAAATCATGGGTTATTAAACAAAAACCCCAGTGTCAGCTGGGGATACAGCTTAGTAGTAGAGCACTTGATCAGCATGAATAAGGTCCTAGGTTCAATCCCCAGCACTGTAAGAACAAGCAACAAAAAATTAGCATACTCTGTGTATTACACTTCTGACTATTACTCTTTGGGGCTAGAGAGATGGCTCAGCAGCTGAGAGCACTGGCTGCTCTTACAGAGGACCCAGGTTTGATTCCTAGCACCCACATGGTGACTAACAACCATCCATAACTCCAGTTCCAAGGGATCCAATACCCTCTTCTGACCTCCGCAGGCACTACATGACACAGGTGTACTTACATACATGCAGGCAATACATTCATACACATAAAATAAAAAATAATAAATAAGATATTTTTAATCACAATATCAGGTCTAGGCTATCTCTTTTCAAGTTGTGGGCTTGGGGTCCCAGATATCCCCAAACAAATACAGCCTACTGCCATTGTTCTTGGTTGCCCACCACAACATGATGGTAAGACTCTATTGCTGAAGATACAACACACTTTAGTCATAGGACATGGAGAAATCAAACTGGTACTGACTTAAAAGATTCCTCATCGCTGACTGACTTTCATTAGGCTAGAAAGTGTTGTGCAAGCTGCTTGAGGAGAAAAGTCCTCAATAGTCTTTACCCAACTATGAACCCTTCAAGTTACAGTAATGACCAGCCTGGTAAGATATGCCAAATGATGCAATGGTAGCATGAATCTTATGTGGGTAATCAACTCTATTAGTTATTTTCCTCTGCTATGATAAAATACCAAGATCAAAAGCAACTTATGGAAGTTTATTTCAGCTTACAGTTCCAGAGAGATAAGAATCCATCATGGTGAGAGTCACAGCAGCAAGGCGCAGGTATGAGAGCAGGAATGGGAAGCTGAGAGCTCACATCTCCAACAGCAAACACAAGCAGAGAAAGCAAACTGGCAGTGGGGCGAGGCTATGAGACCTCAAGCTTATCCCTAGTGAGACACTCCTCCAGCAAGGCTGCACCTCCTAAAGATTCCATGACCTCCCAAACAGTGCCACCAACTGGAGACAAAATGTTCAAATACTTGAGCCTACTGGTGACACTTCTCTTTCAAACCACCATATCACCTGCTTTCTGTTTGGATCAGTCCACAAAAGGAAACTCCTGTTTGGTGCCATTAACCTTGGCCAAGACCCAGTGGCTGGGGAAGTCATGGGCCCTAGGGGAGAACACACTACTACTACTTTGCTAAATGTGCATAATATCAAACTTCCCTCTAAATACTTATCTTTATAACCACAGATAGTGCAGCTCTTAGATCTCATCAGAGAAGCATCTTTTCACAGTAGATGGCAATATGGCAATTAATACAGAGACTCACAATGGGTCAAAGTGCAAAATGTAAATGACCATGGAGCCCTAAATGGGACATCTATATAAGACACACACACACACACACACACACACACACACACACACACACCTACACCTAAGCTCAGGGGACATAGTGGAAGAGGTGCAAGACTGTAAGAGCCAGAGATTGGGGAGGACTTCAGCAAAGCAATGTCTTCTGGACATGACACAGTCAATGCACTCATGAGCTCACTGCACCTGTGGCTGCCTACACAGACACACACAAGACTGAGCCATCAACATTTCCTAATGGAATAGGGAGTGGCTCATGAGACTCCACTTCTCCATGAAGAACTACTGACAGCCAATGGCAGCTGGGAAGGGCTGTCACTGTCTTCAGTAGTGTAACCACTGATGAGTTGTCTATATTCCAGCACATAACCTTCCACCCTTGCTCATTCAGGGAAACATTTAAACTCAGCAAGTCACACACACCAAAACATACCCGAAAAACAAAAACAAAATAAAACCGGACATGACACCAGGAAAGAGACATTTTGGGAAGAAAGAAGGAAGTAGGAAAAGGGCTGGGGAGAGAGCTTAACTGGGGCATAAGAAGGACTAAAATTCATTACATACATATATGTAAACATTCCAAAAGAAATAAAATTTTAATGAGCATGGTGGTACACATCTATAACCCCAGCAGTTAGGCTGTGGAGGCAGGAGGATCAGGGCTTCAAGGTCACCCTCTGCTACACAGAGGGTTCAAAGTCAGCCTGGGCTATATGATGCCCTGTCTCAAAAAAGAGAAAACAAAAAAAACAGGACAAATGTGGAGGATTACCTACATCTACTGGGCCTTTCCTGGTGAACAAACCATGCTTTCCCTTAGCAAATATGAAATCTATTTCAGAACTTCAAGTTATCTGAAGTCCTGTAACCAGCTATTAAGTTGACCTAATGGGTAACCTAATAGGAAAATGATTGATAATATTATCCTACCTCAGTTTGATGCTTTGCACTGGGAAAGTATACTTCTGTTTCCAGTCTTGTGAAGGCCTTTGTAAAGCAGCTGTGAACACTGGATTTATTACTGTTCCCTTGGGGAAATGATATTCAGGTGCCAGCCCATGGCCTCTGACTCAAGCTTGGTGCTCCAACCCACAGACCCAAATCTCTCCAGAGAGCAAGCTCATGACTGGGCAAGCCACAGGGCACCAGAGCCGAGCTCTCACCATGGGGTGCCAGCCTTTAAAAGGAGGAGAGGTGATGTGGTCACTCATAAGAGCTGAAGGACTGAGGCTTAAAATAGGGAGCAGTGTTTTCAATCCACATTTGGCTGGTTGAATCTATAGACGTATCACCTACAGATATGGAAGACCATATCAATGAGTCATTTGAAACCACAGTTATGTCTGGCTAATTCCATGACTCCTCATACCCCCATGAAGGACATACTCTTATAACCCCATTCCACCTGTAAGGGAACCAGGGCATCTAGTCAGTCCTTAAGTATTTCTTCTACCATAGTGAGTTCTACAGTTCCAGAAGGCACTGGCCTCCCTCCTTCAGGGCCCCTGGTCACTGGCCCAATCCTTCATCACTGTAGACAACGTAGTCTGAAGGGATATGCCACTTTTCCCTCAGTGTTCCTGATCCTCTTCAAGGCTAGTGGGGAGACAGAGGCTGAAGGGTACATTACTCAGTGGCTGGGGCTTTCATAAGGAATGCTCACATGTTGGTTGACCTATTGGATTTACTTTACTCAGTTCTGCAGTGCAAAGCCAGATGTTGGCAGAACTGGTTCCTCAGAGGCCTTTCCCATTGGCCTACAGATGTCCTCTTTCTGGTTCTCCCTGAGATCTTCCTTGTAGGTATCTGTGCCCAAATTTCTTCTTCTGATAAGGGCACCAGTCACATTTGTTTAGGAGCCAATTTTAACCTTAATTATTGTTTTCAAAGTGCTGTCTCCAAATGCAGCCACATTCTGAGGTACAGAAGGGGACTTAAACATATGAATGTTAGGCCTGCACTATTCCATACATAACAGGCCTCAAGTCAAAAGAAAGATTAGAATACACTTTCAGAGAGCAGGTTCCCTCCAGCAATTCATGGACTGATCCCCAGCAGAGTTACAGCTCCCCATTCCATCTCTACTATCTCCCCAAACTTCCCTCACCTGCACCTTGGGTCTCTGTAGCAGACCATCATTTCCTGGCATGGTGTTACCCCCCACAGTACACCAGGTACTACACCATAATCAGCTCATCCCATCAGAATTCCAAAGGAGAGCAATATTTAGCAGTTCAAGAAGGGCAAGGACTGACATTAAGCAAATTTCAAGGGTTATTTGAAGTTAATTGAGTTTAATCATATAATGATTTTATAATTAGTCCTGGCGTTCCTTTTTCTACATGGGTGGACTCAAGCTCTGAAGAAAAGGACTATATCCAACAGGGAAGGGACCTGGGCAGCAAGACCATGGTTGAGGGCCAGGAAGGAGGAAGTGGGATATGGATGGTGCACCTGTAGGAATGTTCTAGAATTCGGGGGGATCTGGGATCCCAGCTGGGGCTCCTGGTCAATTTACTGGTACATTCTGGGTCTATGTCCTCTGAGTTTGGAGTATATCCAATCTGTGTTCACATGGAACTTTACGGCCAGGGCATCAGCAAAAGGAAATTTCTCAGATGACCCAACCTATCACAAACTCTACAGACAATACTTCCTGGCCAGCTGTGAAATCTATAACACTATTATTCCAAAACATTCTCTCAACCCATTCAATCAACAATATGATCTCCTGGACAATAATGAGTGATATTTCCTTGCAGGATTCAATCTTGTAGGAATTTGAAATGAGTTCCTTGTGGTATTCCACCCATGATATCCCACCCAAATAGACTTGGACTTCTATCTCCAGTGACACAGCACTTAGCTAGTTGGGAGCTCATTGTGCCCCTGAGTGATGGAATTAAGACAGATTCCCAGAAGCTTTGTGAAAGCTAAGCTTCCCAGGGAGCCCAACTCTCCAGATGGAAAGGAAGGAGAGCCAAACTGACAAGTGTGCCTAATGTGTTGTCATGTGTGTGATCCCTAAAACACCTGGAAGTCTTCTCCCTTAACTTTGTGAGCCCAAGCTGGGAGCATGGTGGAGAACACTACTTTCATAGAGTACTTGTTACTGTGCACAGCCACCTTCTGGGGATCACAAAGATGCAGAGATCCAGAGGTATAATCCCAGGCCTGAGGGCACATATTCAGTGTGCTGTCTAACTCCAGGATCTAAGGAGCAGTGCACCATGGGACACCTTCTTGTGCACATGAGAAAAGCATGTGGGGGCAGGTTAGTTGATTCCTGCAGAAGCAGGAAGATAGATATCTGAGATGATGTCATCAACTTGGGACATTACTCCCTGTCCTCCCAGGAAGGGAAATCTAAAATTCTACCTCATCAGATGTCCAAGGATTCCATCAGAGATGCACTAACACCTCTCTTTCCCTCTCAAGTCCTTTCCTTCCAGAGAGGTCAAATTAATCAGAAAAATTATTCAATGAGACAAAAGCATAGTAAACTGAACAGGAGTTCATCTGACAAGTGAAGAACAGTCTGATCCCAACTGGTTTAAAGACCTGAGTAGTGACATTTCCTACCACAGAGTGACCAAGATGGTGATTTTTCAACTTAACAATGTGTTTGTTTGTTTGTTTGTTTGTTTGTTTGTTTGTTTGTTTGTTTTTGAGACAGGGTCTCATGAAGCCAAGGCTGGCTCAAACATGCTATGTTGCCAAAGATGACCTTGAACTTCAGATCCTCCTGCCTCTACCTTCCCAGGGCTTCGGCTACAGATGTGCACCACCACAGCCTTACCATGCTTGGTTAATGCAGGGCTGGGGATCAAACGTAGGGCTTCACCATCCTAAGAAAGAGGGACTCTACCAAAGAAGCTACATCCCCAGTCCACAAGGGGCCACCCTCTTAACTTCACCTTAACTTTGGTTATCCTGGAGGTCCAAAGATACCTGCCAGCACCTTCCATCACACGGGTGGGCCACATCATTGAGGAAACTGGAAGGTAGATGGTTCTTATTCTGTAAAAGAACCCCTCCCACATCAGTGGCCTATAAGACTTTTCTGGCTGAATCCAGACTGGTCACATGCTTACCTGGAACTCAGCTCAGGCACAGGTGTCTACTACATTCTGGCTTTTCAGTGGTATTTTCTGACACCCATAGAAGTACTATGGTTAGCAAAATCCTGGAAACAAGGAAGGGGAAGTGGATATGGGACAAGTGGCTCCAAGGTCACTTTAGCTCTTAAGACAATAGTTCTCAACTGACCATCAGGCCTGACCCACAGCAGACACAGCAAGAAGCCGCATGTAGGCTATGGCATCTCTTACTAGAAAGAGCATGGATCTGGACAAGGGAAGCCTCCTCTACCACATGGCCCTTCATCAGCCTTATGGACTTTCCAGATGGGTCTGAGTGTTTTGTTCTAAGCACCTGATTAAGGGTTAATTAGGTCAAGGTCATGCCCACCAAGATTATTCGGGTGCTCTTGCAGCATCTCATCCCTGCCTCCCTGCTTGCCCTGTGGTTGTTTAAGGGCTGAGAAGTCTAGTGAAGTATGATTTGGGATCCTTCACAGCAAGCCTTTCCTCAGCCTCCATGTGCCAGGGCATTTAGGGCATCAGTAGCTCCACTTTAGAAAGCTCTGCCACAACACAAATACTCGAAGACCAGAAGAAATGATGGTCAACATGACAGCATTTCTGCATTCAAGGCCACCTTTCCTGTAGGTTAGTATTATTGATCACCCACACCTCCAGGCCTGACAGGTAATCAATAGACCCTCTGACCCAGATATGTGACTTGGCCTGTCGGGGCTTTAAAAACAAGAAGCGAACATGGCAAGTCTGGCTCACGCTTTTCATACACGAGAATTACATTTTTTTTATTCCCCGGAGCTGCAAAGCCGTTTCTGCTCAAATTACCCCAACCATCTTAGCAGTACATAATCAGGGGGTTCTTTTTCACTTTTTCCTGCTGAATAGTTCTGCAACCAACCCCAAGCTATTAAGAGCAAGTGACAGGTCCAACTGTGGAGAAATCTATAGATAACCTCCAAAAGAGCTAGGATTCTATCTCACTGGATCTTAGGAGGGGCTGTTAACCTTCTTGTTGAAAGTTGTAGAAAAAAATGACTGGGGGCAGGGATGTGAGAGAGACAGGAGGACAGGAACCAGGTTAGTACCTGCCAGGGATGAGGATGAAATATAGAAGTCATTGACATGGCGACCTTCAGAAACAGAAAGCTCGTAGCTAGCAATAACAACATTGACCTTCAGGTTTTAGATTTAGTAAAATTGGGGGGGAATAAAATTTTTAGAAAGAAGAGGCCTGGAGAGATGGCTCAATGGTCAAGAGCACTGACTGTTCTTACAGAGGACCCAGGTTCAATTCCCAACACCCATATGACAGCTAACAACAGTAACTCCAGTTCTAGGGGATCCAATGCTCTCTTCTGATCTCTGCGTACATTGCACAACACGGGTGCACCTACCTACAGGCAAACAATACACCCATACACATTAAATAAATATTTTTAATATTTTTCAAGATTTTTAGAAAGAAATAGATGATTATAAACACCTTTCAAACTCTCTCGCTCCACTAAAACTCAACACTGACTATACCAGAAGCCACCTCCTCACTTCTCTGAATAATACAGCAGGAGCATATGGAGTGGGGAGATCGCTAAGGTCCATAGTTAACATATGAATCAAACCAGTTCACATCTAACTCCAGCCCCAAACAAAACCCAATACCTAGTAGAATCTCAACAAAGCCTACTGAGTGAGTGAATGAATTTATGAATGAATGAATTGAGAGTGAATTTATGAATTACTGAATCAATTAATTAATTAATCAATGAAAATGTGGTGTCTAACCAACCAAACAGAATATTACCATGCTACTATCCTCAAGAATTATGCCCAAAGGACTGAGTTCTCGTCTCTCTCCTAGAAATTCGCAAAGCAGATTTCTGGCTAGATATAATTACAAAGAACATGGAGTCTGCATGTCAAGTTGGGTTCAAATCTTGGCTCTGCTAGCTAAGTGAGTTTAAGTAAGCTATTTAGCCTGTTTGTCCTTCAGTTTTATCACATAAAAAATGTGAATAAAATATAGCTACCTTACAGTGTTATGATGGTAGAGATGAGGCTTGCTCAGGGCCTGATTACATATCTGGTACTCAGCAAGGTATGGTTGTTGCCAGTATTAACCAAGCCCTGTGATGGAGTGCCGTGGACAAAGCTGGGATACCCACTTGCAAACCAGGAAGAATTTATTTAACACGCTGCACCAAAGTCATTCTAAGGCATCAGGCTGCTATCTACTGCTTCCTTCTTCCCAACCTCAAAATAAATTCCAACCTTCCAATAGACCAACAATGAAAATTCCCTCAAAAGAATGTGAAAGAATAAAACAGAAAAAGCAAAGACATTGCCTCTGTGCAAGTGAATTTGTTGTAAATATGAAGTTGCCGAAATGCCAACACCATCTATCAATTGGGGATGTGCCAGGTTGTACTGCAGTAACAAACTACTCCAAAATCTCTGTGAGTTGAGCATCACAATACATGCTGGGCCTGGTAGCACAGGCCTGTAACACTCAGAAGGTTGAGGCAAGAAGATGTTCAAGTTCAAGGCCCGCCTCAGCAACTTAGTGAAATCCTGTCTCAAAACTTAAAGGTAAAAAAATTTTAAATTGACAATACATGTCCTTTACAAATAAGCAATGGGACCCTGCTCAGTGATCCAAGTTCCAGCGATGATCATCTCAAATGGTACTGGACACCAGCTTTAGGGACAGGGGAGCGGGGGAGCTTGGAGGGTTTCATATTGGCAAGTAAATGTGGCCAACATTTGCCAGTTAAGTATTATGAGTCATCTAGAGATGATTAAAAATAAACAGGAAAGATGTGAGTAAGTTACAAATTCTATACCATTTTATGTAAGGGACTCAAACATTCATAAATCTTGGTGTCCACTCCCCTGTGGATCTGAAGGATCATATAACTGAGTGATCGCATCAAGTCACAGCACTTGTCTGTGTTAGGCAAAGACAGGATAGAACTACTTGAAGAATGTGGACTCTTACATGAGAATGCGAATGAGCATCTCTCCTTAATTTGGAAGTGACTTTAAAAATGTAGACTTCCTCTGGACATTTTACCCTTCCAGATATGACTGTGAGGTATTGTGACAGCAATGCTGGCTGGTGCTGTCAGGCTTTGAGAACTCAGAAGAGGACCTCATTTTCCAGGTCAAGATCTTTAGGGAGTTTCATGAGTACCTTGGTTGCAGAGTCCCATCCTTGGAGAGCTATATAAACTTGCCTGAGGACCCCGCCCCTTCCTTGTCAGGTATAAAGTTCATTATCCCTAAGATGTCTTTGGGTTCTTGGGGCTCATACCCCCATGGGTCCTTGCTTTCCAAAGGGACACCTGAGCAAGACTTAAAAGCAGGAAGTGTCTGTAACAGTAAAGACTGTGAGATACTGAAGAGAACAGCAGGTTAAGCCAATCAGGGGTTCTTAGATAACACAGAACTTTATCCAGCACGAATCCAGGGAAGGTGTTCAGCAAAGGCTGGGCATAATCAGGTTTATACCCTAGATGGATCACAGGGTGACTGTTTCTCCAGAAATTGGTGAAGTAGAAAAAGATGGAGAGAAAGCCTCGAACTGATGTTCTTGCCATAGTCCTGGGAGAGATCACATGTCTGACCCTGAGTGTATACGGGAAATAATTGAGAAAGCAAAGACAGGAGAGATTTGTGATTAAAAGCAGAAACCAGGGAGAGGCAAGAGCACAAAGGACACTGAGAATCAGTGGAGGCAAAAGAATGAGGGAGCCGAGGGCGTGTCCAGCAGAGTGAGTCACCCAGGCAAGACAGAAGACAAGCTGTTCTTCAGAGAACAGAAGAAGATATGATCACAAGAGCCAGGTATCTTAAAGGCTGAGGGGACCATGTGCTGAGTTGTATAGGCACAGAGTAGGCATTAGAAGTTTCTAACAGAGCTACAACAGGATGAGGAAACTTATGCTGGCAACTTGTCTGTCTAAACAAGGGTAAACCAACACAGAAGAGCCTTATAGACTCAAGTCCTTGAATGTACACACAGCAGCATTTACAATAGGAAGAAATCATTTTTCAGTATATCCACAAGATCTTTAACAATGCTCCCTTCAAAAGGTGGTGCCTACTTAATCTCTTTCCCTAAAGTGGTGGCTGGCTTCTTAGAAACAGGATATGGCGGCGATATGGAATCTGGTATCAGAAGCTAGATCTTCAAAAGCCTTGCATCCCTCTTCCGGCTCTCTTTCTCTCTCAGATCATCTGCCCTGGGGAAGCCAGCTTCTCTGTCATTAGAACATGACAGCATACAGAGAGATTCTGTGTTAAGAAACTGATGTCTCCTACCCGCAACTTGAAAGGAATGAAGGCATCCTACCAACAGCCTTGTGAGTATGCCATCTTGGAAGGGATCCCCCAGGCTCAGTCAAGCTTTCAGGTAACTATGGCACAAGCCAATATCTTGGACTAAAGCTTCACAAGACACCCTGAGGCAGGACTACCAGTGGAGATGCTTATAAATTCTTGACCCTCAAAAAACTGTGTGGAACAATAAACTATCATTTTAAGCCAATATATACTGGCCTAATTTGTCATATAGTAATAGGAAATAACACAGGAAATGGTTGAAAGATGAATGATAAAGTGAAGGGAGGAGCCAGGGGTGGTGGCACACGCCTTTAATGCCAGCATTTGAGAAGCAGAGGCAAGCAGATCGCTGTGAGATCAAAGCCAGCCTGGTCTGCATAGAGCGTTCCAGGCCAGGTGGGGACACAGAAAGATGCTGTCTTAGAAAAAAAAAAATGAAGGGAAGAATGAAGGGAGGAAAGAGGCCTTTAGATAACCCTCAACCCTTGACAACATTTAGGAAAGACACATGAGGGACTGGACTAGGATAATGGGAAGAGAAATGTTGGGAACACTCATGTCTGGTAAAAGATGAGAAGTCTAGAGGGCTTGGAGATTTGCTGACCATTAAACACATAGGAAAGAAAATTGCAGGGCAATCAAGGGCCAGATAAATGGTTCAATGGGTAAGGACACTAGCTGCCAAACCTGACTACCTAAGTTTGAGTCTCAGGACCCACACAGCAGAAGGAGAGGATTCACTCCTACAAATTACCTTCTGACTGCCACACACGCACTGTGCCATGGTATATGCACTTGTGGGTGCTGCACACATGTGCACACACACAATTTTAAAAAGAATGAAAGTTGCAAAGATTATTCCAAGGCCCAGAGCCTTAGTAACAGAGAAGAACCATGTGGATCTATTACCCATCATAAGTTGCATCACTGTCACTGTGGTTAGTTTGGTATTTAGAGTGTTTTTTCTTCTAAACAATATGCTTTCAATATATAGCATAATCTCACTGAAAGGGATTTCCAGTCTTGGAGTGTCAGTTATCATAATGGCCAAAGCACATCTTATGACATGAAGTTTCCATTTTGATGTTCTGGTTTTTAAAACACTTGTAATTACCCCCTGAGTATTTGAGGAACTTGAAACAGGTACCACATTTTTCAACAGTCATATGAAGCAAGATAAAATCCTCTCCAACGGCATCTTGTAGCACTTGCAGCATGTACGTGTGGACCACAGAGTGAGCTCGAGTGCAGTCATGCACTAAGCACACAGCCGCCTGTGAGAATTCCCAGATGAGACAAAACAGCAAAAGCCTCACCGATCCACCCATCAACACCTTGGAGTTGAGCAAAGAGAAAGATCTCAGCAGGATGGGGAGGGACAGGCAGGGGTGTTGACAGAGTCCTCTGTGATGGGTTCTTGAGTCAGATTCTGCCCTGCTAGATGTCACACAGCCATCACCAAGTGTCAGAAACAGCCAAACATTCGGCAAAAGCTGAGGCTGGCTCCCTAGACCAGATCAAAAAATGTCACTGACACACTCTGCCTTACCTCCCACTGCCACCTTTTTTTTTTTCAGAGAAGTTCTCTCCCCAGGCTAGCTTCAAACTCCCTGTGTAGGCAAGTATGATCATGAACTTCTGATTCTCTTGCCTCCACCTCCCAAGTGCTGTGATTACATGCCTTTGACACCACACCTGGTTTGCCTCCCTGTGGAGGGGCCACACTGAGCAAATTGGAGTTCACTCATAAAGTAAATAACAGGATGGAGAGATGGTTCAGCAGTTAAGAGCACAGCTGCTTTTGCAGAAAACCCAGGTTCAATTCCCAGCACCTACATGATGGCTAACAACCATCTGTAACTCCAGTTCCAGGGATATGAAGCTCTCTTCTGACTTCCATGGACATTGCATGACACGGGTGCACTTACACACATGCAGATAATCACTCATACACATAAAATAAAAACAATAGATTTTTAAAGTAAGTAAACTTCAGGCTGTCTGCTACCAGACCAGTTCATCCTGCTCTCAGTTGCTTTAAGGTGAAGGAAAGACTGAAAGAGAACAGAGAAAGTCACTCGCTCTTTTTCTTCTTCATAGAGACTTGTGCTAAATCTTACAGTGCAGTGCCACTCAAGTACAGATATCCGCAATAATCCCTCAGTGACATGAAGATGATTTATCTCTTGACTGGGGTTTTATTTGATTGAGCACTTTCTCATACCTGGTATGTGCTAACACCACCAGCACAAGCCTCCCCTGCCTCCAGATTCCTGGGCACCAGACCCATCTGTGGCTCTCAGCCACAGCAGTGATCACAACCAGGGGATATTGGACAATGTCTGGAGACACTTTTTTGAGATAAGATCCCCCTGTAGCCCCAGCTGGCATGGAACTCACTATTTAGACCAGGCTAGCCTCCATCTCACAGAAATCCACCTGCCTCTGCTTCCGAAGTGCTAGCATTAAAGGAATGCATCACCACCTTTCCCATCCCCCTTTTTTGTCAAAATTTGAGGGAGGGAGCTGGAGACATGGTTCAGTGAGTAAGATCTGAGTTCAGATCTCAGCACCCAAGTAAAAAGTGGAGCATGGCCCCACACACACATAACCTTGCACAGGGACAGAGAGAGGCAAAGATAAAAGGATTGTTGGGACCTGCTGGTTGCTGGCCCAGCTTCAGATTCCATGAGAGACCCTGCCACAAAGGAATGAAGCAGAGAATGGTGGATCAGGCTACCCAGTGTCCTCCTCTGGCCTCCGTGGGGGTGTGCAGGCACATGCACCAGCATACACACATGAGCATACAGGACACATAACACACACACACACACACACACACACACACACACAAACCTAGAGGGGAGTGGGTGCCAGGGTGTCTGGTAGGTAAAGACCAGAGACGATACAAGGCATGTTGTGATGCACAGGGCAGCCCCTCGACACAAAGCAGTATCCAGTCCATAATGATAAGCATGCTGAAGTCAAAAACTGCTGCCCTATGCTGGGTGTGGTGGCACATGCCTTTAATCCTCACACTTGAGAAGCAGAGACAGGTAGATCTCTGTGAATTCAAGCCCAGAGTGGTCTATATGGTGAGTTCCAGGCCAGCCCCCTCTACAGGGAGACCTTGTCTCAAACACACACACACACACACACACACACACACACACACACACACAAAATGCTACTCTCGATTATAAACTCTACACAGGCAGATGCTGAAACTTTCCTGGATCATTATTTTGTTTCTAGGCCCTAAAATACACTGATTGCCTCATAGTAGGTGGAGGGGAGGACCAAAAAGGGGAGAAAAAGGGAAGGCGGCCCATAGCTCACTCTATGGGGAAACAAAAGTGAAGGTTACTAACTTGGTTTGAACCACGTGTTGCAGTGTGTCTGTGACTACATCCTTTAACTGTTTTGTGGCCTGAGCCCAGTAGTCTACATCAAGCCAGCTGCCTCTGTGTACACAACATACATCCTTCCTACTCACTAGGGATCAAGGAAAAACCATGTGTCTTCCTGCCCTGCCCCAAGTACTCACCATGAGTATTTGCATGCTGACTTTCACCCCTGAACTCAAGCAGTCTGACCACCACATAGTGCTGTACACACACATACACATACACACACACACACACACACACACACACACACACACACACACAAACATTGCAGGTTATTGACTCTACTGCCCCCTGCTGTCAGGTGATCTGAAGTAGTCTTATTCCCAGCTGCAAACCAAACCCTGAGCTGCGCACACATATCTCCCACAACTCTGCACAGTATTCTCTCTCTTCCACATAGCCATCAGAAAGAACAGAGACCCTAGAATGAGTCTAAGTCGTACCAAGCCAGGATACCGCCCCCTGCCAAGTAAGCTGTTCTTGTCCTGAGCATCCTCAGCCCACCCTGGGCCTATAACTCCTGCTGACCACCCTGGATGACCATGGTGCAAGGGATACATGCAAGGAAGGTTGATGACAGATGTCTGCCTGCTCTGTCCTATTGGTCAAGCTACATATCCCACAGGAAGACTCTGGGCTCACATGTAAAGCCCAGCTGCTCTGTGGTCACCCAAGCAGTCCGCTTTGTGAGTATGGCATGGGTTCTAGCAGGCCATGAATGCTGGCCCTGGCACTGAGGGGCCAGAGAGAAAGAAGTCTTGCCAGGGGGTCTGCAGCTATTCCTTCCTCTCCAGGGATAGGAAGTGTCAGTATTAACCTTGCAATTTCTTGCTGGTGTTAGGGTTTCAACACTGGGACTTATCCCTCCCAGGGCCACCTAATCCCTAAAGAATCAACAACTTGCCCCCAAAAGCAAGATAACCAATGCACACTCCACACCCACCACCACCAACTGTCTCCCCATTGGGCCCTCACCTTCCTGGAGCACTATTCACCTGCTCCAGTCACCCTGGGACCAAGTGTCAGATGAGGGCCCATCCAGCACCTCAGAGCCCCAAGAAATCACTCAAACAGTCACCTGCCCACCTCATCTTTTCTTTCTGCAGACACCACAGTTAAAGTTCCTGCCCACCTCCTCCCTGAGTCTCTACTCCCTCAGACACATGGCACCTCCTTGCATGACCTTGAACAGCTGTTTGTAGAAAACTAGCGGTCAAATGTATGTGACCACCTATCTTACCGTACTTAGCTAAAACAAACCTGAAGTACCCCTAAAACAATGCTGAACCTACCAATTGATCAAAGAGGGCCAGGCCATTGATCTTCATTCATAGGTACCTGTGTAGGCTCAGGTCACAGAGACACACTCAGCCCTCGGAGTCCTGTTAGGCTGGTCACTGTCAACACTGGCAGACAAGAAAGGCAGCCAGGAGCGGCAAGGACAAGGCGCTTCAGAAGCAGCACTAGGCCTTTGCACATGCTGGCTCTTTTCTCTTGGCTATAGACTTGGATCACGGGTGAGTCTTACAGCGGTTAAAGCCCCAAGGTAATAAGAAGTAGAGTCAATTTGAACCCAATATTCAATTGCACGTTCTCCTTCCTCTCCTGGGTTGCCTTCCCAGTGGACACCATAAAGCGTCAAGAACCATGAGTCTTTTTTCTTTTCTGGGACCAATGGGACCCATGCAGAAAAGATACCTACAAAGGTGTCACTATTACTATAAACCCAGGGGCCATGTACCCACTGTGGTTCATTGTCCACAAACCCTCCCAGGTGACACCCAGTTACTGGTCAGTTGTAGCTCCTCTGGGGGACAATGGCATTTAGCAGAACTCCAGGTTTAGAGAGGTGGCAGGAAGCCTCCCAACTGTTCCCCCAAGCCCAGCCCTGGCAGAGCACATGGTGTAGTGCTTACAGCTACACAGAAGAACCATGAAGGAGATAAAAGGTAGATTGTTCCCGGCACAGAGGCTCCTCAGGGAGGACTTTACAGCACAGCCCTGGCGTCGTGAGGGAGAAACTATCGCCTGAGAAGCAGAAGTGTGGGGAGCACCAGCTTCACTCGAGCCTGAATCTAGTCTTCCTGCCAGAAGCCAGGAGCTGGGTATTGGGGTAGTCCTGACAATCTAATTGATGCATTAGCCTAGACGCATAGAGCCAGAAAGGGGCAGGGATTTGGCAAGAACCAAGAAGCTCTCAAAGATGAGGACCTAAGTAATTAGGTGAAGGAACTGGGTACCACTCAAGGAGAAGAGACCACCGCAGGAGCCCCCCTTGCCAGCCACACAGTGGTGGCTTAATACTATGCCTTGTGACCCTCCCTGGTCACCTCCCCCAGGCTGGTGACTGCCTGGTCTTCACTGCCTTCATCCTTACCACCCTGAAGTGAGATGGGATTGCTCCTCAGAGGAGTAGTTTTGTTTTAAAGCTGCAGCTGCCAGCAAGACCTCCTGATGAGCTGGGGCCAGGGATGGTGGCAGGGCTAAACTTCTTTTAAACTCAAAGTTTTGCTTCTAGGAGCTGGTATGATTTCCCCAAGCAACCCCAGGGCCTGCAGAGCTCATGGAGCCACAGTTAGGACATCCAGATGCACAGCATGCCCACAGTACTGTGACCTTGTGACCCCTCTGTGGCCCTGGCCGTAGTGAGCAGAGATGAATCCCAAGACCACCTCCAGCCAAAGAAGGCCCCTCCATGAGGGCTCCTTGCAACCTCTACCACGGGATCCTTGGGACATCAACTTCAAGGGGAGGGGCCCTGTTGTCAGAAGACCTAGTTTGGAATCCTGCCTCTCCTAGATGTGCTCCAGACCTCAGCTTCCCTGGGCCTCAATTTTCCGTCTGTGCACTGGGACCCAGTCCTCCCTCTCCTCCTATTGGTGGTGAGGGTTAAAGCAGGTAGCTTTGTGACTGCTTTTATGCTTATTGCTATAATGCCCCAACCTCACTGAACCTGGAGAAGTGGGCTTGTCACTGAGGGGCCCCATACACCAACACACCAAGAGCCTCCTGAAGGGGCTGGGAAATATACCCAGCACTGGAGTTGGGCTCTAACACTCAACTAGCATAAATCCGGTTCCAGCCTGACCCTGTCACCCACCCTGCTTCAACCTCAGCACTCACAGGTCCCTCACTCACACACCCAGACCTAGATTCCTCAAACCCAACTACCTCTCTTTTTCTCTCGACGCCTTCTAAGGGTTGCTTGCCAGTCTTGGTGCTTGGACTGATGCTTGGGTACACAAAAAGAGAATCGGATCAAAAACTTCCCTTGAGAAGAGCCTTTCGACGCTTTTATGAGCTCTCCTCCACCTGGCTGATACTACGGACTGTGACCAGAACTCCGACCAGAACTCCGCATCCAGAACTCCTGAGGGCTTGGGGAGGGAGTGGAGTTGGGAAAGCCCGCAGTGCTCAGAGAGGGAGATTTGTAAAATCCTAACGGGCTTTCCTGCTACAATCCCAGTGATCCCTCTAGTCAAAGCCTCGCAGCTGCACATCATTTCCTAGGCACTCAGCTCACAGTTGTTACACAGACTCCGGAGGGGGTGAGGGGACCCTGGGAAGCCAAACGGTGGGTGCAGTAGTGCTTTGTGGAGCGCGCAGGGAAGTGCAGCAGCGCCATCTAGTGGCCGCTCAGGACTACTGCGCATCTCCATGCTAAGGAAACTGTCCCTCCCTTCCGGACCGGATGTCAGCGCAGTCCCTGGCCTTTGCCATCTTAACCCGATAGGCTTTCGCTGCCACCTCTGTAAAAGACGCAAAAGGAAAACTGCTTACAAGACCTACTCGGCTTGATGTTGCTGAGGATCCTAAAGGGGCCGCTGTAGCGGGGTTCCCTCTGCTCTCAAGACGGATCCGGGGACCGGTCAGCAAGACCTTCATAGACCGGCTTCTCCAAAAAAGTTAAAGATTGTGCCTTCAAAGAAGAGGCCAAAGCAGCACGCAGGTGCTCATCTGGGATTCTGGGCCACCCTGGCGTCTCTGGCACTGTCGGTCTTGGGTAGGACCAGGGAGTCAGCATTCCATCTACTTCTCACAAAAGGGTTGCAAAGCTCTCCTGGTTTGCGTTGATCTTGCTCTGGCTGATGGTCACCAAGAGGGACCAAGACAGCACAAGGCACCTTCTTCCCCACCCCCGCACAGCAGACATGACCCCCACCCAGGAGGAAAAGGTCAGCCCAGACCCTGGCCTTCAAAGGCCTAAGACCCAGACACAACACCCAGGTGTGAAGTCAGTGCTCTTGCCACCACCTTCCCTAGTACTGGAGGCATTTTGGCTAGAGATTTACCGTCGCAATTAAGAAGGCTCTGCCAGGTCGGACCAGCTCATTTCATCTTTTCCTTAGTCTGTAATCCCCTGCGTGGAGCTCTGCTTGACACATGCCCAAAAGATGGCTCATGTGTTCAGCCATTCAGAAGTGATCAATGAGTGACGCTGTCCGCCAAGTCACTGTATTTGCTATTAGCTAGAGATGCGGTTCTGGATCTGCCCTGTAGATTTTTTTCTTTAATTGCCTATAACAAGGGACTAACTGGGTTACAATGATATGCCCTGGACAAAAATGTATATATACAATACAAACTGGAAAAAAGTAATACTCTCGGAGCGACTGGTTTGTTAGACATGACTGGCTATTGCCTAAGGCCTGTGGAAATATTCTAATTGATTTTAAAATATGAAAGAAAAAAAATAAAATCTGTTCTGAATTATATTCATCTTTATACCAGCACATTAGCAAAAGGTAATTTTAGTGCTTTTATTTAGGGAAAGGCTTACCAAGGCAAGTCTCTAAGACCCCCAAAAGTTGCATTCCACTGAGTTAGGTTACCCTCAAGGCCCACACAGATTTAATCTTCTGTGGTTCCCATTTCCCATTCTCTTTTTCCGTCCATTATTAACAAAAGACAATAAACTGAAGAAAAATAATACATCAGCGCTGGCTCTTGATTCTGAGTGACAGAAAACCAACTCAAACTGATTTCAGCCAAAGGGAGAGAATTTCAGCTCTGGAAAAGATTGAAAACTCTAGGGATAGTTCTGTCTTCGGGCACAACTGGTAACAGGTCTCAAACTTAGGCTCTGGACTCTCAATTCTAATTCCATTTCCTGGCCCTCCTGCCCGGTCTGTAAACTTCTTAGTCTTCTACACTCTCCCTCCTCCCCCCACCCCATCTCTTTATCTGTGTGAACCACTTAAGTCAACTGAATACCCTGAGTCACTCCTGTGCAGGGGCATCCCACAGTCTGGCTGCTTAGACCTGGGTCACCTGCCCTACGAAACCACATGAGGTCAGATATTGGGGGATCACAGGCAAACACCAAGGACTATTTCTGAAAGAAGAGAAAATGGGTGCTAGAGGCCAAAAGCACTCACATACCCTTCTGAGCTGCACAAAGAGGCAGTTAGTTGCCCATGCTTTTTGACTGGAAAACCTCAATTTCCTTCAGTCCACAAAACCACCTGAGATCCTGGGTCCCTTACGTCATTGCTTAGGTTTTACAGATAGGAGAGTGAGGCATTAAACCCCTTTCCAGGTCACCTGCCTTGAAAAGTGCATAGCCAGAGCAAGAAGCCAAACCCAACACCCAGTGCGAGGAGAGAAGAGGGTCACAGGCCTAAAGCAGGAAGGGAAGACAGATGAGGAAGGCTGAGGCCCCTCCCTGACACTGCTACACGTAACCTTCTAAGGGTGTTCAAGATGTGGAGAGGGAGGGGAGCAAGAGGAGCTGCAGGGAGGAGCAGGACAGTCCCCAGCTCTGTTCAGCCCCAGGGGAGAGAAGGAGGGACAAGCAGCCTCCAGGCTGCCCACTTTAGAACTGGGAAGAGAGCCCTCCTGTTCTTCAGAGTGGTCAAGGGGAGTTATTTATTTATTTAGGAAGTCTGTGAGACAAATGACAAAATTAAGAGAACTGTGGAATCTGTAATCCTGGGCTCACGATGAATGCTTAACGTTTTTATTTTTAAGGGGAAGGAAGAGAGGGAGGAAGAGGATGGGGGAGAAAGACGAAGAGAGAAAGAAGGGTCTGAGAGAAGAGAGGGGAAGGAGGAGAGAGCAAGAGAGACCAGAGGTAAGAGAATAGTGAGGGAGGGGAGGAGAGGAGAGGGGAGGGGAGGGGAGGGGAGGGGAGTCGGGAGAGCGCCCCTGGAGTCCCTCTTAAGTCCCTACTATATTTTCTATCACAAGGCCAGAATTCCGGGATGGGGGGGCCAGCAAGCATCGCCCCAATCTTGAAATAAATGGTGCTGTTTGCATCAGGGCAGGCACGTAGGAGAGGCGAGCGGTCTGTGATGCTCTGTTTCTTTCCCTTGGGAAGAGCATAGTGTCTAGCTGTTATTAAGGATGTCCATCCTGGCAGGGCCTCCTGGGATTTTGCCAAACATAAGCAAGAATGACTTGTCCTGCCTTGAAGCCCACTGCCTTGGCTGTGGATCCCAGAGCCTTAGTTTGTGCAAGGCTGCCATCGTGTGGCCATCGCTAGTATTGCTCTCAAAAACCCCTGAAGCCAGGACCTGCCAGCTTAGTTTTTGAATGAGAGGGCTCAAGGTGCAGACAGCTTAGCAGGAGGAAAACTAAGTTTGAAAGCTGCCATCAGGGTCAGAGTCTTCTCCAGAGCACCTCTCAGACGGCGCTGTGAGCTTCCACTAAGGCGGCAGCTATCTCTATGAATTCTTACTACTCATGACAGCCAGAAGGCTCTATCTGAATATGAGGCATTCTTCAGCATGGGGCTAATGCTGATGAGATGTCCTTTGAGCCCTGCCCTTGTTCCGGAATTGGAATTGGAGTCTATGCTTAGAGTTTCTAAGCCCCTTAGAGATCCTTCCCCAGTCTGGCACCTGGGAGGTACTCGATTAACAGCAACTTACCTTCCTTGTCTCCTGTAACGGCTAGCAGCCAAGGCTGTCATTGACGACTGTGACCTCCAGGACACTGTTGGTATAGGACAAGGGGTCCAGGGCAGGGGGTCTAGAGCCAGCTCTCTGGCTCATAACACAACACTGCAGGGAGACACTTCAAATCTTCAGGTGTGATGGCCCAATACAGTCTCACAGACTCAAATAAATGTGTCAGCTGACTCATGGAGACTCCAAGAGAGAATGGGTATCCTGGCCACCAGAGGAACCTGCATCCTGTGGTTCCTGGCTCCTCCTCTATCTTCAAAACTATCAGTGGCTGACTGAGTCTTTCTCTCACTGCATCTCTCAATTCTCTGCATAGTCCAATCTCTCTCCCTCTCTGCTTTAAGGACCCACATAGTCCTTCTAGGGACATTCAGATAGCCAAGGGTAACCTGCCCATCTCTCCACCCTTAACTTTCTAACCTCTGCAAAGCCCTTTTTACCATACAGAGGTCTATTCTGGGGATTAGGGAGTGTGAAGCCTGCTGTGAGAAGATACAAGTGTAAGCATCTACAGAATGTGACAGTGCAGGAGGGACACAGCCAGTGAGTCCTGGAGACACACCATTGCTGAATGTGACAGCAACATCTAGATCCTAAAACCCCATGTGGTCCAAACAGATCTCCTTTGTAGATGGAATGGGAGTTTGCAGATCTTAACTCACTGTATTAGTCTAGTTGTTGTTGTTACTATAATGAATTGCCTGAGGCAGGCTGACTTATAAAGTAGTTTATTTAGCTTACAGTTCTGTAGGTTCAAAGGTATGGCACTGGTGTTAGCTACACTCTGGTGTGGGCCCTTATGACTGTATCACATCATGACTAGAGTATGTAGGAACGACCTCCTATCTCCCCTGGGCTCCCTCGCTCTTCTTATAAAGCCACCAAGTTTCCATTATGATGGCTCCACCCCCCACCCCCAATGAACTTTTCTGTTGCTAACACTGCCAGAGGCCCCACTTCCATACCACCATAGTTGGATTAAGTTTCCAACCTCTTAATACCTCACAACTGAAATTAAATTTCAACACAAAAGCCTTGAGGGACACCCTCAAACCATTTTTAAACCCCAACACCCACCACTTCTTCATTCCATCAGTGAGGCCCCACAGGTACTGGGAAGGGACACAGCCATCCAGGCCTCACTGAAACTCTACCCCAGGCTCCTCCCAATCCTGAGATGACAGTGCCCATCTCCCACCACACTGAATAGACAACAGTCCTAACAGTGTGTTTTCCGAGCTATGCATGAGGTCATAGAAATTGCAGTGGTATCCCACCCCCTCACTGTCCACATGCCACAACCACCACAGGAGGCTCTAGCCTGTAAGAATCACCAAAGAGAGAGAATGGAGACTATAACTTTCTGCTGTATGTCAGTTGGTTTCTTATCTCCCAGACAAATGCCTGAGGCAGTTTAAAGGAGCAGATTTATTTTGGTTCATGGTTTCAGAGCTTTCAGTCTCTGTCACCAAGGTGAGAGCCACTCACCTCACAGCTGAAAGGAAGCAAAGAGAGACAGGAAGGAGCCAAAGGCAAGATGTGTCCTTTAAAGACCTGCCCCCCGCCCCATTTACTGTCTACAACTAGGCCCCATCTCCAGGAGTTTCCACCATCTCCAGTTGTTCCATCAAATATGAATCCAGCTCCAAATACAGCTCAGTAGCAACACACTTGCCTAGTATGCACAAGGCCCTGCCTGGGTTCCATGCCATGTATGTATGTATGTATGTATGTATGTATGTATGTATGTATGTATAAAATAAATAAACAAACAAATAAATTTTAAAAATCCATCTGTGCTTATTCCACAGTGTAGGTCATTGCCTTCATGATCCAATTACTTCTCAATGATTCTATCCACTAGTGGGAGGCCTAGTTTTCAACACATTAAACCTATAGAGAACGCTTTGTATCAAATCCTGACACTGGGGTGACAGGATGAGCTCAGAGATCTGGCTGACACCTGGTGACCAGGGTGAAATCCCAGTCTGGTTCTGTACTTATTATGGGGGCAGAGGTCTTTAGGGAAATCAAAATGTCCAGTTACTGGTTTTAAAGTCTGAAAAACCAGACTCACTCTCAAACTCTGGGGACTCCAGAATGGAAACATGTCCAGGCTAAAGATCTCTGAGAAGGAAAGATCTCCCACTCCCTCAAAAGAGAGGCCAGAGTCCAAGAGTTCAGGAGGACTACACAGGAGTGTCAGGCAGAGGCAGCCCTAAAGCAAAACTACGACATCTCGGGAAGTGAGGCCTTCATGTGGCCAGGAGCAGAGGACAGAGGGAAAGAAGGGCACTTACAAGCCACAATGTCACTTCCTGGTTGGGACCACAGGAGGCATGGTGCCAGCAGGGTCACAAGGCAAGGCCCAGGTGGGAAAGACTACCAGCTCAATCCCTATGGCTAACAGGGCTCAGAGCATGAGACCAGAGACCACAACAGCAGTAGAATTAGGTGCCACCAGTATAGTCCAAGAGTAGGTGTCCCCACATCACCAAGCTTGTACCCTGAGAGCAGACTGCAGAAAGAAAGAGCTGCCAGGGCATCAACCATGTCTGGAGTGAGGCGACACTGGAAGGTACATGGAATTACCAAGATGGTGTTCTCAGCCACTGGCCAGGGCAGAGCTTGAGACAGAGATGAGGTGTGGTGGAAGACTGGGTCTTGATTTTACACTCCTGAGGGTGAACTGTGCAGGAGATCAGAACTAAACAGAGTCACCCTTTGGTATCCCACATCAGTTCTAGAACAGTTCCCTCTAAGTGCCAAAATCAGAGAATGCTGTGTATAAAATGATGTACTATTTGCAGAGCCTGCATGCATCCTCCCTAAAAGCCTATGTCATGTCCAGATACCGAGGAAATGCTGTGTAAACAGTTGTTAAAATGTATTGTTTAGGGAATGATGACATAGGGGGAACTGGTTCTCACATTCAATTACACAGGCAACTTTGTAAAACGTATTTTCCACCAGGAGTCAAACCTGCAGGTGCGGAACCTACCGCTGAAGGGCCAACTGTACAATAATAAATGAGGGCAGCACTTTTACCAACAGAAGGCTGCTGTCCTGGGCATCAGCCCTTAACTCTCAAAGGGTTCGGCTGGGGCTGTTGATCACAAGAGGAACCATGAATGGTAGGCACCCTCTCCTAGCTCCCCTCCTGACTGTCGCCATGGACCACGTAGAAAGGAAGAAGAAGAAAAGCTTCAGAGACGTATAAAGCAATTCATCTCAAACTTTTTAAACCATCGATTGGTTTACAATACAGTTTTATTATTTTCTGGAACTGGGGGGTGTAGTTCAGTAATTGGGCACTTGTCAAGTATGTACAAGGCCCTGGGTTCAATCCCCAGCAACACACACACACACTGATTTCCTAACATAGAAACCATAGAATCCCCAGCCCAGCATTCAGAAGCTGAGGCAGGAGGTTTCCAAGTTCAAGGACAGCCTGGGCTACATAGCAAGATTCGGCCTCAAAAAGACAAATTACTTTAAGAATTGCTGATTTTCATTTTCAAAATGTAGCATTGTAGTATTGTGTAATATTCTGTAACTGCATGTCTCTGCACCCCAGCTCACACCCCAGAACATCAAGGCCACTGTGGTGGTTTAAATGAGATTGTCCCCTATAGGCTCCAAGTATTTGGACATTTTGTCCCCAAGTTGGTGGTGCTGTTTTGAGCGGTCTTAGAAGGTGTGGCCTTGCCATAGGAAGCAGTCACTGGGGGCCGGCTTTGAGGGTTCTTAAGCCTGCTTCCTGTGCCTGCTTGAAGATGTGAGCACCTATCCTCCTGCTCCTGCTCTGGCCACCTCACCACGCCTCCCCATCATGATGGACTCTAATCCCTCGGGAACCTGGAACTGTAAGCTCAAATAAACTCTTCTTCCTATAAGTTCCCTTGGTCACAATGTTTTATCACAGCAACAGGAAAGTAACTAATATAGCCATGGTCCTTGTGGTCCTTGTGGTCCTACTGGATTTGCATTTCCAGTATCAGAAATGACATTCAGCACCTTTATACCCTTGCTGCCCTTTCAATACCTCCATGCCACCCCTCTAGCAGCTAGGAGATGGGAAGGGGACTCATTTGGTAGAAATAGGTGCCAAGAATAAGCCAGTTCCATTCAGCAGCCCTTGAACCTTTGCAGAAGTACTCAGTTTCTGTGGCCATTTGCAGAATTTTTTCTGATATGGAAGGAAATTACATTTTCTTAAGGTCTCCTCTGAAGATGACCCAGGGTTCCCCTCAAACTGGAGACCCAACTCTGACAGTCTTGGGCTCTCAGTATTCCTGTGACTGTGATATGAGCCCAAGATACCAACCACTCCTTTCTCTCCCTCTCCACAGGAATACTTTTTGCCCCATATGAAATGGAGGAGCCAAAGAGGACAAGAAAAGGACAAAACATGAATCTCGTATTCTTGAGATGAATACTTAGGAACTAACTTTAAATTTCCCATTGCCCTGCTGGGCTCCAGCCCGAAGAAAGAGGGGAAAGCTGCAGATTAATCACTCTCTAGAAAGAGAACCACATCAAATTCAAACATTTAGATTGCCTCCTACAGCCAGGGGTTAAGATCTAGGTTATAAAAGAAACTGCAAAAATTACACACAAGCACATGCGTACACATACATGTACACACACACACACACAGAGTCAATGGATAAATTGGCCAATGAATTGAACAGACAGTTCTTTTTTGTTGTTGTCTTTTTGAGACAGAGTCTCCCTGTAGCCACAGCTGGCCTGGAACTCACTATGTAGACGAGGCTGGCCTCAATCTCACAGAGATCCACGTGGGATGCATGTCCCACCATGCCCAGCTTGAACAAACACTTCTTAAAAGAAGAAATACACATGTCCAATAAATATTCTAAAACATGTTCAGGGGGCTGAGGAGATGGCTCAGCAGTTAAGAGCACTGCCTACTCTTACATACAACTAGAGTTTGAGTCCCAGCACCCACACAGCAGCTAACAACCATCCATAATTCCAGTTCCAAGGGAATCAAACACCCTCTTCTGACTTCCGTGGGCATTGCACAACACAGGTGCACTTACATACTTGCAGGCAATACACTTATACACATAAAATAAAATAATAAATATTTTTTAAAGTGTTCAGTATCAGTCATCAGAGTAATGCAAATTAAAACTAATGATATTCTCGATTTTATTATTCTAGCCAAAGCTAGACTCAGTCTAAAAGTTCATCAGCTGGTGAATTGAATAAGTAAAATGCAGCATGCATCCATACCTGGAATGTTTCTCGGTCATAAAAAAGAATGGAGTGCTCATACATACTGTAATATGGGTGAACCTCTGAGCACAATTATCCTAAGGGAAGAAAATCGGCTACCAGCGACCACTAGGATATGATTTTGGTTACACGACATGTTCAGAGCAGGCAAGTCTAGAGCCAGAGAATGTGAATTAGCAGCCACCTAGGGATGGGGTTCAAGGAAAAGGGAGAGTGTGCCAATGAGCACATGGCTCCTTTGATCAACTGATTGAGGTGGTGGCTAGAGAAGCCTGAAAACTCACTAAAAGTCACTGAATTATGTACTTCAAATGTGCGAATTTTACAGTTTGTAAATTATATTTTAACAGCTGCTAAAAAATAATATTAAGGGACTAGAGAGGAGGTTCAGCAGTTAAGAATACTGGCTGCTCTTGCAGAGGACTCAGATTTGGTATCTAGCACCCACATGGTGGCTAATTCCCACCATTAACTCCAGTTTCAGGGGATCCAACACCCTCTTCTGGCCTCCATGGGCATTGCACACATGTGGTACACTTACAGACATGCAGGCAAAACACTCATACACATAAAATTTTTTTAATTCAAAAAATCCACAATAATATTAAGACTCCAGGCATTGTGGTATACATCTGTAATTCTAACACTTCAGAAACTGAGGGAGGAGAACTCTGAATTTGAGGACAAATACATACAAGCATAGCAAGACCCTGTCCACCACTAACACCTCAGACCCTACCAAAAAAAGTCAAGAACATAGAGAAACTGAACAAATAGAACTGATTTCCTAAACCAGCTCATATACAGACACAAGCAGGAGGACAATTCCTTATTGGCCCTGCCCAGAAGGGTGGGGGCTGCTCTGAGCTTCAGAGAACCTCTTGACTGTGGTCACCTTACAAGTCTTTAAATGAAGCCTTCAACAAATACATCAGGCTTTCTTCTTTGAGATGATTCTTTTACTAAGAATATACCACACGTAACTGGGGGCTTCATGACATCTCTGTAATGAGCTATAAACTCTACTTTTACATGGACAGGCCTTTCCCTCTCTATAATAGGTGTGAGAAGGATTAAAAACTCCCATGGGCACGCTAGAAGAAATCTCTGAGAGAGCAGTTTTCTGAGGCCAGTTAAATCCAACATGCCCAGCACAGAGCTTGTCCCTGAGAAAGCACACTGAATGCATGACTGGATGGATGGATGGATGGATGGATGGATGGATGGATGGATGGATGGATGGACAGGACACAGGAGCAGACAGACAGATGCTTTCATGAATACATAAGTAAAAGAAGTCCCATTGCCTCTGCTATTTGACCAATCAGGGAACAGAAGGTGCCTGACCAGCTTTCTCTGGGAGAAATCTGACTACATGTCCAGATGGTTGAGCTCAATGGCACTGAAAAAAGTTCCCAGCTCCCAGGGAACAGCCTCAACTCATCCAAGGCAGGCAGTGCCAGGAGCCCTTTGTCATCACCTGTTCACACTCAGCCTGAGGGTAGGTCCTGTGAGGCTCTGCATCCCCAGCATGGCCAAGCATGTGAAAAGTCAAAAAGTAAATTCACATTTGAGACAAGCTGTTATTTGTTCAGGGCCAGCCATGTGCTTGAAAGCCATTGACCCAAATCCCCATCTGGGGGCCTTGTTTCTACACTGGGATGTGGAGGAGCCCACCTAAAGTTCCAATCTGAGTCCTCCTGTAAATCAGGTCTGATATGAGCCCAAGGCCCACAGCGGTCACCATCTGGCCCTGGCACAGTGGACATTATTCAGCTCTAGTGCCCTGTCTTCCAGGAGCTCTGAAGTAGCTGACAGGTTCCCCAAGGAACTTGTCTCCCTGGAAACCTCTGGTGTCTTATTCTTGGGTCACAACAGGGCTGAATGGACCAAAGATTTCTGCAGCATGGATGGGCAACACAGCCCCTTTCTGAACCCACTTCCACTAGGGAAGAGGTATGTGTTCAGGAAGACCTCCACATCACATAGTTTCCCACCATAATCATGAGAAAAGGAAGCCACAGTGATTTTAATGAATGAGTTAATGTGTTTCTGACATCTTTTGAATCTGCTAACAGTTGTCTTGGGAAAATGGCCCAACAAAGCACCTGGCTTCACCGAATACTTCAGGTTCCCTCATCCTGGAGCCCACATGGGTGTCAGACGTGGGCAGGGCCCATGGAAAATCTCTCCTCCAGGATCAGAGGCTATTCAAGGGACCTCAGATCAGATCCCAGGAAGCCAAGGGGATCTGAGGTGTTAGGAGCTGGGTCGCACATGCTTCTGCCGTGGCTCACCAACCAGTCCAGCGACCGCCACTGTCCTCTTGGCTCCCTTCCCCTTCAGCTCAGCCCAGCAGGGTGTCCTGGGCAGCCGGCCTTCCTCCTCTCACCCCACAGTCTTCATCGTTCTGTGTCATTTCTAGTTCTTCTCCAGTGGCCTCCTCCTGAAACCAGAAAGGAACTCAGTGGCATCCCACTCAAACACCGTCATGAGGTCCTCCTGGACAGCCCAAGGGCTAGACATGCACTCAGGGCCTGGGGTGACCTGGCCTGGCTTGTACTCACACTGCCTGCTAAAGGAGATAAGCCATGTTCATAGACACCAGTCAACCACAGGGACTAACCATGTTTTTTCATAAAAGCACATATTTATAGGATGGAACTGAAGGACAGCCCAGCCCAGGAGACCCAAGAAAGGACAGGGCAGGGCAAGGAAGCCACACAATTAGCACTAGCATCTCTGAGATGGCCAGATACAGCTAACAACAAGTTGGAATATTCCAAAACAGCTGAGACTGTACTGAGCAGGTCCACACTTTGTCAGTAGTCCCTACAATAACAAAAACAGCATTCACAGTGTACTGGGCTCTCAAGTCATCTAGAGATGATATGGGAATGAGAGGATGAGTAAAATAGTGACACTGTTTTGCTTGGGGACCTGGGCACCAGCTTGTGGTGTCTAAGGTGGTCCTGGAACCAACTGCCACAGATACCGAGGCACCACTATATGTTAAAAGATGGCATTTTTTTGGTCTTTTTTTCTTAAGTTATTTAATAAACATATAATTAGAAGAAGCATTTCATTACAACAGCATTGACATATTCAATAACAATTTCCAGAGCTAAGATGCAGCTCTTTCAAAACTGGCTGTAAAGTTTTAAGTTTACAGTTGAATTAATACATTTATACAATATTGTATTCAGTATAAACAATGTGAGACAAAAACTCGAATGAGTTTTTAACCTTTAAAAAAGATCTCCATTTCACTTTAGAATATATTGAGAACAAACTAATTTTAACTAATGATTTGTTTAAAGAAAAAAGAAAGTAAATTAGGATAGTGAATGGAGACAGGGAAACATAGATGGTGCCTGTTACTTTCTGAGCTCCCTGGCATCTAAGCATGGCTATAAAGTCATCAGGTAGATTTCAATTGTAATGTTTTTCACATCTACTAATTAACATGAAGCAAATTTTTTATGCTTCTTCCTCAAATATAACTCATTTTTAAAATTTATTGATTTATTGATTTTGTGTGTGTGTATTTCATATAGAACATCCCAAACAATCTTATTCATCTATATACCCACATCCCACGTGGCACCTTCCCATAGCACCCCTCCCCACTGGAGCCCATATACTCTGTCAAATCTGTTACTGTCCACTGTGTTGTCAGTGACCCCAGCCATTCCCCAGTGCTTGTCCATCCGCTGAATCTAGTAAGCCTATCTAGAGTTCCTTGTTTTAGGAAGATCAGCTCTTCCTCATCTAACAGCAAGCAGTTGCCAATATTCCTTTAGATAATATTGGGGTCTGCTGTTCATTTTCCCAGTTCTATGCTGGGTTACTGTCTGGGAGTCTCGGGCTGCCCTGCCCAACAACTCAAAGGAAGGTATCTCATGTCTGGCATTGTTTCTTGTTATCTAGCCTTTAGCTATGCACATGGACTCTAGCTCACATGAGCTTGGGAGGAGCCCCTGGCTCCTTTCTTTTACCAGTTCTGCCTATGTGAAGATAAGTCAAAGGTCCTGCTCGACCATGGTTGGCTTCACTTGGAAGCATAGAGGAAATGATTCCTCTGTGTTGACCCACCTCTTTATAGACTGGACATTGGTTCAAGTCCATCTGGTGGGGTCTTCTCTGCCTCCGTGATCAAGAGGACAGGTGACCCACCACCCACCATTATAGGACATTTTGAGAGATGCTCATAGTCCCCTGGAACTAG
>NW_008355272.1:10317747-10318880 GCF_000622305.1 Nannospalax galili
GCTTTACATTGAGGTCTTTGAGCCATTTGGAATTGACTTTTGTGCAGGGTGAAAGATAGGGGTTTAGTTTCATTCTTCTACAAGTGGACATCCAGTTTTGCCAGCACCATTTGCTGAACATGTTTTCTTTACTCCAGTTAATGTTCTTGGCCCCTTTGTCAAATATCAGGTGGCTGAAATTGCATGTACTCATATTTGGGTCTTCAATTTTGTTCCATTGGTCTGTGGGTCTATTTTTGTGCCAGCCATGCTGTTTTTATGACTTTAGCTCTATAACACAGCTTGAAATCTGGTATAGTAATCCCCTCAGCATTGCTCTTAGTGCTCAGGGTTGTTTTGGCTATCCGAGGTCTTTTGTGCTTCCATATGAATCTTAGGATAGTTTTTTCCAATTCTGTGAAAAATGTCATGGGGATAGTGATTGGCATTGCGTTGAATCTATATATGACTTTTGGTAGGATGGTCATTTTCACAATATTAATTCTTCCAATCCATGAGCATGGGAGGTCCTTCCATCTCTGATGTCTTCCTCAATTTCTTTCTTTAAAGCCTTAAAAATTTCATTGTAGAGCTCTTGAATTTCTTTGGTCAGGTTTACTCTGAGATATTTCATTTTGTGTGCAGCTATTATGAAGGGGAGTGTTTCCAATAATTTCTAGGAGTTTTGGGGTAGAATTTTTAGCATCCCTTACATATAATATCATATCATCTGCAAAAAGGGATAATTTGATCTCTGCTTTTCCAATTATTACTCCTTTAATTTCCTTCTCTTGTCTTATTGCTCCTGCAAGAGTTTTAAGTACTATGTTAAAGAGAAGTGGGGAGAGTGGGAAGCCTTGTCTGGTTCCTGATTTCAATGGGAATGCTTCAGTTTTTCTCCATTTAGAATGATGTTGGCTGGGGGGTTGTTATATATGGCTTTAATTATGTTGAAGTATGTTCCCTCCAGTCCAATTCTCTCTAGAACTTTAAACATAAAAGCACGTTGAATTTTGTCAAAGGCCTTCTCTGCATCTATTGAAATGAAAGTGGCCTTCTTTATCTCTACTGATTAGTTTTAGTTTAAAGTCTATTTTGTCCAATATTAGAATTGCTATGCATGCTTTTTTCTTAGTGCCATTTGCTTGGTATAT
>NW_008355272.1:10319094-10319653 GCF_000622305.1 Nannospalax galili
TATGTAAAGTTATTAATGAAAGATGTGTATTGAATCCTGTCATTTTTATTTCTGTTTACATTCTTGATATAGCTATACCTTTCCACAGTATAACTTCATTGGATTTCTTTCTGCAATCCCTTGGCTATAGTCATTCCTTTTTTCAGCTCTTTGTATTGCTTCCAGAACTCTCTGTAGGGATGGTTTTGTGGACACGAAATCCTTCAGCCTATTTATGTCATGGAAGATTTTTCTTTCCCCTTCAACTATAATAGACATTTTGGCTGGATATAGTAATCTGGGTTGACATCTGTGGTCAATTAAAACTGGGAATACTTTGATCCAGGCTCTTCTGGATTTCACACTTTGCACTGAAAAGTCAGCTCTAATCCTAATGGGTTTTCCTTTATATGTGATTTGTTGTTTATCTTTTGCAGCTTTCAGTATTCTCTCTTTGTTCTGTACATTTAGTGTTTTTACTATGATGTACTGTGGAGAGTTTCTTTTATGATCTTGCTTGTTCAGTGTTCTGTATGCTTCTTGTGTTTGTATGGGCATGTCTTTCTTTAATTTTGGAAAA
>NW_008355272.1:10319894-10334160 GCF_000622305.1 Nannospalax galili
CCTATCGTTTCTAATTGACTTACTGAGTGTTTCACTTGCTTCTTCATTTCTGCCTGAGTATTCTTCAATATTTCTAACTCCTTTCTGAATTCATTTAGAAGTTTATCCCTATCTTCCTTCAGTTCTTTGATTTCTCTTTTTGTGTGTTCTTTAAATTCACTAAATTCTTTTCTCATGTTTATAATTGTTCTTTGAGTTCCATGTCCTGCATTATCTCTAGGGGGTTCTCACTGTACTCCTCTAGAGGACTATTGGTATTTGGTGGGGATATGTTATTTTGGTTTTTCATGTTATTATTTTTTCTCTGTGATTTTCACATGTGAATTTCTTTTGTAGTTTCTGATTCTTGTGTGAGACTCAGGCCTTCAAGTTTAGGTCTGCTTCTTTGTGAACTTTATTTGTCTTTGTGGTTTACTTTGGGGGTATGAAAAGCTGGTTTGTCTAAGCTTCCAGTCCTCTCTTTTGATTTTATATTGGAGTGTCCAGATTGCTTTTGTCTTCAGGATTTCCCACAGAGGCCCAATTCAGATGAAGGTCAGATGTTTTTGGGCTTTCTCCTAAGGTCTGGATCCCTCCAGGGACACTTTTGGCCTCAGGAATTTGGGAGTTGGACTGGCCTTGGAGCCTGGCCCAGGAAAGATGCTGGTCTAGGGCAGCTGGTGGCCATGCCACCCAAAGTTGCAAAGGCAGATGGGGTGGGAAGAGGCCCCAAGGACTCCAGGGGACTGTACTGAGGAGCTGGGTTGGTCTGGATGCAAAGGTTCAGGAAGGGGAAAGGTCAGCCCTGCCTCCCAGAAAGAGGCTGGTGTGTGATGCAGGCCCAAGGAAGCAGAGGGATGTGAGCGCAGGGCCAGGCCCAAAAGTAGGGCTCCTGGGGCCCAGAGAAGGCACTAAGTTGGTCTGGATGAAAAGGATCAGGAAGCAATATTGGTTCCCCAGGTGTCTGGAGCCCCAGCACAAAGAATGGGGCAGGACCCAAACCATGAGGAGAGAGTGGAGGGGGAGATGGGAGGGTGAATGAGGCTGGGGGAGTCAAGGCACGGAGGGCGCGACCCAAACTATAAGGAGAGAGTGGAGGGGGAGATCGGAGGGTGAATGAGGCTGGGGGAGTCAAGGCACGGAGGGCGCAATGGACTTGCCCAGGAGAGAGGCCTGTGGGTAGGAGAGAGGCCTGAGGCAGGTCCTGCAGGCCCAGGGAAGCAGAAGGAGGTCTTTTTGTTCTTTTTGAGGCAGGGTCTCCCTGTAGCCACAGCTGTCCTTATAAGGAGAGAGTGGAGGGGGAGATCGGAGGGTGAATGAGGCTGGGGGAGTCAAGGCACGGAGGGCGCAATGGACTTGCCCAGGAGAGAGGCCTGTGGGTAGGAGAGAGGCCTGAGGCAGGTCCTGCAGGCCCAGGGAAGCAGAAGGAGGTCTTTTTGTTCTTTTTGAGGCAGGGTCTCCCTGTAGCCACAGCTGTCCTGGAACTCACTATGTAGACCAGGCTGGCCTTGAACTCAAAGTGATCTGCCTGCCTCTGCCTCCCAAGTGCTGGGATTAAAGGCATGGACCACCATGCCCAGCCCAGCATTATTTTTTTTTAAACAGGGTCTAATGAAGTCCAAGCACTCTGTGAAGCCAAGAATGACCTGATCCTCTGGCCTCCACCTCCCTAGTGCTGGGATTACAGGTATACAGAATTGCACCCAGTTTATGCAGTGCTGGGGATCCAGCCTAGGATTCCATGCCTGCTAGGCAAGCACCCTAGGAACTGAGCCACATCCCCAGCCTAGTTTGAACAGAGATACCCCACTTGGGTAGATAAAGCTGCACCCAGAAGCCATAAGTTATTCAGTAAAAATCCCAGTGCTGAGGGTGAACTACTTCCCTATGAATTGCTGAAGACACCACCTGCTCTGGCCAAAGGACACAGAGAAATCAAGCTGAAACTAGAAGTTTCCTCCCTGGTGGCTAGCCCTCATAATGTCAGATGGTGCTATGCAGGCCGCTGGGGGAGCACTGTCACTTATAGTATTACTCAGCTGTGGACCCTGTGCGTAACACTCACTGACTGGCCAGTCAATTCTGTTATGGTCAACCACGTTCTAACTGAATTTGAGGTCCTCTCTACTGGAGAGAATTCACATGTGTATTGTTGACCTGGTCAAAAGCCTTTGGCTGGGGAGTTCCTAGACCTTAATGGGGAAGTTATTACTGTTGTTTTGCTAAGTGGACACAATGTCCCCATCAAATTGCCTTCTAATTATGTCATGTCTATAGATCCCTGCTTTGCTCAGAGAAGCTTCTTTTAGCAGTTGTCAGTGGTGACTGCAGAGACTCATAACTAGTCAAAGTACCAAGATTAAGTGGCTGTTAAATGCTCAGCCATAAATGGGACATCTCTATCAAGCCTCCAAGGTTCAGGGAGCATCACAGATAAGGATGCAGAAAGAATGTAAGGGCTGGAGGAGCAGGTAGAATGCTGCGGGATGCTGTCTTCCAGGTACCACAAGGCCACTGCAGTCCTGAACTCACAGCAGCTATGGTCACCTGCACAAGACCTGTGCATGCCTGAGCTCATCTGTATGCTGTCATGGAATGGGGGGAGGGGTTCACAAGGCCCTGGCCCTCCCTGAAGATTTATGGGCAGTTAGTATTTGCGCTACGGCAAGGAGACATTTTCTTCAGTGGTGTAGCCAATGGAAGGGTGCCTCTGCTCCTGTAAATAACCCTTCACCCATGCTTCTGTGAGCAACCCTAATGAAATTCATTAGATCACACACACAAAAAGAAGTAAGATATGAAAGTAGAAGGGGGCTAAATGGAAAGAGAAAAGGCTCACACCCGGGAGGCAAAGGCAGATGGGCCAGCCTGGTCTATATATTGAGTTCCAGGCCAGCTGTGCCTAAAAGAAGACCCTGTCTCAAAAAAAAAAAAAAGTTGACTCTTTGGGGATTTGGGAAAGAGCAAAGACCCATCAATACCAAAGGTCAGATGTCATCCAATTACCCTGTGAGGGCATATGTTCGGAGTTGACTTCCAGAAAACTCTAAATCTTATCAAATACTGAGCAAGAAGCCACTATGAAATATTCAGTATCCTTCCTTCTCCCTAAGACCTCACTCCGTAATTCCTCTGGAGTATACAAAAACCTAAAGCCATCTTCTATTTTCCAGACCAGGGCTTAAGAGGCTGGAGAAAAGAGCAGGACAAATTTGTCTTGCTTGTGTTCTGCCTGAAAGAGGCTGGTCTGTGGTCAAATTTGAAATTCATATTTTTCACTCCTTCCTTAATGATGCCAGGCTCAGGCCAATCCCATGTGTTCCTGGTTTCATTTTGGCTTCATTCATGCTTGTCTAGCTTAGAGAGAAGACCACAAAAAGTCTAATTACAAAGGCCTCTTCTTACCCCATCTCCTCACCCCTCCCATGACATGGAGACTTTAAACATAAATCAACACCAACATGGCTCACTGTCAGGGAGGAACCCACAACTGGGTTGTCTAGGGCACTGGGAGCTGCCAGGAAGTGTCACTAAACAAAGGCAAGGAGATCACAGAAAAGACTGGAAGGCCATGGGATGACACACCACTGCTCTACCTTGTGGCTTTCTCCATGATCACACTGCACAAGTCGGTCATCCTGTAACGTCTGCCTGGGCCTGCTCATGTCCTCTCCAGTACATCCAGGCTGAGCTATGCTCCCTAAGCAAGAGAAAAGGATAAACAGTGGGGCTCCAACAGCTGGACAACTGCAAGATCAGTAACATACCAGAACCTCTCCCAACATATTGATGCTTCGCCCCCATTCCATCTCCTTGATTCCCCACTCTGACCTTTGCTACAGTGCTCTCCCCTGAGGACACCTGTCAGGGGACACAAGGTGGTGGTTCGGGGTTGGGGATGTAGCTCAGTTGGTAGAGTGCTTGCCTAGCATGCATGAAGCTTTGGGTTAGATCTCCAGAATCAAATAAACATGTGTGGTGGCACACACCTGTAACCCTAGCACGTGAGAGGTGGAGGCAGAAGAGTGAGAAGTTCAAGGTTATCCTTAGCAACATAACACGTTTGAGTCCAGTCTGAGACACAGGAGTGTCAGAATGGTGGCTCTACTCAAAGGTTTCCCAGCTGGGACTGTGATCTTTTCCTCCAAGCATTTTCCCAGGTCCTCTCTGCTCGATGCCAATGTTTCTCCCAAAAGAGGCCAAAGCACCATGCTAACTAAGCCTCTTCCCCTCTTGCCAAATCAGTACCAGTTTGGAAAGATGACTTTCTTGTACTACTGTATGCCTCCCTATACCCCCAAAATCTGTGTGGGTCCAGGGAGTCAGCTCCTGAAGCGGGGTGGAGGGTGGGGGAGAATTCACATTGAATTTGAGCTAAAAATAGATATGTAATGCATTTTTTTGGCTAAATAACAAATACATTGCTTAGTTGTTATCTATAAGTAAAATTTCAAGTTTATTTACAGAACTGTATATATTAACAAGATGTATATATTGACAAATACAATTCTAAACACTTAAAAACAACTCCAGCACACTTTAGCTCTCTCTAATACAGTTTTTAAATGATGTAGGAGTAGCTGCCCATGGACTGTTTGTAAATGACTTCAAAGACCTCATCAGCCTCATCTTCTTACTCTCTAATTCCTAAGAAAGCACCTGACTATTCAACTGGCTCATCTCAAACGAAATAATGAAAGAATACGTGAAAATATGGATGTATGGATGAAAAGGATTAATCTATTCTCAATTTTCTATTTTTCCTGTTATTTTATGTGCTATTGGACAATTCATGATAGAAGCAATCAAATATTTACTTGAAATTGTTCCTACCAATTGTTTAATAATTTTTAGTGACTGCATTAATTGAAAGGATGAGTATACTGAAACACCAGACATACACACAAATCAATGGTAGACTCCCACAGCGATCCAGGACTGTAATGCATGACAGTGGCCACTAGGGGGAGCCATGAAACCTGCCAAAGAACAGCGTCAAACAAAAAACCTGCAGCATTTGGTTTGGCTCTGCACTTCCAAGCACACTGGATCACAAAACTGCTGTTGCTGCTGTGCTGTATAATGTACAGCTCATGAGAACAAGCTGAAACAAGTTAGAGCTTCAGTTTCCTGGGCCTCAGACTTTTAGAAAATAGGGCCCCCTCCCCATCTCCAGTTGTTCACATCTCTATACATAATCTCTCTTTTTTAAATAAATGTAAGTGGAAGAAAAAATTTTTTTCTGCGGCTGAAAAGGGAACCCATGATAAATTCATCTGGAAAAAGAAAACAAAATTGTGAGCCTTTAGAAAGAAAAACATTTTGAAAACAGTATGCAATTATTTCCTACCTCCAGCAACATTTGTTTTTTCAAAAGAACATTTCATGACTGACATATCCAATTTCATTCCCTCCAGTAAAGAAACTTCAGGCATGTGCAGACTGACTGGGAAATCACATCAGATGGAATTATGATCCTATTGGTCAGATTTCAAAGGCTTCTTAAGTAATTGAGTATAGGGAAAAAAGAAATTTCCCACAAACTTCTCTCAAAAGGTCTGAAAAAAACTAAGTATTTTCAGGGTCATTATAAGCCACAGATGTTATCAACAGCCAGGACTGCAAACTTTAAAAGACCTAGTCCACAAATGAGACTGATTCAAAAATAGATTCTAAAACATTTGCAGGGCACCCAAGTGACTTTCCCTTTGAAATACTGTACATGCTCCAGACTTCTTTAAAGTTAGAAGCAATTGGCTCCACTGGGATGTTTGCTTACAGTATCATTTCTACCACATAGGAAATTGTAGGGACCCTTTAAGAGAAGTAAAGGAGCAAGTATTAGAATTGGAAAACAAGTCAAAAAAAAAAAAAAAAAAAACCAACTCCAAGAACCACTGGCTAATTAAAGACTGAAATTAAATGGTCTGATGAGATGGCCTGGGGTAGAGAACATTCCAGAACATATGGGACCTGTGAGAAATTTTAGCCGGCTAACACTTGCTCATCTCCATGAACAGAGAAACATATTAAAAGCAGAACATGGCCAGCATCTTTGCTGATCTTTGCTGTGTCCTCAGCCCCTGCTCACCAACTTGGAAAACCCCAGGAATGTCAGTATAACTGACATGAGTCACAAGACAAAGCTGATCTGCTGAAGGCTCACCCAGTGCCTGGGCGTCCTGGGGAGACAAAAGGTACAGGTGACACTAGAAATTTGCCAGGACTTATAAGGAGTGAAAAGACTCTTAGAATCTTTTGTTTCCTCAAAACTTACAAAGTTTTAGTAATATAATTATAGCCTAATTATAATGATGACCCTTCTTCCTTCAAGGGACTTGAGCAGGCTTCTGGAACATACTCTGTGAAAATTCTATCATTTACTGTTTGAAAGTAGGAGCTGGTGACTCTCCGAGGGGATTAAAGTGACAGGTTTGGCATGTGATTTCCAGCTCAGCTTCCTCTGTCCGGGCCACACAGACTCCCAGCTCTTGAAATAACCCCCAGTAGAATTCTCTGGGAGGAAGCCATCCCCCCAATTAGACCAAAACATCCTCCTCCCTGCCTAGCCCTCCGGCCAGCTCAATTTTCACATTTCAGTCCCAGTCAAGGAATGGCTGCGTGTCCAAGCACAAAGTCGTGAGCCTCATTTATGAAACTCATCTGTAAACCCATGCTGCGGGCCAGCTCCATGCCCAGGGATGTGGACTGGCTTCACTTCACTCCCAACGCAATGCCACAGGGCAAGTCACTTAACTGCCTCATTAGGATCACAGTCACAACCCTGCCACTGCCTCCTTCCCTGGTACTTGGTCACCCCATTAGTATCTGTAAGGATCCATTAAGCCTTCCAGCTGAAAGGCACCATGAAAGCAAAACCTATCACTATTATCATCAATACACTCCCAGGCACTTACTTGTCTGTCACCACCTGAGGGAAGGCAGTCACCCACATCGAGAGAGCCTATACCTCAGGCCATAGGCCCCTAATGAGCCACCTACAGCTGTAGAAACATCCAGATGAATCTGATGGGTCTCACATCCCAGAAGAGAAGAAAAGGCAGTGCTCTAACTTAAGGCAGTAAATGTCAACTGCTGGAACCTTGTCTCCCAGGGACAAGTGTGGCCTGTAATATCCAGGGCCCGACCCAGCCTCCTTGGGCCCTTACATGGAACCTAAGCTTAGGAGCCTGCAATGTGCAATCTTCCCCCCATGGGAGAGTCAGAAAGCAACCTGGAAATCCTTGGACAAGACTTCTGCATTCCCTTCTGGCCACATTTCATCCCCTCCCTCCCCTGGGGACCTGCCATCAAAGTTCTATGTTGCTCCCTCAAAGACCCCTCCTCTATTCAAACCCCACTGACAGACAAACCAGGGCACTGTCTGGAATCACCCATAACTGAAGAGACCACGGTTAACAGGGAGCTAAACAGCAGTACATCTGAAGGGCATCATACTATGCTGTTAAGCAAAAGAAGGCGATTGCATTGATGAACCCATAGCAGCTGTGGATATCTGCATAAGATCAAGACAGTCAAAATTTCAGCACAGATGGGGGAGGAACTCACAAGGCCGCACTGCTAGCTGAGGAGCTACTGGAAGCTGATGGTAGCTGGGGAGGGGACAGTCATCTTTCTTTGGGGTCACAGCCCATGCTCCAGTGGATGGCCCCACATTCATGCACACACATGCAGTAGTAATTGGATGCAGGGGGAAATAAACTTTAAAGATTTTTTTTTTAAGAGGACATGAAAGGAAAGGGACATGTCGGGAGAGTTCAGGGGGAGTTAGAGGAGGAAATGGGGGTGGATATGATCGTAATTCATTGTGTACATGTTTGACATTCTCAAAGAATAAAGAAAAACAATAATAATAATAATAATGAGAAGATGAGGGGTTGGACAGCTGGCTCAGTCGGTAAAGTGCCGGCTGTGTAAGTATAAGGATCTGAGTTCAAGTCCCCAGCATCCACATAAAAGCCAGGCAGGGCGGTGTGTTTCTACAGCCCCAGCACTAGGGCAGGGGCACAGGAGGATCCCTGGAGCTCACTGGCCAGGCAGTCTAACCTAATCAATGAGCTCAAGGTTCACTGAGAGACCCTGTCTCAAAAAATAAGGTGGAAAAATGATAGAAGTCACCAAATATCTACCTCTGTCCTACATATGCACACACATACATATCACACACGCATACAAACACACACACACGCACACACATGCACACATATATACACACACACATACACAAAATGATGATTTTCACATTACTGTTTAGGTAGTTGTGTGTACCCTGCACAGGAAAGAGAGACAGAAGACTGGTTTGTCACAGCAACCCTTTAAGCATGGTTTGAATTTTCAACCAAGGGTATATGTTACCCCCTCAAAATAACATTTTCACCCAATCCTCAGCCACACGGAGGAACAGAGGGAAATGATCTTCTTAGATGTCTAAATGAACTAGTCTAATAACAAAAGGGAGACCCTTGGTCTCAGAGAGCTTGCAGTTGCTAAATTGAGAGAGCGTTTGAGCCGGATGGATGAGAAGGTTTGCTTTAGTCAGGAAGGAGAAACTAAAAAGGAGCAAATGCCCCCCAGCCACTTCAGTCCCTCCTTCACTCTGCTACAAATTCAACAGAAATAACATATACATTAATCAAATTCAATCAATGGAAGTGAAACTGTCCCAGTTACTGGCAGCTGAGAATAAACACTAGGGATAATTAGGCCCAAGAGCAGATTTCCACCCCACTCACCTTCTGGAAGTCTTGCCTCCTGAAGATAAACCTTGAGCCAGATGTTGGCTCTCTGGCCCCAGGCCCCTGGGGGTTCCACCTCCCACAGGCGTCCTCGATGAGCTGGACAGGCCAGCAGGAACTGCCTGAGGACTGGGAGGGAGAGAGGTGCTTGTGAGTCAGTTAAATGGACTGGTTCACCCAGCCAGCTCTCTCTGGGGCATACACACAGCTGCTTTCAGCTCCTCTGGCAGTCACCCCCACCTCACTGCTCAGACTCTGCTGCACTAAACCCCTTTCACCAACCTCCCAGGGCTACAGCATCCTCCCTGCTCATCTCCCACTCCCACGCCATCCATCTATCCAACACAGGGTTTCTAGGGCTGTAATTACAAAATAGCCATCTCTTGGTATCCACGGATATAGATATAAAAATCCAAGGAGGCTACACTTATATAAAAGTCAGGCACAGCATTGCCATGGACCCTACATCCATCCTCCTGTGAACTTTCCATCCTCTAGATGCCTTTCAGCACCTGATGCAATGTAGATGCCATGTCAATCACTGTTAGAACATACTGTTTAGGGGATAATGACAAGGGAAAATGCCTATATGGGTTCAGCACAGATGCAACTTTTTTCATGTTTTCAGCCCACAATTGGTTTGAATTCAAGAACTGGAATCCCCAGATACAGAGAGCCAGCACTACAACACAAGTTGATTTCTCAAAGTTCTGCAGGCCAGAAGTCTACAACACAGGTACCTCAGGTTGGTTTGCTCTGAGGCCTCCCTCCTGGACTTCCTGAGTGTCTTCTCTGTGTCCTCAAATGGCCATGTCTATGTGCATCCTTCAGGTCACTCATCTTAGACGGGTGCCAGTCCTTTTGAATTAAGCCTCCACTTTTATTACCTCATTTGACCTTAATGACCATTAAGGGCACACTATCTCCAAATACAGCCAACATATGAATTTGGGGGAGATACAATTCAGTCTCCAACATGCTCCCTCCCCCAGGTGCTCCCTTCACACAGATGCTTTCAGTTCATCCTTGGAGACTCTGGAATCCCAACAGCCCCAGAAAGCTGGTAGATTTTAAAGCCCAAGTTTCTTGGATAAGCACTTCACACAGCAGCATCACCCTACCCTCCTCACCAGACAAATGGGAAGTTGCTTCTGGCCTGCGGGTCACTATGGGAGTGTCAGCGAGCACTGTCCTACCTTTTGTAGGCCCGGGGCAAAAGCACAGATGGAATATCCACTGACTGCAATGCTATCTGACAGGTGGAAACAAGCCAACAAAATGCTGGGTGTAGCCTGCCCTCCTAGCCTGACAAATCTTACTTATCAGGGAAAGCCAGCTCCAACTCTAGACTTTGTGGATACCTTGGAGTTGTTCATTGGAGTGTGGCACTACCAGAAGTGACTCCAGCTTGCAGCCCACCGTGCTCCTGCTGCCCTGCTTCCTCACCCACCCCTCAAGGGGGCTGTGTACACAGTGAAGACACCCACCCTCATGCCACAGATGTCCTGGAGCTCAAGGCTATACAAGTAGGTCACCCTCCCAAGCACAGACCCAGGGTTAAAGCACAAACAGGCTCTTGGTAGGCAGTGACAGGCATTCTGGGGCCCTGATACTCTGACCAGGTGTAGAAGGAGAAGTAGGCACAGCTCAGTACATCGACTTGGGTCTACAGAGTTCTCATCCCATGGAAAGGGGTGCAGCTAAAAAAGGACTTGAAGCGGTACAGGGCGGGAGGAAGGCAGAACTGTCCTCAGTTAAAGGCTCTTAGGGCCTGAGGGTGACTGAATCCCCAACAGAAGTATAATCCAGAGTTGGCACATTCAGGTCTCTCTCTGTAGGAAGAGACAGAGGAGGAATGGCAGGGATCTGCAACATGGGCCCTGGGATAGCTCTGTCTTTGCAGCCTGTGCCCACCTGGGAAACAAACAGGCTCCTCAGCTCCTTTGACAAGATGGACTGGGAGCCTGAGGTGGCCTGCACTGGGTAGAGCAGCTAACTCCAAGTCTCAGGATCGAACCCTGAATGAAGAGAGAGCTCTGGGGATGTGACTGTGAATGCCTGGGGCCTCTGAATTCCCCAGTACTCAAAAGCCAGCTCCACCATGCAGGAAGCCTCCAGCATGCTCTCTGCAGAAATTAAAGGCTTTCCAGAGTTTAACAACAGCTGGAGGGCTTGAAAAATACAATGAAACAACTAAAGGCACTTGAGGGAAAGTATGTGGTCAGCTGTTTTCCTTTGTGATTTCTCAGGCTGGGAAAGGTTTCCTTTGTGAGATCAAATATGAGGCATCTCTAGTTAAGCAAAAGCTGGGGGAAGGAGGAGAAGCCAAGGCCTGTATCTACCTTCATCTACCCAGAGAGCTCTGAGAACCTCCTACCCTCGAGCTGCCAAGATGCACATGTATTATTAGTCACCATTACCCAAATGCTCACATGGGACACAAGTTGGGGTTACCTTGATACATGGTAGGAGAAATTGGGCAACTGACCCCCAGGGCCTCTTCTTCTTGAAAAGTGTCACAAAAGTCCTGCAGCATGGCTGTCCCCAGGCCTTGTCGACGGCATTTCTTCCTGACAAACACAGTATCAAAGACAGGTAGCTGGTAGCATGCATTAGTGCCATTGCCACACAGGCTGCCTGCAAGAAAGCAAGAGATACAGGCTGTTCCCAGGGTTGGATGGTGACCCAGCTAAATCTGGAGGGTCCCCTGCATAGCCAGGGTCATTGGTACCACCTGAGAGCAGAATTAGTTTCACAAACTAAATAATAGATGATAAGATGCCAGATCACTCCAAAATACAAGTTCTCCAACTGACCCAACTGTTTTCTTCAAAGAGCCACATTGGTAAGGCTCCAAGCACAGGAAATGGACTAAGACTGTTGCACTGAGATGAAAAGTCAGCCAGGGCCTCATGGACCCAGTCTTCTCAGGTCTCTCTCCTTATGGAGACCCTTGGAGCTGAAGAGGATTATCCAGGCAACATCAAAATTCCCCTGCATAAGTGAAGCCAGATCACATGTGAACTGGGAAACCAACCAGATCCATCTCTAGGTAAAGATGTGTTCAGTCAACTCCAGTAAGTGCTCACAGCATCCAGTTCTGCAAAGTGCATAGACCCTACCACACCCTGCTTCCCATGAAGCTTCAGGGACTGCTGTGGCTGAGTAGGTGAGGCCTGTATTGGCACCCTGCCCACTCCACTTTTCCACCTTGAACTTTACTGTAACCAATGTTAACACCAACATGGTTGCTGTTTCTGCAACAAGAACTTGGCCTGGGGCGTCAATCACTTCTGTTACCACCAGACCCAGAACATTACTTTTACATCAAGCCTGCTAACCCACCTTCTTCACTCCTCGGTGCCCAGGTGCCTAAGCTGCAGGCACGATAGGGCAGAAGAACGAATGTGCAGTGTGCTCAGCTCCTACTGGGAGAGGTAGTGCTTGTCCCTGCCAAGATTCAGAAAGTAGATAGCTTCACAAGCCTAAAAAAGACACAGATTCTAATCTGATGGATTGAATTGCAAGATACATACCACTGTGGAGAATTGTTCCCAAAACTGGCCATAGTGATTCCCTTACTACATCCACACCCCGTTCTGTATGATTTTGAAGTTTTGCCCATCAAGAGATGGGATCTGTTCCTGTCTCCTTCAGTCTAGGCTGGCCTGTGACTTGCTTTAGCAACAGAATGAAGCAGCATGACAGACAGGATGCCAACTCAGAGCCTAGGCCTCCTATGGTTCAGTGTACCTCAAGTTCTCTCTCAGATAGCTATCATCCATCACAAAAACAAGTATAGGCCAGCCTGGTATCATGAAAGAAATGTGGCCTGGGAGTTCTAGGAACCCACTCTACCTTTAGTTGGCCCAAGAAGCATGACCACTTAACAAGAAGGTTCCAATAGACACACATGTAGCCCACCAAGACTAGAAAACCATCTAGCAGAGCCCAGCCCCAAGTGCCAACTGAAAGAACTTTTAGTTAAATGAAGTTATTATTTTATGCCATGAATGAATAGTGGATAATTTACGTCCAATGAGGAAACACAATCCAATGAAGGCAGTCATTGTAAAAATATCTGAGACTTCAGCTTCAACCTACTTGAAAAGATATTATCAATTTGTTTGTCTTCAATTTCTATTAAAAGGAGGACAGCTTCATCCTAGTGTGAAATCTTCTAAAGCTAAGAAAGTTTAAATTTAAATAAAGATGCACCTCCATTCACCACAGAATTAAAAAGAAGAAAATATATAGGAATATATTTTTTTAAGATAACAAAGGCAAAATTTTTATTTACAACAAAGGAAAACACATAGAAACCATTGTTTTATAATGACTTTTAGTTTGCTTACTTTGTTTTGTTTTTTAAGACAAAGTCTTACTATGTGGCCCAGGTTGACCTAGATCTCAGGATCCTCCTGCCTCAGCCTCCTGGGATTATAGATGTGCACCACCATGACTGACTATAATACTTCATTATTACACTTTAAAGTACAGTAAGAATTATCCTATATTCACACATATTATATAGTACTCCCAATATTGTAATTTTTCCAAAATTCTCAAACCTTAACAAAAGCATTTTGTTATGATATTATAAGTAAGTTAAAAGTACAACTTACTATGGCAGGCGCATGCAAAATATCCCTTATCAATATAGACAAAAATTTTTGAAACAAATTGATTTATTCAGTTTCATGGTTTTGTTTACACTTTAGGCATTAGGATTTTTGTCTTCTTATGGAATTGGAATGGACTATGATCAAGCAAAGGTAAAGTTAATTCTACTTTTTCAAGAATAAAACTGATTTATTTAAAAGAAACATTGAACAGACTCTGTTCTTAAAGAGGCTTATTCTACTGCGGTCGTTAAAAGCACCAGCTCAACCGGGAAGCTCAACAGGGAAATTAAGCAATCTGCCACATTTTTTTTTAACAATTTGTCTCATATATCAGGTACTTTATTGAAGGTAGGTAATATCTCCTTTATGATTTTAAGATGATAAACTGAAATACCAAATGCCAAGTCCTTATCACAGACTCAGCAACTTGGTAACTCCCCAATAAATGGAAGCTGTCCTAACAGAGCAGATTGAACTTTGGAATTTATTTTGGAGTAGCTCAAGGCTCACTACTGGGATAGAAGTGAAAAAGTAGTGCTTGATGTGAGTTCCAAATTTGGAAAACCAATATAATTATTTTTGTACCTTAGGCACTGATATATTATACCTTTGGAAGTGCTGGAGGAAGCATGATGTCCCAGATGATTCTGGTTTGTAAATTAAACATTTTTTATGTCTATGAGTGTATTCCCTGCATGTATGTAAGTGTACCCCTGTTCTGCAGTGCCCATGGAGGTCAGAAGAGGGTGTTGGATTCCCTGGAATTGGAGTTATGGATGGTTGGTAGCTGCCATGTGGGTGCTGGGAACTGAACCCAGCTCCTCTGCAAGAGCAGCCAATGCTCTTAACCACTGAGCCATCTCTCTAGCCCCTAAATTAAATATTCTTAAGTGAAAATAGGTGAAT
>NW_008355272.1:10339381-10345177 GCF_000622305.1 Nannospalax galili
TTATTATTTTTTCTCTGTGATTTTGACATGTGAATTTCTTTTGTAGTTTCTGACTCTTGTGTGATACTCAGGCCTTCAAGTTTAGTTCTGCTTCTTTTTTTTTTTGAGCTTTATGTGTCTTTGTGGTTTACTTTTTGGGTATGAAGAGCTGGTTCGTCTAAGCTTCTGGTTCTCTCTTTTGATTTTATATTGTCATGGCCGGATTGATTTTGTCTTCAGGAGTTCCGCGGTGGCCCAATTCCAATGTGGATCAGAAGTTTTCAGCCTTTCTCCTTAGGTCTGGAATCTTCTAAGAATGCTTTTGGCCTCAGGAACTTGGGTGTTGGACTGACCTGAGACCCCCAAGAGGCCTGAGGATAGTCTATATAGGAATATATTTAACAGAAGAAGTCAAACCTTGGCAATGAAAACTATAAACTACTGAAGGAAATTAAACATCTAAATAAGAGAAATTTCATGTTCATGGATCAAATAACCCAAAACTGGATATTATTCCCAAAATTGATCTACAAATTCAAAGTTGGTCCTGGCAAAATCCCAGCATGCTTTTAGCAGAAATTGCTAAGCTTATACTGAAATTCATGTGATATATATAAAAAGTCTCATGGATAACTAACATTTCTTGGAAAAGAAGAGGAAAGATGGAAATCTCATCTACCCAATTTTAAGACTTTGTCAAGTATCCAGTGTATCACTGGCATAAGGAGCTACAGATCAATGGGAAAACAAGGTCCAGAAATCAACTCTTTCATCTTTTTTTACACTTATTCATTTATTTAGAGTGTGCATGTATGTGTGTGTTTGTGTATGTTTTGAAAATTCAGTGCTATAAGCAGTGAATATCATTGAAAGCAACTAATTGAACCACTTGTGTTGCAAACAACAGGTGGGATTAGATAACGTCTGTTTGTGACTGTGTGTGTTGTTCTGGGTCAGTAGAGGTCAGAAAGGGAAAATTCTCCCCTGGTAAGACAAGCTTCCTTATTTCTTTCCCATATCATGCTGGATGCACTGTTTCGATAACTACAGAGCAAGTCCTTTGTCCTAATGAACAACTCTGAGAGAACTCAAGGAATAAGTTCTCAGAATAGATCAGGCTCACTCTTGGTTTTAACCAATGCCAAGAGTCAAGCTGTCTTTGTTCAGGCTTCTGTGTTTGTGGCATCTCTCCACCACAAGTGATAACACCAAACATCAATCCATTAAAAAAGAGATATTTTGTTCACTAAAATTTAGTTCCTCTATGAAAGATATCACTAAGAGAATGAGAAAACAAACCACAAACTTGGAAAAATGCCTATGATACATCATACATCTGATGTGGAATTGTTGTCCAAAATATAGAACTGAATGAAAAAAATAGGAAAAAGAAACAAAGAATGATCTCAGTGAAGAAGATTGCAAGCATACTGAAAGATACTCAACATCAAGTTTCATTAGAGAACTGAAAATCAAAACAAGATACTTTTCCACCATCGTGGGAAAAGGTAAAATCCAGAAGGCTGACATCATCAAATGCTAGCAAGGACACAGAACAACAGGAACTCTCACTGCTAGTGAGACACAAAACACAACCGCTACTTTGAAAGTCTGACAGCTTCCTACAAGACTAAATATTCTCTTGCCATGCGGCTAATAATCATACTCTCTGGAAGTTATTCAGATGAGTTGTAGTTGATGTTCACACACACAAAACTGCATACAAATGTCCACAGCAGATTTATTTATAACCCTCAAAACATATAAGCAATTAAGATTCTTTCCACAGGTGAATAACAGGTGTAAAGGCATGGGATAGTTTTCAGTGCTTTAAAAAAAAAAATTCAGTCAGTTATGATGGCACCTTTAATCCCAGCACTTGGGAGGCAGAAGCAGGCAGATATCTGTGAGTTTAAGGCCAGCCAGGGACTGTATTATGAGATCCTGTCTCAAAAAAAAAAAGAAAAAAATGAGAGCATGCACAATAAGGCAACTACAGTTTTTTAACAATTTACTATATATTTTATAAAGAACTAGGAAAGAGACATTTAAAAGCTTCCAACACAAAGAAGTGATAAATTTTACAGAGATGAATATGTTAGTTATTCAGATTTGATCATTACACATTGTTATATGTATCAATCATACTGTACCTCATAAGCATGTATAATTATTATGTGTCAATGTAAAAAGATATAATGACAGTAACTTTTAAGAAGATTATAGCAAGGGCTAATGAGATGGCTCAATGCATAGAAGTGCTTACCACAAACTTAATGACCTGAACTCCATTCTCAGAACCTACTTGGTTGAAGGAGAAAATGGACTCCTGCAAGATGTCCTCTGATTTCCACAAATGAGAGAGAGAGAGAGAGAGAGAAATTATAACTATTTTTAAATAAAATGTTATAACAAAGTATGACAAGGAAGACAGAAAGCTCACCATGGAGAAAATTTGCAAGACACCATTATGCCTTGTGTAGGAAGTGTCCCCCTAAAGGTTCATGTGTCAAATCTTCTTCCCTAGCTTCTCAGGGATTGGATCATGAGGGCTCTAAAATAGTCAATGGATTGATCCACTTAGGGATTCATAGTTGGATAGCAATAGGCTCGGGGACTGGTTTGGAAGAAGTGAGTCATGGGGAGAATAGTCTAGAAGTGTAGGTTTGTCTCTGGTCCTTCCTGTCTCTCTTTCTCTCTTCTTGGGTGTTTTCAGACACTGATAAAATTGCTGACCAGGCTCCAGTGGATGAACTCACACCAAGGGCCCTCTGAGCACACAAATTTGACTCCACAGGCCTTAACATAAATGACCGAATGAATAAAATCTGGTGGGCTGGCTATGGAGGCAGACTGCAGATAAGGGAGGGAAATCTAAATGATTAAGACATAATGTATGATATGCACAAAAATTCAATTAAAAAATGTACATTAAAAATTGGCCAATGGCAATTTCTTTGTTTTGAGCCCTATACTATAATTATGTAAGATGTACATGAGGGAATGGAACAATGCTTCTATAAACTTGATATTCTCTCAAAATAAACAGCTAAAGAAAAAAGAAGAAAAATTACTTCACCAGTCTTTTCTAAAAGCTAAACACATCTTCAAGCTTGTCAAATAAAATCCATCTTGTAATATCAATTCCCAAGCCAATGCTTATTAGAACCTAATTATGAACAAGAGTTAGGCAATAACATGACTGAACTAAATTAACTCTCTGTTCATAATCAGAACACAAAGTCTAAAGAGATCATTGGGAAGAACACCAGTAATGGTTTCATCTATTCTACCAATTTTACAGATACAGCAACTGACAGGATCAGAAATCATTAAAAATGGAAAAGATGGGGAGGTGACTCGGTGGGTAAAAGTACTTGCTGTGCAAGTATGAGGACCTGAATTCAGATCTTCAATATCCATGTAAAAATCCTGATGTGACCACCCCAGCAGAGACAAGGATCATTGGAGCTTGCTGCCCACCAGCCTAGCTCCAGGTTCAGTGAGAGACCCTGTCTTAAGGGAATAAGGCAGAGAGTGACAGAGCAGGACACTTAGCATCTTCATCTAGCCTCTGCATGCATGCAGGAATGCATATGTATAACATACACACACACACACACACACACACACACACACACAACAAAAAATGTTAATTTAAGAGCAATTTTATTAATGGAGAAGATATTGAAGTTGAGTCCTACTGTTGAAGAATATATCTCTACAGTTCATGGGGTAAGAACGGGGGAGATATCTGTTAGTAAAATGCTTGCCATATAGGCTGAAGGACCTGAGCCTGTGTAAAAAAGCCAGGCATGGTGAAGTACACTTGCAGTTCTAATGATGGAAAAGCAGAAACAGGAAAATCCCTTGGGCTTGCTGGTCAGCCAGCCTAACCTACTTAGCAAGCTCCAAGCCAGTAAGAGACCTTGTCTCAAAAAATAAGGTAGGATCAAAGAGATGGTTCAGTGGGTATAAGGCACTTGTCACAAAGCTTGATGACCTGAGTTCAATCTCAAGGGCCCATATGGCAAAAGGAAAGAACAACTTTCAAAAGTTGTCTTCAGACCTCCACAAGCATGCAATTGCATGTTCATACTCACCCATACACACAAAAAAAATTAATTTTACATTTTTTAAATTAAAAAAACAAGGTCAGGGGCTAGACAGGTAGTTCAGCAGTTAAGAGCACTGGCTATTCTTTCAGAAGACCCAGGTTCATATCCCAGGACCCACATCGTGGCTAGTAAACTGTGGAGAGCGGGCCCATGTGGGAGTGCCCAAGATGGCGCCCAGGCCCTGCCAAGCCCCATGATGAGTTAATGGCACTTGCGCAGCAGTGAAGGAAAGCGTGGCTGCTGGCACAAGGGCTCGGGGACAGAGTGTCCCGACCAATCCTGTCTAGCGATCTGGCTCGTGTATCCTACGGAATGTGGTGTGATTGGAGGGAGAAGGAGATAAAAGGGGATGGAACCGGGCAATAAGGAAAAAGAGAAGAAGTTTGAACCGGCCGTTGGTGGTGGTTGTTTTTACTGGGCTCTGCTGGACAGAGCCCAGGGAAGCGGCAGTAAACATCCATGTTCCAGGGGATCTGATGCCCTCTTCTGTTCTCCACAGGCACTGCAAGACACGGGTGTACTTACATACATGCAAGCATAACATTCATACACATAAAATAAAAATAAAAATTTAAAATAAATATAGTAAATAAAAAAAAACAAGGTGAGCTCTCTCCTACCCGCAGGCTTCTCTCCGGGGTAAGTCGACTGTGCCCGCCACATCTCATTTACCCTATCTCCACCACCCCATTCCTTATCTTGGGGCCCTAGATACCTGGGGAACCAATAAGGCTTCCTGATCCTTTGCATCCAACCTAGTACCTTCTCCGGGCCCCAGGAGCACTGCTTCTCAGCCTGGCCCCGCCCTCACCTCCCTCTGTTTCCCTGGGCCTGTAGGACCCACCTCAGGCCTCTCTCTGGAGTAAGTCCATTGTGCCCTCCATGCCTTGACTCCCCCAGCCTCATTCACCCTCCCATCTCCTCCAAGTTTGAACCCTGCCCCATTCCTTGTCTTGGGGCTCCAGACACCTGGGGAACAAATACTGCTCCCTGATCCCTTTCATCCAGACCAAATTACTGCCTTCTCTGGCCCCAGGAGCACTGCTTCTGGGCCTGGCCTGCCCTAGACTCCTTCAGCTTCTCTGGGCCTGCACCACCCACCAGCCTCTTTCTGGGATATGGGGGGCTGACCTGCAGTCCCCAGGAGCCTTTGGGGCCTCTTCCCTCCCCCATCTCCCTTTGCATCTCTGGGTGGCATGGCCACCAGCTGCCCGAGACCAGCATCTTTCCTGGGCGCTGCTCCCAGGCCAGTCCAACCCCCAAATTCCTGAGGACAGACTCTTTCCTGGAGGGATCCAGACCTTAGGAGAAAGCCTGAGAGCACATCTGATCTTCATCTGACTTGGGCCTCTGTGGGAACTCCTGAAGACAAAAGCAATCTGGCAACTCCAATATAAAATCAAAAGAGAGAACTGGAAGCTTAGATGAACCAGCTTTTCATGCCCCCAAAATAAACCAAATTCCTTCTATGAAGCCAGCATCACTCTAATACCAAAGCCAGGTAAAGATACAACCAAAAAAGAAAACTATAGACCTGTATCCTTAATGAACATAGATGCAAAAATTCTCAACAAGATACTTGCAAAACGCATACAGACACACATCAAAAAGATCATCCACCATGATCAAGTCAGCTTTATCCCAGAGTTGCAGGGATGGTTCAATATATGTAAGTCAATAAACGTCATAAATCATATAA
>NW_008355272.1:10346765-10347272 GCF_000622305.1 Nannospalax galili
GTGTAAATATTTACAAACTGAACTCCCCAGTCAAAAGACACAGACTACGTGAATGGATTAAGAAACAAAACCCATCTTTTTGCTATCTGCAAGAAACTCATCTCACTTTCAAGGACAGACACTATCTCAAAGTGAAAGGATGGAAAAAAATATACCAAGCAAATGGCACTAAGGAAAAAGCAGGCGTAGCAATTCTAATATTGGACAAAATAGATTTTAAACTAAAACTAATCAGAAGAGACAAAGGGTGCCACTTCATTTTGATTAAAGGAACGATGAATCAAGAAGATATTACAATCATGAACATACATTCACCAAACTCTGGTGCACCCAACTTCATAAAAACAATACTACAGAACTTTAAGACCCAGATTAATTCCAACTCATTAATGGTAGGGGACTTCAATACCCCACTGTCTCCATTAGGTAGGTCAAAAGGACAGAGAGTTAAGAGAGACATCTGAATTAAACAATACCATATATCAAATGGACTTAACAGACATCTAC
>NW_008355272.1:10349198-10350083 GCF_000622305.1 Nannospalax galili
TGGATAATTAAAATATGGTTCATTTATGATGGAGTTTTACTCAGCAGTAAAGAAAGATGAAATCATGAAATTTGCAGGTAAATGGATGGAACTAGAAACTGTTATACTAAGTGAAGTAACACAGACTCAGAAAAAAAATCAGCGTATGTTCTCCCTTATATGTGGATCCTAGAACAAGACTCTGATAAATAAGTATGCAACCAGACATAACTACAGGAACCAGGATAATGGAGAGGAAACAGGGAGGTAAAGGAAAAAAAAATAACCTGAAAGAGAAGAACAGTAGGAAACAGGCCTTAATAAGGGAGATTGCTCCTTGCCCTCCTAGGTCGACTATTTCCAGGGGACTATGAGCATTGGGTTAGTTTAAGGGAGCGGGGAGGGAAGGGCATACAAGGAACCTAGGGGATAAAGGGAAAGAAGGAGCTCAAGACAGGTAGGACCATAGGAGGAGGGTATTAATAAGGGAGAAAGGGGGGAAATGGGGGCACCTTAAGGGGGAAAACCATGATGGAGGGGTGAGACAATGCAAGAGATAAGCAATGCCTAGCTAGTTTTGAAAACCAGATGGAGAGGTGAGACAATGTGAGAGATAAGCAATGCCTAGCTAGTTTTGCAAACCAGAGAGAACCACATTACTCCTACAACCTACTGACAAAATATACATAGCACATCAAGAAATATATGTCTAGGTAAGGTTTATCTGAGAACAATTGGTCTTTGCCCAAGATTTATCTACATGACACACAGTAATTAAAAGTACCAGACTGGTGGAACTAACCTTCTTGGATGTTTAACATACATACTTTGAGGCCTATAATAATTTGGTCAGAGGGACATAAAGGACAGTTTTTGCTCCTTGCCCTCCTAGGTCAACTAGTTTCA
>NW_008355272.1:10350448-10350756 GCF_000622305.1 Nannospalax galili
AAAAGATTAAATGGGCCAACATAATTTCATAAGAGTCCATATGTATGGCTAAAGGCTACATAACAAGCAACAATGCCAGACAGGCAATACCTTCTTTTGAGTTGTTGGCCAGGGTGGCCAAAGGGATTCCCAGATAGTAACCCAGCATAGAACTGGGAAAATGAACAGCAGACCCCAATCTTATTCAAAGGAATACAGACAACTGATTACTGCTAGATGAAGAACAGCTGACCTTCCTAAAAGAAAGACCTCTAGAAAGGCCGACTAGATTCACCAGAAGGGCAAGTAGTGGGGAATGGCTGGGGGTG
>NW_008355272.1:10351208-10394549 GCF_000622305.1 Nannospalax galili
TATGTCTTATAGGGTTTATACTGAGTACAATATTGTATAACTGTATTAATTCAACTATGAACCTAAAAATTTACAGCCAATTTTGAAAGAGCTGCATCTTAGCTCTGGAAATTGTTATTGACTATGTCAATGCTGGTGTAATGAAATTCTTATTATTATAATATGGTTATTAAATAAATAATTTTTTTAAAAAAGCAAGATGAATGGTGTCTGAATAACAACACTCACGGTTGACCTCCAATCTCTGCATGCACGTGCACACATGTCAACGTGAACACACACGCACACACACATCTGCATATATATGAACATGTACACACATATAAGAAATTAATGATAGAAATCAAAAATAAAGCAGAATGGATTTTTTAATTTAAAAGTGCTAAGAGAAAAAAGAAGAACAATACATAAAGTACACTAGGAATCAAATTGATGCAGAAGATAGCTCCCTCTGGGTGGCGAGGGAAAGAGCCCATGGTGAAAACAAGCTGCTCACTGAGGTTACAGAGCTTACAGTAGGAATGGAAGTTACAGTTAAGAGAATGTTACGATTAAAACAACAAAGCTAGGGCTGGAGGGATGGCTCAGTGGTTAAGAGGACTGGCTGCTCTTGCAGAGGAACTGGGTTCTAGTCCCAGCACCTACACGGCAGCTCACAACTGCCCTAACTCAAGCTCCTGAGGATCCAACACCCTCTTCTGTCCTCCTCAGGCACTGCACAACACAGGTACACTTACATACATGCAGGCAATACACTCATACACATAAAATAAAAAAATAAAATATTTTTTTAAAAACATAATGAGGTGCTGGAGAGATGGCTCAGTGGTTAAGAGCACTGACTGCTGTAGCAGAGCACCCGGTTTTAATTCCCAGCACCCACATGGTGGCTACGAACTGTCCTTAACTCCAGTTCCAGGGGAATCCGATGCCCTCTTCTGACCTCCGTGGCCCTGCACGACACGGGTGCACTCACATACATGCAGGCACTACACTCATACACATAAAATAAAAATAATAAATAAAATATTAAAAAACACAATGAAGCCAAAAGTACTAAGGTTGAGAGACAAAAAAGCTTGTAACTTGGAATGAGAGAGCCAAGCAGACCTGATAAGAGGCAGGCAGACAGACAAGCTCTAAGAAGCAAGGCCGGTGCTTGGTGGGTCAGCTGGCTAGCTTCTGAGAGACCCCTGGAGAATATGTGCTAGACCCTATCATTCTCTCACATATCCTTGTTTCTAATGCAATCAATTACAATAGACTAATTTGTAAGTAAGGGTGGCTTCAAACAAACCTGCATCCACTTCAGGAAAGAGACCCTAGGCAGTCCTTAGACAAGGAGATAACTTAGGACACTGTAGTTACATCTTGGTGACTGTGTAGTGTTAACTCTCTGCTATGACTGCAAGGTGATCATGTGAAATGTGAATTTTTTTTTAGTCTAATTAACAGCCAGCCAACATCTACAAGGTCAGAGGCAGCAACATCAGCTACTGACTGATAGCCAGAAGACAGTTAAGATCAATACCTAACAATGTTTAAAAGTCAGAGACAGACAGAGGGAATTTTAGCCACCCCTGACTGGGTGGGCTGTACATAACAGCACATGATCATCTACATGGTTGGGTGAAAGGGACAGGCACAGAGCAGGTGAACCCTCCCTTGAGTTGGCCCATGACAGCCCAGAGAATTAATCAATCTCAATAGAGATTACCTCGGCCTTTGTCCAGCTTCTACCATGGCCCGGTAGATCCCTAAACAATGGAGTTCAGTGGCTTTTCCTCCCTTAGAAATGCCTCCCATTCTCCCCAGCTTCTCTTGCTTTTCCTTAACTTCTCACTTTCCCTCAATTTCTCACTTGTCCATGATAATTCTTAAAAATATCTGTTTCCGCTTTGTAAGTGCCCCTGATGCAGGGTTTTGAGAGCAATGGGATTTTTTCATGACTCAGTTGTACATGAGCCAAGGACAGAAGACACCAGACACGTTGATCAAAGATTGACCCAGGATGAGTTTATGGTAGGCACACACAAAGTGGAAGCAGGCATTATTAAGAATCTTTTAGTTATAATCATGCTGTTGCTTTAAGCCAGGGCCACTTTATAAGATTAAGGACAGAACCCTTGAACCCAGGGTAGTTAAGCATCTTCTGAAGATGCCCATGGGTGCTCTGAATGTTCCTGACTTCTGCTCACCGGGCAGCACTGCAAATACTGATTTTAATTATATTGGTTTTGTTTGTATAGGAGATGTTTACAATGTATTCTCTACAACAGGGGTCAACAAATTTTTTCTGTAAAGACCAGACAGTAAATACTTTAGCCTTTGAGAATCAGGTCTCTGTTGCAGCTCCTGAAGGCTGAATTACAGTTATATAAAAGCAATCAAGGACAATATGGAAGTGTATGGCTGTGTGACAACAAACGATGACCACTAAAGCCCAGAAGATGGCACAAAGGATTGCAGAAGTGTGCAAGAGGTGACTACAGCCTTGAATGTCCCAAGATGGTTCAAGGAAGTGGCCCCAGCTTCAGGTATGGCTAAGGTGAAGCCCGCTTTGCCGTCACATGCACATCTGGGTTCCCAGTCATTTCATTTAATATTGCAATTGTTATGCTTGTTTTTACAGCTCTCACTCTTGTTGGGTTTGGGGGAATCTAGAATGCAAAGTTGTTCTTTAATTTTACACACAGGCAGAATACTTATAAGCTCCATCTTTAAAAAAAATAATCTACACTTACTTGGGGCTGGAAAGATGGCTCAGCAGTTAAAAGCACTGGCTGCTCTTGCAGCGGACCCCAGTTGGATTCCCAGCACCCACATGGCAGCTAACCACCATGTGTAACTCCAATTCCAGGAGATCCAACACCCTCCTCTGACCTCCACAGGCATTGCATGACACGGGTGTCCTTACACACATGCAGGCAATATACTCATACACATATAAAATTTTTTAAATAAATTTTTAATTAAAAAAGTCTACACTCTACTCCCCAATTCAGTATTTTCTTCCCTTAGCACAAACACTCTTTTGGACTGGTGATTTGTGAGGAAAAGTTAAAAGTAAAAGCTCACTAATTTTTATTATCTAGAAAAAATTGCCACACAAAAAGTAAAATGACTGTCAATATTTTGTAAGAAAGGCAATTATGGAAACATCAAACCAAGAGAGAAATTTAAACTAGCCTATTAGCAAAATGTTCCCAAAGAGAACCTACCTGAAAATGTCTTATTCATTCTACACAAAGGCACACACTTGTTTGAGAATTGAATCTGCTCCGCAGTAATAAAGAGGCACAATCTACTGATACACATGTTGACTGAGAGGAATCTCCAAGGCGTGACGCTGAGGGAAAGAACTCAGTCTCAAAGAGCTAAATAATGCACAGTTCCATTTCTGTGATCCTCTCAAAAAGACAAAACAATAGAGATGGGGAAATGACCAGTGGCTTGCTGTTGGTGCCAGATGGGAGGTGGGGCTGACTCCAGAGGGATAATGTGAAGTTTGGGAGCAGATGATCAAATTATGACATTTTCATTTTGATTATAGTTATATGAACCAATACATGGGTTAAAACTGTTAGAACTGTAAATACCAAAATATGTCAATTTCAGCCAGTGATAATTGTTAAAATTGTATTTAAAGGCACACACACACACACGTAAAATTTTTCTTAGAAACAATATACAGAAGACATAACTTACGAAAGGACTATGTTACCCTAAAAATATATCACATGTTAAAGATATGAGCTGGAAATACATTTAATGTTCCTAACCTACCAAACAGCACAACACAGACACTGCAGAGGATCAGCTTGTGCCCTACAGGAAGGCACGGCGGGCTGGGAGCTGCAGCTCTCTGCTTCTGTCCAGCATCACAAGAGAGTAATGAGCCATAGATCACTTCACCCAGAAAAAGACCAAAATTTCTACTGAACATGTATCACGGTCATGCTAAATCGCTGCTAAGTTGGGAACCCTCTGCACAGTCTTCAGCAGTTAAAACCTGGCCCTTGGTCCTGTTCAGGTAGTGAATTTGCATTTTTTATTTTCCTCACACAATGAAATTATAACTTTCATGGGAACCTAAGCTAAATTAGGGTATTCTGACCACATGAACATAAACTAATGAAGAGAAACTGTGCTAATGAGAGACTGAGAATCACACCATGGACTGTGCCCATAGTCTAAGATCCAACATTACATGACACTGTGACAAGGCTAACTCTTCGTTAACTCTTCAACTTGGGAACTACAGACCCCTCCTATGAGTCAGTCAAACCACATGTATTCACTAGTGATGCTGTGGCCTAGATGAGGTTACAATAGCCCCCAAGGGAAGCCTGGTTCACAGTGTGGTACCATTAGGGGCCAGATGGGACTTTTAAGAGGTTTATTGTTTTGGCTTGTTTCGCTTCATTTTGTGAGGCATTATGTTGCCAAAACACTCAAGCTGGCCTTTATCTTTCAGCAATCCTGCCTCCTGAGTGCTGTGACTGCTGGATAGACGACTACACCTGACTTTGTAGCACTTTTCTTAACCAAAAAATGAAGCAAAATTTGAAGGATCAGAGTACAATACTCTGAAGTAGTAGAAGTAAGAAATCACAGAGAGAGGAAGCCACGTCCATAGTAAGTCTTGGACCACCAGTTTTGTAGGCACAGAGAGGAGCTCAACAGCTAAAAATCAGCTACAAGAAGGCCTACGAACAGATCTCAGCAGCAGCAAAGCACAGAGGAGGTAAAATCTGCACTTTGAATCTCACCAAGTAAAAACACCTGTTACAACAAAACGACAACTCTGAAAAACACAAAGATCATTTCTACGACATAATTTCAATGACTAGTTTTCAACCAAAAATTACTAAATATGCAAAGAAACTGGAAAGTAAAACCCATACTTAGGGAAAGAAGTTATCTGGTATAACTAAATTAAAAGAGATATTAGCAGAAAAAGACTTCAAATCAGCTTTACAAATACGGTTCAAAAATTAAAATAAGTTTTAATTCATAAAATTAATAAAGAAGGCCAGGCATGGTGGTGCATGCCTTTAATCCCAGCACTCAGGAGGTGGAGGCAGGCAGATCTCAGTGAGTTCAAGGCCAGCCTGGTCCACATAGTGAGTTCTAGGACGGCTGGAGCTATAGGGAGACCCTGTCTCAAAAAGACCAAAAAAAATTAATAAAGAAAATATGTGATCAATCAATAAATGGATATGACATCTCAATAAAGAATTAAAACTATAAATAATGCCTCAAATTCTAAAACTGAAATATGAATAAATTTGTTAATGGTCTGTACATTAGATTATATTTGAAGATAACAAATTTGCCTAGAAAGAAATCAGGAAAAAAATACGTTCACAATAGATTCAAAAACATGAAATATTCAACCAAGGAGGTAAAAGTCCTCTACAATGAAAACTGAAGGAAGAATCTGAAACATAAAAAAATCTAGAAGATGGAAAGACTTCCTACACATATGGATTTCCCATCAAAATCCTAACAACATTCTTCACAACACTAGAGAAAGCAATCTTAAAATTCATATGGAATCACAAAATATCCCAAATAGCCAAAGCAATTCTCAGTGGGAATAGTAATGCTAACAGGCATCATGATACCTGATCACCAAGTATTCTACAGAACCATAATGACCAAAAAGTATGGCACTGGCAAAAACAGGCATGTAGAACAATGGAATAGAATAAAGATGCAGAAATGAAGCCACTTAATTTTCAACAAAGAGGTCAAAACAATATACTGGAAAAAGACAGCCTTTTTAATAAACGTTGCTAGGAAAACTAGATATTTACATGTTGAGGAATGAAACTGGATCTGTATCTCTTACCATGCACAAAAATCAGTTCAAAGTAGATCAAAGACCTTAATGCAAGACCTGAAACTGCTAGAAGAAACAGAAGTAAAATACTCCAAGATATAGGTAGGGATGTGACTTTCTGAGAGTCTCTTTTCCAGATCACTAGCCCACTTCCACCCTTGGAAGTGCCTTTTTTTTTTTTTTTTTTTTTTCTTTCTTAATGAACAGTTGCAATTTCTTTTTATTTTTAGATTTATGTTACTTTTATTTATGTGTATGCTTGCATGTCTGTGTGTGAGTATATGCAAGTGCCTATGGACACCAGAAAACGGAACTGGATCCCCTGGACCTAGGGTTGCAGACAGCTGTGAGCAGCCCACGGTGAGTACTAGGAACCCAACTGTGATCCTTTGCAAGAGGAGCAGCTCTAAACTTCAGAATCATCTCCCCAGCCCCACTATTTCTAACCATATGTTCCTGGTCTAATTCAGTGTTCCAGGACACAAGAACCTAGAAATTTTAGCTGGTGTGCCCCAGGCTTCAATCTGTACCTATAAAAGCTGATGTAGCCAGGAGCTATATAGCCAAGGTCTATGCTGTTTCTTATTGCCCCCCTCCTTCTGTGCCCTCCACTTTGGTTCTCCCATGAGCACTTGGAAATGGGCACGCTCCAGGGAAAGGCCTGATAGTGTGGCAGCACCTCGCCCTTTCCCATCTTTCCCCGCTTCTGTCTTTACTTTTCACCATTTATGGTGTTCTATGGCAGGAGCTGAGTGTGTAACTGGACCCTCTCCCCTGCCCTACTGAGACATGAGCTGGGGCAAAGATGCATGCACCAGCCTGCAGCTGCCGATGACAAAAAGCACTTTAAATTGGCTGAACCTAGAAGACGTAGGAACCCGACCCCTGACCACACAGGTGATCGTTATGGGGCAGCCATGCTGGTACTAATAAAAACAATAATGCCCACATGGCTGCTCTGGGTCCTGCATCCTCAGACTTTTCTGTGATGCCAGCATTCACTTGCCCACTTCCATTCTTCTTTCCACCTTCCCAGATGCCTGCTGGGATGCAGGAAGAGTATGTGGGGGGTGCTGTGGCAGCGCTTCTCTGAGCCTTTCTCACACCAACCAAAGACAATTTACTAGAGACCAGCTCTGGGGCTGGGCTTGGGAGCAGATGCCAGTTCCACTGACTGCAAGGTTCCAAGGCCCATAGGCTTTGTTTGCTGATCCTACCAGGTGCCTTCAGATTCCCATCTTTCTCACTAATGCCAATCCCCAGCAGAAAAAGGGGTTTAAGGCGCAGGGCCTGAGTGACAACAGAGCTTGGCCAGATGGGAAGCCAAACTGAACACTGTCCACAAGTTAAGTGCCTCCCCACCTTTTACCACTTTGCCTTGCTTACTTCTGCTTCATTATACCCTAACTCTCTCAAATTCTCCATGTTCCTTTACCATTCAGTCCTTTCCCCCAAGGATATGGAGACAATTCTCCAGGTAACAAGACATTCATTCCCTTGAGCATGAGATCCAAAGAAAAATTCAGCCCATTTGCACTCATAACCTGAATGGCAACTTAAAACAAAAAAGTCAAAGCCATTCATATAAGCAAGCCTCTTCACTGAATAGCGACCTAGTAGATCAGACTTTTTTTTAAGTGCTTCTTGGGAGAAAGACCTTATTCACCAAGAAAACAACCTCAACAATGGAAGAGATGGCTCAGCAGTTAAGAGCACTGGCTGCTCTTGCAGAGGACCTGGGTTCCATTCCAGGCAATGACATGGCCTAACAACTTTCCATAATTCCAGTTCCAAGGGCTCTCCAGGGAATTTTAGCCTCTATGAGCAGCGCATACATGGGTGAACTTACATACATGCAGGCAAAACATTCATACATATAAAAATAAATAAATAGAAACAGCATTAGAGATGCTCATAGCAGGACTAGACTTGTGGGACTTAATCCTGAGAAACAACATAAATGATATTCAAACCTCAGGCCAGAAAAGGATAAGCCCAGAAAAAAGATAAACTCAGGCCAGTGTTCCTAACACTTCCGTGGCTATGTTCAGACTTTCTCAGAACACCTGGTAGGTAGCAAATGCTTAGAAATAAAGCTCTAACCCATCAAATCTCCTTGAGGACTCAGAGTAGATAAGAGGGACACTTTGCTACCCCAGAGGCCCTTGTCCATCCCTTGGACTCCACACTATGATACAGCCTCAAGAACTAGAATATGATACTTTACTACAAAACCATGCAGCTTCAGTACAAGCTGGGGAATGTGGAGATCTGGCTAAAGCAAGGAAGCTTAAACTACAGTACCAAACTGCGGCTGGGCCTATTTTGTAGGAATCAAGAGTAATAGCCTATAGGCCTTCATGGCCCTCTACCAGGACAAGGGGTTATACAATGAAAATTTAGAAAGGGAAACCCAACCCTGAAGGACACAAGGAGAGGAGGAGTGGAGGTCCCTAGGAACCATCCTCTCACATGCCTTCAGCACACCCCTTAAGGGCAGTGCCTGAGCCCAGAGCCCAGATCCTCTTTTCAAGTAGGGACCCTCAACAATGCATGAGAAGCTACAGCTTCTCTGAGGACTCATCCTGATCCACCTCAACTTTAGCTTATGAGCTTATATGGAAAGACCTGTGCTTAGTCCTGACTACTTGCTATACCCCTGGGGAAAAACAGAGGATCAGGGAGGAGGCTATAAAGCACATAGATGAGTTATTTGGTCAGAGTCTTAATGACTGCCTGCCTGGTCTACAGGCCCTCCCAAATTATGATTCCACTGTGTGGGATTATAATACCTTGGTAGGGAACCATAATAGGATGATGATAGAAAGCCTCATTACAGAAACTTGGTTTTAATTGTATTAAGAAATCTTTATGGACATCTCTCAGACATGTATTCTCTGTGTGTGACCAGTTGTGGAACTCTGTAATAGCTTCCATCTGTTGCAAAAAGACGCTTCTTTGACAAGTGTATGGTATACATGTTTGTAAATATAAGGATCCATATTTAGCATACAGTAAAAAATTTCATTTGTTTAGAGATATGACAGAGATAGGGTTTTCTCTAGGATCTATGACTTCTCCAGTCATGTATAGTTGACTATATTTACAGTGACACCCATGAGTTCCCTAGCCCTAAGTGACACATCTACAGTGGAACCTCTGTACCTAAGGTTCATGGAACATAGCAGAACAGGGGGTAGAGAGAATACGGACACATGCCTCAGGAAGGCATACACCAGGGAGGTGTCCTCATACAACAAAATTTGATGCACACAGAAGGCTAGAACTGGCTAAGTTTTAGAAGACAAGGGACTGCAGAGTACATGTCTCTGGACAGGACTCCTATATTAAACTTCACCACCCAACGGCTCAGGGACTGTTGTGGAAGACAGAGCAGAAAGACTGTGAGATTCATGGTTGGTGCATGAACATAAAGAAACAGAAGCTTTCAGGCCACTGGGAACGTGCTTATATGAACTTGCAACAATAGTGACAGCATGCTCAAGACCCACGTCCATTCAATCAGACAAAAACCCAGCATAAAATGAAGGAAATGGGCAGCAGTCCCCAACCCTAGCTGAAGAACTATTGGCAACTGGTTACTGCTGGGAGAAGGAGGGTAGATCTTCTTTAAGGGAGTGACTCTAGATAGGCTGACTAGACTCCAGTGGATGACTTGCATCAAGGGACATCTGGGTACAAATACTTGACCAGATAGGACTTAACATATATGACAGAATGCATGAAATCCATTCTGGGGGGGAGGGGACTAATTGGAGTGGGACACAGATGGCAGAGGAGATCTAAATTTGATTAAGATCTATTACATTAAATGCACGAAAACAATAAAAATATTTTTTTAGAAAGAAATCTTTATGGGATTGGAAAGATGGCTCAGCAGTTAAGAGCATCTCCTAATCTTCCAAAGGACCAGAGTTTGGTTCCCAGTACCCAAGTTGAGCAGCTCACCCACACGCACATGCACATACACAGGCAGATACACATATTCACACACAATACACATAAATGGAAAGAAATTTTTAAAAAAAACTGTTACCTATGATAAGAGTAGAGAGGTTATTCAAGGAAGGAGAAAAACATGCCATGTTTATCAGCAGGATAATGGGGGCATTTAGGAAAGTCTGACAAAGGACAAGCTCCACCAAATGGGTACCAAGTATTCAAATACCTGAGCCTATGGAAGACACTTCTCATTCAAACCACCACACTGGAAAAACTAACTGCTGCTAAAATTGGTAACTTTAGGGCAGACAAGATGGCTCAGTAGGTAAAGGCACTTGCCACCAAGCCTGACAACCTGAGTTCCAACCCCAGGACCCACACGGTGGAAGGAGAGAACCAACTCTCACACGTTATCTTCTAACCACTTCTACACCATACTCCCTACAAAAATAAATAAATGTAATTTTATTTTAAACACTGATAACTTTATAAGGACCAAATAGTGGTGCTGGAACCAGGTAGATCAGAGATGTTGACAGCCTTTCAAAGTTGAAGAGACTGTTAAAGAAAGCGGCAACTTTAAAGGACGGATCCTACAGCCTATGGTTCCACACTTATTGCTTGTCACAGCCCCTAGAAAGAAGTTGCTGTTGTCTAACCTAAGCTTGTTTTTGTGGCCAACTCCTTCTGAGGTAATGTCTATAAGTCTTGGCATCTGGGGCACTTCCTGCACACATGTCAGCTGTTAGCAATAGTATTTTTCCTGACAGCTAATCGGTAACATTAAAGTAAGAGCGTGTGCTTCAGTCTTCGTTCACTGTTCACTGTCACAAGTATTTAAAGGTGCACGTATGTGGTTCTGCCTGGGAATCCAAGGGCAGGCTTACAGAGATGTGAAAATGGAACCCATGCCTGCACTTACTGACACAACAGTTTAATTAGCCATGCTTCCTGCACCAGAAGATTCTCTCCACAGAACACTCATGTTGACAGTGTCTAGAGAGACAGGCAGACATCAAGAGTCTCCACACGGGTATCTCTCACCTTTCATTTTGGTTGAATAAAATCCAATGGCCGCTCCATCTCTCCACAGAATCTTAGCCTGCTCCTTCGCAGGGTGAGGTAGGAAAAACATGTCCTCATCATCCAAACTTCTCTCCAACTTTCCAAAAATAATGACATTGAGGATGAAAAGTACAATCCTTTCCCCAAAGGACCGAACCTTTGAAGAAAAAAGAAAGAACAGTCACCAAGTGAGGCCAGAGAGGAAAATCAGGTTGACAGATGGTGTCTGGAATCATCCTGTACCACAAGGCCACAAGGTGTGGTAGGATTCATTTTTGCTCAAGATGTGAATCATGGAATTTCAGCATTACTGACTTACATAACTATGCAGCCTGCAGGCAGAGTAACAGTGCCAGGGGAAGTTCCTGGGTCCCCAGGGCCACCAGACATAAAATGCATATCCACAGAGCATGACCAGGTTGGGGGTAAGAGAACAGGAAGTTACCTCCTAGCAGCCAGGTCAAGCCATTCCAAGGGATCACCAGCTGTGTCCTGAAATAATTTTTTTCAACCAATCTGCCATTTTTAAGAGCATCAGGGTCCTCCCACAAGAATTCTGGCTCTAGGATGAGCAATAATTGAGGAGCTCAATCACTATAGCAAAAGTAACTGATTTTCAATAACTTGTGACAGATTTTGAACACACTCTGGAGTCTCAATCCCCAAAATTACCAAGACTCAAAGCCCACCTGGTACTAAGTTATAAACTAAAACCTTCTTGTGGCTCAGCCATCCCAAGTAAGGAAACCATCCTGTGGTCAAAGTCAGGCCCAGATAGCTGGAAGCTTTCTCTTGCATAAGCCAAATGACTTCGTGTTCCTGTCTGTGCTGGATAGCTTTAGTGTCAACTTGACACACCTGGGTTGAGGGAGCCTCAATTGGGGAATTTCCTCTATTGGACTGGCCTGTGGCCATGCCTGAGGGGCATCTTCTTGATGAGTGATGTGGGAGGGCCCAGCCCACTGTGGGTGGTGCCACCCCTGGGCAGGTGGGCCTGTGTTGCATAAGAAAGCAGGCTGAGCAGGGGCCAGGGGAGCAAGCCAGTAAGCAGCGTTCCTCCATGGCCTGTGCTCTAGTTCCTGCTTCCAGGTTCCTGCCCTGAGTTCCTGCCTTGGGCTCCCTGATGAACTGTGACCTGGGGAGATGTAAGCTGAATAAACCCTGTCCTCCCCAAGTTGGTATTGGTCAGAGTATTTTGTCAAAGCAATGAAGAACAAACTAGGACACTGTCTATTAAAATTATCTGCATGTGGGGCTGGAGAGATGGCTCAGTAGTTAAGAGTATTGACTGCTCTCACAGAAGACCCGGGTTCGAGTCCCAGAACCTACGTGGTGGCTAACAACTATCCATAACTACAGTTCCAGGGGATCTGATGCCCTCTTCTGACCCCCAAGGACATTTCACGACATGGATACACTTACATATATGCAGGCAACACACTCATACACATAAAATAAAAGTAAATAATAAACAAATGAAGGAAAGAAAGAAAGAAAAGAAAGAAAGAAAGAAAGAAAGAAAGAAAGAAAGAAAGAAAGAAAGAAAGAAAGAAAAAATTATGTGTGTGTGGCCCGTGAAGGGCAAATGGGTGGTTGAAATCAGGGTGTCCCCCCTACCCCTTCTGGATGCATAGATGACATGGCTACCTGGCCAAGTCTGGACATGACCTCTGAAATCTACATACAGTCTTCTAGACACCACAAGCAACTGATGAAATGTAGCACAAGGGATAAAACCAATCAGCTAGTCACACAGTGACTATTACAGCCTTGGATTTTATTCCTACAACCCTGCTATGTGACAGCTTATGTGGTATATGTGTGCATATAAGCATGTATGTGTTTGTATGTGCATGGATCCACATTACCACCAGATCCACTGTACCACGGGGTGTAAATTCCACCCACATGTTGTCACTTGATTCTCCACCCTCCAGGAGGTCTAAAAGGGTAGGTAATTACACTTATCAACTTCACTACCTCATTCCAAAGACAACTCTGTGTTTGGACCAGGGCTCTGTCACAAGCAGGCACCACGGGGTGTAAATTCCACCCACATGTTGTCACTTGATTCTCCACTCTCCAGGTCTAAAAGGGTAGGTAATTACACTTATCAACTTCACTGCCTCATTCCAAAGACAACTCTGTGTTTGGACCAGGGCTCTGTCACAAGCAGGCTGCAATAACAGGCAAGGGCCCCTGTATCCCAGTACAACACACCTGCTCAAGTCCAGCCAGCAGCTGATTCCCTTCTGCATTTTCAACCAGTAGAACTGAGGCTTTGGGGAAAGAAGCATTGCTGCAAACATTAATGCTTGGTCTTACAGTCAACCTTATATGTTGTATGCATTTCAGTTCAGATCTGTGGGTGTACATGTGTGTGCTGGTGTGGTATATAGTATGTGTGTGAGAGATCAAGAGACAGAGAGAAAGAGGGAGTCAACATTGGATATCACTCCTCGGGTGCTGTCCACTTTATTTTTTGAGACACAGTTTCTCATTGAAACTGGAGCTCGCCAGTTAGGCCAGGTTGCAGTTGAGCTCCAGGGATCCTTTTTTTCCTGCTTCCCCAGCACTGCTATTACAAGCATTTGCCACCATGCCCAGCTTTTATATGTGGGTCCTTGGGATTGAACTTGGGCCCTCATGTTTGCATGGCAAGCCCTCTACCAACTGACCTATCTCCTCAACCCTTTGGGCTTATAACCCTAAAGCCACCACCCTTACCAACATCACCACCATCATTTGTAGTTGTAGTATCTTGACTTGCATTTGCAGGGAGACTTTGGCCACTTATTGAGGCCACTTGTTGACCACCCACTCCTTGAGCCTCAGTGTCCCTCAAAGGTCAAGGGTAAGATCGCTGAAGTGATCTCTAAAAGACTAGTCTGCTGGTGTTGGCAGTGGTGTGTGTGCATGCACATGCATGCGTGTGTGTGCATGCACATGCACACATATGTGTGTGTGCATGATGTGCACCAGGACACACATGTGGAGGTCACTTGACAACTTTGTGGAGTCCATTCTCTCCCTCCACCTTTATGTGGGTTCCACAGATCAAACTTGGGTCATCAGACTCATCCAGAAAGCATCTTTATGCACTGAGCCATCTCACTAGCTCATTTGTCTGTTTTTAAAATGTTCTGATTGATAATAAAAAGAATTAATAATAAGGCATCTTGTAGCACCATCTACCATACAACACAAAATGTCTAATATCAACAAAGTTATTATCCAAAATGCAAAATATGTCACCTACATCTGGAGCCACCTCTTAGAGGAAGGAGAGACCTATGCAAATCTGACGAGTTCACACTTTCTGTCTCAAATAGTGGCAGCCAGATGAAATTCAACTTTAAAAAGAACTAGCTGGTCTCAAAAGCTGATGGAGGGGCTGGAGAGATGGTTCAGTGGTTAAAAGCACTGGTTGTTCTTGCAGAGGACCCAGTTTCCATTCTCAACACCCACATGGTAGCTAATAACAGTCAATATTCCAGTTGCAGGGGATCTAACGACCTCTTCTGGTCTCCTCAAGCATTGCATGCATACAGTGCTCCTTCACATATGCAGGGAAAACGTTCATACGTTTTTTTAAGTTGGTGGGTATCATGTAGAGTGCTATATTTTCCAACTTATAAACCAGAAAAGTTCATCAGAAAACCAGACAAGAGAAGCAGACCACATGTGGCCGAAGGGAAACAAACAATCAAACACTGGAGGGAGAAAGGGGAGAAAAAGCAAATGCACTGAATTTGTCCACTTCCATCACAGGAGGAAAAACTGGGCCACATGATTTTGACTTAGAAGCATTCTCGAATACATAAAACTAAGATCCATTTCTAATCCCTCATTAGGAACACTAATTATGTAAGCAAAGGGAACATTAAGAAAGTTCTTCTGAAGCGGGGTATGGTGGTGCACGCCTTTAATCCCAGCATTCGGGAGCCAGAGGCAGGGGATCTCTGTGAGTTCGAGGCCAGCCTGGACTACATAGTGAGTTCCAGGACAGCTGGGGCTATAGGGAGACCCTGCCTCAGAAGGAAGGAAGGAAGGAAGGAAGGAAGGAAGGAAGGAAGGAGGGAGGGAGGGAGGGATGCCTAGAAAATATTTGCCAAAAAAGAAAGAGGAAGGAAGGAAAGAAAGAAAGAAAAAGAAAGTTCTGGTAATTTGTGAAAAATAAGTGGCTAAGAAAACAAAATATAAGAAAAAACAAAAAGTAAAGACAAAGTTTTATACAAGAAAGGAATTTTCCTCATGTACTGGGGGGGAGCAGGGAGGCACAACTTCATAATAGAAGTTGTGGATAAGTGGAAACAATATCCAACTTTCTTTCAGTTCATAACATATAGCACACACTCAGAAAAACAGAATGGAGTTCTAATCTAAACTTAGAAGAGATGAAAACAGAGAGCAGCAACCACTCTCATTCTAAAACATTATAAAGAGTAAGTCAGGGGCTGGAGAGGTGGTTAAAGGGTTAAGAGCACTTGTTGTTCTTCGAGGGGACCCAGGTTAGATTCCCAGCACCTACATCGCGGCTCCATCACCCTCTTCTGGCCTTTGCAAGCACTACACACATACCAGTGTACTTATAGGTAATCAAAATACACAAATAAGTGTGTGTGTGTCTGTGTGTGTCTGTGTGTTACAGTATTTGAGTGTGTAGGTGTGTGCATCCATATGGGGTCCACAGCAAAACATCAGATATCTTCATCTGTCACTCTGCCTTATTGCCTTGAGACAGAGTCTCTTAGTAAACTGGAAGCTCACTAGGTTTTAGGCTGCCCAACCAGCAGAGTCTCAAGATTCACCTGTCTCTACCCATTAATGCTGGGGTTACAAGTCCATGCCTACCTTTTTACAGGGGTACTGGTGATTCAAATGCACGTCCTCAGTTTGCAGAGTATTTTACCCACTGAGCCATCTTCCCAGGTTACTCATATGCACTCACAGCAGTGGTGTCAGCATGCACTAGTTCCATGCGAGCTCAAACCAGACAAAATTCCAACACAGACGTGGAGAAGTGGGTGGGAAACCCCAACCCTACCTGAGGAACTATTGGCAACCAATGGCTGTTAGGAAGAATCAATCTCTTTCAAGGGTGTGACTCTTGGTAAGTTAGCTAGGCTCCAGAGGATGGACCCACCCTGAAGGACAGTTGGGGGACCCAAATTAGACTCTATAAACTATACCATACCTAAATATATATATGCACTATATGTTTATATATACATATATATAATAGAAATAACATGAAATTGGGCAGGAGATAGTAAGGAGAAGTGCAGATGAGGAGATCTGAATATGATCAAAATACATTATATGAAAATTGTAAAAATTCAATAAAAAATAAAGAAAAGGGGGGGCCTCAACACAAGCAGACATGCTTACAGAGAAGGCAACATACACACACATAAACACCATACCATCTTCAGGCCAAACAATGGCTGAGACAACCAGAAGTTGGGAGAGAGACAGCAACAGATTTCCCTCACAGCCCTCATAAGAAAGCATCCACAGATGACTTGGCTTTGGACTTCTAGCCTCCAGAACCAAGTGACAATAAATGTTTGTGGTCTCAGCATACCAACCTTGGTACCCCAGGGAATGACTACACTAACCTTTAGTTATTAACATGGTATTAAATGGTATCTCCTCACCTTCATGAGCCCTTTCCGTGTGGGATCAGAAGTTCTTAGGACATCTTCTGTGGACCACCAGGATTCCTTCAAGTAGACAGCCACAACTGAAGATAAAACCAAGAAAAAGCTATGATTCACAGAGTAAATTTGCCACAGAGATGGTTTCAACAGCATGAGCTAACAAGGTGAAAGGAAAGCATTTTGCGAGTAAAGTAGGTGATGTTTTATCATGTTGGTTGTTTGTTTTGTGAGGCTGGGGATGGAACCCAGTGCCTTGAATGTTTTAGGCCAGTGCTCTACCATTGAGCTATCTCCCAAGCCTGGGGTATGGTTTGTAGAGCCCTCTAAGAACACACATCAGAACAGTCACCAGAAAGGGGCATGACAGGTGTTTCATACATGGCTTCCCTGTGGCTCAAAATAAGAAGTATCCTAATGCTACTGGATGAAACAAGATACACACACTATTCAAGCATTCAATGGGTGAAGAATTGCATTTGTGGGGAGCTAAGGATGTGACTCAGTTGGTACAATGCTTGTCTAACATGCATGAAACCCTGGATTCAATCCCCAGCAACACATAAACTGGATATATAGGCCTGGGCAATGACGCATACCACACATACCTAGAGACTGGAGGATCAGAAGCTCAAAGTCATCCTTAGCTATATAATAAGTTCAAGTCCAGCTTGGACTATGTGAGACTCTGCCTCAAAAAAAATTACAATTTTTCATGTTACAAGCACCTGTCAAAGTCCAATCATTTTCACAACTCATTACTTCCCACACTTCCTAAAATCAAATGTTATCTACTTCTAAAATCAAATGCACTGAGTGAAGAAGTTTGCTTCCAGTATGCTGAGCACTGCTGAGTGCTGGACTATGCCTTCTTTTAGGTGATTTTTTTCCTAATCTCATAATGAAACAATTATTAGAATTCTTCTAAGGACACTACAGCTCAGAGAGGAAGAGTGACTTGAAGATAACCAGCTAGAAGGAGCAGAAAGTGGGTCCGCCCTTTGATACTGGACTATACGTCCAGTAAAAGGCCAGAGAATGGGGTGTACTCTTTAAAATGGTGTGAATTATGCAGGGCGGGGTAGAAGGTCTTTGGATGAGAAGGCTCTGGAGCTAAGACTTACAGGAATAGATGAGGGTCCTCCTCCTTCCTCCAGTCTCCCTCCTGCCCAGCCACTTCTAAACAGTTCCAGAGCCCTGCTGATTTACCACAAAACATCCTTTGAACCAAATCTGTATGTAGATCTCCTACTCAAGAGACACAATGCCCTGGATTCCTCATCTGAATTGTCCATCAACTCAAGTGGAGAGGAAGTTGCAATGGAGATTGGGTTTAAAACACCAAGTAAAAGCTTGGCATTGCAGCAGGCACCCCCTGTCTGCCAATCAATGGGTTGATTCCTCCCCTTTCTCCTGTCCCCATCCCAGCAATTCAGTTTGTTGTCTCCAAACACTAATATAGCCCCTCCTGGTCCCGTGCTTCAGTCTCCTTGCCAGTCCATCCCTACATAGGGGCCACTTGAAAGGAAAATCCCACCCTGGCTTCTGCCCCATTTCTCCCATTTCGTACATGAGAGATGCTTTGCTTACTCAGGTATCCTTTTATGCTTTTGAAATAGTCACGTTTATAGTTAACTCTCAAGTCAGTTATCTGATCCCAAGGGTTCAAGCAGCCCCAGGATTTAATGACGCATCTTCCCAGTCAACTCTTTCTAAATGACGATTTGGAAGACAATGTTAACATCGATTGAAAATCCAACAGTTCATGGATTGAATTGTTTTGTTTTGTTTGTTTTGTTTTTTGGTCTTTTTGAGACAGGGTCTCCCTGTAGCCCCAGCTGGCCTGGAACTTGCTATGTAGACCAGGCTGGCCTCGAACTCACAATTGTGAACCACTTGGGGCAAGCCACCACAGCCTTCCTCCCTATTCTGCTGCTATCTGAGAAACATTAGTAGAAATCTGTGAAGACAAGACTGAGTCAGACATCCGAGATTGTTGCAGAGCTAGCCCCACCCCCCTCCAAAGACCAACAGCATCTACCAGTCTGTCAGCTTCCCATCAGCAGTGAATTATCATCACTGACAATGGTTCCAAAATTCATGCAGCAGGCTGGGAGAGAAGAGCCAATTAAATGCCTGACATTCCCCTTCATTTATTCAATGCAATTCATTTCCAAAATGGCAACCATTAGAACTTGGGGGAGCTTTCTAAAGCCACAAGGATTATGTCCCTGCTCAACAAGGTGAGCCAACAAAGCTGTTCAGTTTACTAATAGACTGTGTTCCTGTAATACAGATGTTCAATTGCTAATACCGTTTCAAACAGAAAATGTGTTGACGTGGCACCTTGCAAGTTTCACGGTGCACAGCAGAGCATTAATTAGTCACACGGGTTGTTACAAAATAGATTCAACTGGGTTTTTTTTTTTTCAGAACTCATCTTAAACTGCTAAGTATACAGAACAATGAAGTCCAATCAAATTTAACAGTCTAAAATAAACTAGTACTCCAAACCAGAACCAGCCTGTAGGACGCAGTAGCTTTTGATCAGTGAACTGCAATGTGCCCAGAAAAGCAGGAAGGAGAACTGGTAGCAGAGTCCTTGCCAGGGCCATCCCAGCACTGCAAGGACAAGTGATGAATCCAGGGGACTGACAGGTGCCACAGAGCCAGCCTCAGGCCATCACTGTGGAGGTCCTGGAACCAGCCAGTGCTGAGGGTTACAAAATAGAAACCACAATATCTGTGTTTTGAAAAAGGAAACATGCCATGCAGAGCAGCATGTCCCCACTGTCCCCACACCAGGGCTGGAGCAACTGCAGGCCAGGTCACCATGAGAGTCATTGCCAGAGCACTGGGAAGAACATGCCTTACTGTGCCAATTTAAATTCTCTCTCCCTCAAAGTAACAGGTAACATGGACCAAAATGAGTAAGTCGCTGATGGATTTTATTCTATGACACTCTAAGCTTTCCCAAACAAGTTAAGACAGTAAGGTCCCCAAGCAAACGCCCAGGGGTCCAGATTCATCCCAAGCACAGCGAGATCAACTGAATTCAGCTCTTCTTGGCTGAGTTCCCACCTCCATGCACAGGGCAGCCCTGGCCCCAGGGATTGGTGACTCTGCCTCCGTTCTAGCCCCAAGAGTTGGCAGCCTGCCAAGGAAGACAGCTTAGCAAGCCGGTGGGACACATGGCAAAGTGTAGAGGTGTTGGAATTGACTGTCATGAGGATGCAAAATACTGGCAGCTCTGCAGAGGAGAGAAGGGACAGTACTCCCCAAGAGCTTCTCCAACCCTGGATCACTGGGTGAGGCTTCAGAAGGCAACTAACGCACAGCAGTGGCATGGCCCCACAAGTCCAAGGCTATGTTCAGGGAAAACCAGTCATCAGAGTGAAGAATTAAGACAACAAAGCTACAGACATCATCAGCTTAGCAAAGCCTCATTCACTCACGGATTCTAATGTCTGATGGATTATGGCACCAGTGGCGAGCAAGTAGCATGAAGCAGTCCAGTTCTAGCCACAGCCCTAGGTACCTGGTACAGAGAGGAGTTCAGACTTCAAAGCCAGCCAGGCCTCAAATTTTGGCTCCCTTATTACTAGCCATGGGTCCACAACCTGTCCCTTCCCAATCCTTGGTTTAGCACAGCAGCCTCTCTCCTGCCATTGCAGGCTCCATGAGAGACAATTTACCTCACCAAACTGCATTTCTTAAACTGTTGGAAGCTTTCCTATGGTTTCTAGAAATTTCTCCCACCTGCTTTAAGCATTGCTCTGAGATTGCAAAGCAGTATGAAGTCTGTTATTTCCACTGTCAATGAGATATTGGAAAGAGCTTTATAACAGGCCATCACTGCTTGGGCAGCAAGCTCTCTGAACAGTCTTCTGCTCCAATTTGCCCAAAACTGCCTCCTGCCTACCTACCTTTCTGCCTGCCTGTCTGTCTGTCTGTCTTTCAGAGATTGCTACTTACAAACCTGTTTATTCTTGCCAGTGAAAGGATATGTCTCACATCACATTTTCCTATCACCTCTCTTTTTTCTATCAGAGAGTAATCAAGTGGATCACAGTGCTCCAGACTATCACATGCACCTAACCAGTCCAGCTCCTCCCAACAAGACTGTGTGTGGGTGCCTGTACGTGTGTGTACGTATATTTATGAGTAGTGTGTGTGTGTGTTCGTGTATATGTGGCTATGGTTGTACACGTATGTACATGTATGTAAGAACCAGTGGTCAACCTCAAGTGTCATTCTTCCTCATGTACCATTTACCTTATTTTTTAAGACAGGGTCTCTCACCGAACCTGAGGCTCACTGACTAGGGTAAGCTGGCTGTCCAGCAACCCCCAGGGATCTGCTTCTGTCTGCCTCATCAGTGCTGGAATTATAGCTATGCCCAGATTTCTAAAATATATTTTAATTTTTTTATTTAATGTATCTAAGTGTTTTGCTGCATGTATATAAGTGCACCACAAGTGCAATGCCCAAGAAGGTCAGAAGAATGTGTCAGAGCCCTTGTAGCTGGAGTTAGCTGGTTGTTAATTGCCATGTGGGTGCTGGAAACTGAACCCATGTCCTCTGCAAGAGTAGCCAGTACTTGTAGGGCATGGTGACACGCACTTTTAGTCCCAGCACTTGGAAGGCAAAGGCGGGTAGATCTCTGTGAGTTTGAGGCCAGCCTGGTCTACAGAGTAATTTCAGGCTGGCTAGGGCTACAGGGAGACCTTGTCTCAAAAGACCAAAAAAAAAAAAAAAAAAAAGAAGTCAATGCTTTTAATTACTGAGCCTTCTCTGCTGGCAGCTGGCCTACTGTGTAGACCAGGCAGGCCTTGAACTCACAATGATCTGCCTGCCTCTGCCTCCCAAGTGCTGGGACTACAGGCGAGTGCCACCACACCCGGCTTCAAGAATTTTTTAAAGATTTATTTTTTATTGTTTGTTTTTTGGTTTTTTTTTTTTTTAGTACATATGTCTGCTTATGTATATGTGCACATGAGTGCAGGTGCCACCAGAGGCCAGAAGAGAGCACTAGATTCCCTGGAGCTGGAGTTACAGGTGGTTGTGAGTCAACCGCATGGGTACTAGGAACTGATCTCAGGGGCTTCAAGAATTTTTTAAAGATTTATTTTTTATTGTTTGTTTTTTGGTTTTTTTTTTTTTTAGTACATATGTCTGCTTATGTATATGTGCACATGAGTGCAGGTGCCACCAGAGGCCAGAAGAGAGCACTAGATTCCCTGGAGCTGGAGTTACAGGTGGTTGTGAGTCAACCGCATGGGTACTAGGAACTGATCTCAGGTCCTCCAGAAGAGCAGTATGTGCTCTTAACCACTGAGCCACCTTGCCAGCCCCTACACACAGCCTTTTAAGTGGATGCCAGGGATTCAACTGAGGTCCTCAGGCTTACATTTCACTGATAGCTACCACAAGGCCCCAACAAGATTTTTAAGTCTTGGATTTTTTGGGGGGGTGGGGTCTTTTTGAGACAGGGTCTCCCTGTAGCCCCAGCTGTCCTGGAACTCACTGTGTAGAACAGGCTGGCCTTGAACTCACAAAGATCCGCCTGCCTCTGCCTCCCAAGTGCTGGGACTACAGGCGTGTGTCACCATAGTTTACTTAAGAGAGTTAAGCCTTTTCTGGTTTAGCTATCTTTTGAATCAATACAAAATAAATCAATTATTTGGAAAAAGTTAGCGTGACTTTCTGAAGAGGTTAGGGAAAGCTAGTGGTCACCTGTCACCTTGGATGAACAAGCTATGGCAGTCAGGAGCACTATACCAGCGACAAATTTTGGGGCCACAGCTGAACTCAACAGTACTCACACACAGCTGAACTTACACAATACTGTGATGAATTAGCACACCCAACAGGGGATGGTGGCTCAGATGCCTCTCTGCCATCTCCACCACTTGCCACAGCAGGAGACACCAAAGTGGCATACAGTACCACCAGAGGTCCCCATTCTGAGCTCCTGAGAAGCCCCCACTGAGTACAAAGCACAGGCTATCCCCTCAGGAGATTAAATCTCTGGGCCCTGGCTTAGGAAATTCCTAGTTTAGAAGAAGAGAGAGTCTAGGGCATGAAGCAGAACAAAATCTGAGCACACCCAGGCTACCAAACTATTCTAACCAAGAAACCTGGAGCGTCTACATGGCCAGAATGAGTGAGGCAGCAGTGAGCCAAGGAGGACACTCCAGGTTCAGGAGAAGAAAGAATCAGAGACATGAGAGGGCAAAGTCAGAACTGCCAGGCCAGCCACTCCTCCTCAGGAGGGAAGGAATAAGTTAACTGTGAAGCAGTAACCGTCAGCACAAAAGGATGTCAAAGCACTGACTAAGCACCCAGTGTGATGCCACGTTCAGCACCTCATGCAGTAGTCAGCAAGCTAATTCTGCTTCCCAGGTGAGGTCCAAAGGTGTGGTGGCCTTTAATCCAAGCACTCAGGAGGCAGAGGCAGGAAGATCTCTCTGAGATCAAGGCCATACATAGCGAGTTCCAGGCCAGGAGAAGTTACAGGGAAACTAGAGAGAGAGAGAGAGAGAGAGAGAGAGAGAGAGAGAGAGAGAGAGAGAAATTGAATGGGGAATTCTGAGGGGGGTGCAGATAGAAACCTGCTCAAGGTTTATGTATATAAATGGCACCATTGGGAAAGGGTGTAAACTTGGGTGAGTCTCACTGGTTCCAAGGCCCCTATTTTAAGCACTGTGCCCAAAGGTTAAAGTACATAGAGAAACAGAGATGTAGAGCTGGGGCAGTCCAGGCAGGAGGCCAGCAGAGGGAGATCAGTGTGGAGATGCCAGGCCTGGCACTGTGCTGAGGAAGCAGAGTCTGGGAAAGGAAGAGTTCACAGAGCCAGCATCGCTAAGCTTACTTTTCACTGAGCGAAAGGGAGGGTCGGCTACTTATTCAGCAAACACTATTTGCTAAGAACTGCTCAGCATCAGAGATCCAACGGGGAAGTGGCACATGGCCATGACCTCAAAGCACTGTGACAAGCACCTTGAGACATAAGCAGTCATCAGGAACCTGCTCAGGGGCTGTCTGGGAGGGCTGGAGACAAGAGATCCAGGATCAGGCCCAAGCCAGAGATGACAGCCAGCCAGTGGACTGCCTCCAGCCTTAGAGATCCACTGCTGAGATAGAGGTATTGGGCTTTGTAACAAGTCCCAAAAGAGGCAGGCAAAGTAAGAGTGATCAGAGTGGTGTTTGAGAATGTCAATTGGTTAGGCCAAGTGGAGAAGAACCAGTCCTTTTCCAATTAAGGGGGAAAAAAACTGCTACCCAAGGCCTAGGGCATAGCATGCTTAGACTGCTTGAGGCCCTGAGTTCCACTGCCAGCACTAAAAGAAGAAATTATTTGAAAGAAGGTCGATGCTCTGTAAGATATAACAGTGGATGTGGGTCCTTATACAATCATCTAACCCCACAGAAAGTATATACATCACCAAGAGTGACTCTAATGCAAACAAGGACTCTAGGTTAGGTTAATTAGGACATGTCCCTGTAGGTTCAGCAGTTACAACGTACACCCCAGTCTAAAGTGAAGATGAATCACGGAGTGGCTATGCAGGGGTGCATGTCAGGGGTCCCAGGAAATCTCTTCCTTCCTGAATCTCAACTATGAAACCTGTAACTGTGGCCTTAAAACTGCTCTTAAAAATGAAGTCTTTATTTTTTTAAGTGTGAAAATGGATTAAAAAGGGGCAGGGAGACTGAGGTAAATATAGCCCATGTTTGGAGGGACTGAACTGCAGCAATCCTGATGGCAAGGGGGGAGCTTCAGGGGGTACAGAAAGGACTCACTGGGATGGGACTCATCCTAGGCAGCAAGGTGAGCAGCCGGCTCTCAAACTTGAGTGGAAGGAAACAGGCGCCTTAAACAGGAGGCCTTCAGGTCCATGAGGAGGCTAAGTGCCAATGACAGACAGGAAGCAAAACCCTCCTGGTAGCACACGCCTGTAATCTCAGCACTCAGAAAGGCTGCAGGAATTCCAGGTCAGCCTGGTCTATACAAACAGCAAGGACAGGGTAGCCAGCAGCAGGATCCACAGCCCAGAGTAAGAGAGAAAGAGCCCATGTCCCATGCCATTATCATGAAAACCCAGGAAGGACAAGTGCCCCTCATCTGCCCCACAACCCACACATTTTACCTCCCAAACCAGCTGCAAATTGTTCACATCCTACCCAGGGGTCTATAACTTCTTCATCATAAGTAAAGCAGATCCAAGTCCTTCACCCCAGCTTCATCTCTCTCTGTGCCTCCCCTGTGGTCTAAGCCACCACTGCCCTGTTACAAATCTAAGAAATATGTAGTTTAAAAAAACAAGAATACAGTTAAACCAAAGTGACAGACAATCTTTCCCAAAAGCAAAATACATGTAGGGGAAAAAAATGCTGAAAAGTCCTGGCAGAGGCCGGCATATAAACACATTCCACGCTATTGCATGACTTTTGTGCAACATTGACTGCGCTGGTCAATTATTTAAGGGGAGGGGGAAATACGCCAGTTGACATGGCAACTGTCACATCGCATTACTCGTGCTACCATTCTCATACAGATGTCTTCCTTAAAGGAAAGCACTTCCCCAGATGCTGGTGAACTTGGGAGCCTCTTTGTTATGGAGAAGGAAACATCTGGTTTGCAGTGAATAGTGAGCAGACTCCCATATTTCTCAGGCCTTTCTTGCCTCAAGCAATGTTGTTTCCAGGGGTCTAGATGTTAAGTTGAGAAAGATGGAGTGAAGGGAGGCCATAGTGCCTGAATCCTTAAGTACAGCTGAACTACAAAATATGGGGGGCAAGAAGAGATTGCAGTACATCTAAGAAGGAAAATTTTAAATCACCAGGGTGGGTCAAGGTAAGCAAACTCAGCAACTTTCCCAGAGTTGGGGGAGATACCCCAGTGACGGTGGTGGAAGCCTTGCATATGCCTTTAAGAAGCAACCTCGTCCCTGCCCTTCAAAACAAACCTCCATCCTGAACACTGGAAATATTTTCTTTGGAGCATCTCTGTTTTACAAATGCCATGAGTCCCTTGATAAGACTGACCTGTCTTCATGGGATGCTATTTCCCTGTTTAAATCCAACTCACAGTAAGTGCCATAAATCAACAGGGAAAAGAGGTGTGCACCCCAAACCATGGTCCACATGGTTTAGGAACCATGCATTCCTAAAAATACAATGCTGTCACTGCAAGCAGATCCCCAAATCTGCTTCCTTTATAGACCAATAAAAACAAGTCTCTGGGGGTTGTATATGCCCATAGCCACAGGAGCATCCTTGTTGCCCAGAGAATCAGGTACTTAAAAAGTGGCTGAATTTCAAGGCAGAATCTACCCCCTGCCCCACCTCCTGGAATGGTCTGAACTAAGTAGGGTTCTCCTGGTGTAGAAGGTGGGACAATCTGGCATACCTCAGGATAGCATCTACCTTTGTCTAGTCCAAAAGTCATGCACCAGCTAAAACAGAGACAAGCTAGGTCTCCTGGGTTTAGGGAGCCAACAGGGTGCCTTGTTAACCCAGCAGGCCTAAAGGAGACATCCCACTATGTATCCTCTGTTTTGGAATCTTGGGGAATGGAATGAGGGGCTCATACTTCAAAGCCAAAGAAACTGTACTTCTTTTCCACCAGCTGAAACCGACTTGGCTCTATGGGCAAGCCTCCCAGAGCTGCCATCCATTAGTGAGCCATTTACCAGAGGCACATAAACCACCCATCTGGAGACTCAACAGGACAGGCTCATTCTGCTAATAGAACTGGGGTGATCCCAGGTCATCCCTCCCACCTCTCTTCAAGAAATTCACCATCTACTCCTCTGCCCCAGCCTCCATCCCTAAGCCATCCCCAGAGTCTGGGCAGCCTGCTCAGACATAAGGAATGCTTCAGAAAAGGCACCTGGTTCTGAGAAGGACACCCAAGCCCCTCAGGGGTACAACTCATGTTTGACCCTCCACTGCTCCAGCTTACCAACTACCCTAAAGGCAGCATATTGAAGGTCTGGTCTTACTGTCGCCATTACCCCTCAGCCAAAGACAGCCCCTCAGAGGGCTGGCTACAAGGAGGCTCTAGTTTCATCTGAATGTTTGCCTTGGCACTTGCTGTCACCGCAGACTATAATGAACATGCTTTTCCAGGAAAAAAGTCATCATTTTTTTCAATTCCCTGCTTGTTTTTCTCAGGGTGCACATGACGTGCAATCACCAAAAACTGTAAATAAATTAGCAGTGATTTGAAGGATGAGTGTTATGCTTGTTCACAAAATGTCCTGGGAACCAAGGGGAGAAATAGCCATTCTCATGAGGGAAGTCAACAGTGTGGCCCCAGCTGCTAACATACACGGTCACCCCAGTCTCCCTTCTCCCAACTGTCCTGCTTGCTGTTTCTGAGCTGAGCTGCCACTGTGTCCCCCCAGCTCCCTGGGTAGGGAGCTCAGGAGTACTTGTCAAGTATCCCCTGGGGAAGATGGTCACCTAGCAGAGCTAGATCAGAGTGGCATCTCCTGCCTTCAGAGAACTTACGATCAATTATAACGGACAGGAAATGACTGGGGCCACAACATTAATCCATAAATAGTTGCAAGCTGACGCACACCACCCTGAAGAGACACAGAGTCCCACTCTGGAGAGGACTCAGGTTCAGACCCTTCCTTCTGCTGCTGCTTCCCCACAGACGACGTCAACAGAGACCCCAGTTGACCTCACACTACATTCTTTCTCCTAAATAACCAAGTATAGTTAGCACCAGCACCAGGCCAGACTAAAGGCTCCTCCATCTTCACCCTGCATCGGCCCCACCTGCTCTCCTTCCACTGCTTCTCCCAGCTGTGCCAGGCCAACTCACAGCAGCCTCCAAGGACCAACACTCTGGTTCCTGCCAATATCCAGCTTTCTTCCCAATCACCCCCAAGGCAATCTGCTGAGCACTATAGAGTCAGAGCCAGGACCCCTGCCCTACCCTCTATAATATCACCAGGCATCTCTTCATCTCTGTATTCCCGTCTCCCTCCCTTTCAGCAAGGGAACAGGACAACTGAACAGAAATCTGGAATCTGCCAGAAAATGGTCTGGACCCGGGCCTGGTGGTGCATGTGTTTAATCCCGGCAATTGGGAGGCAGAGGCAAACAGATCTCTGTGAGATTGAGGCTGGCCTGCTCAAGTTCCGGGTCAGCTGGGGCTACAGGGAGACCTTGTCTCAAAACAACAACAAAATGGACTGCTGAAATTCCTGGCACATGGTGGGGAGTTGCTTTGGAGCAAGCTCAGGAGTGAGTCTTGCTAAAGGCCCAAGCCCCCAGCCTTACAGGGAACTGGATCCAGTAGTCTCTGTGAGCATGAGGGACAGGTGCCACCATTGGGCCTGGCACCATGAGACAGAGACAGAGGGCTGAGGAAATGGACAGCAGGCATCTTCTCAGTGCTTACACTCCATATTTCAACCTAGCTGCCACATTCCTGCCAAGAAAACCCATGGCTCCCCTGCTTACTCCCAGCAATATCATCTTATTCCAGAAACTTCTATAGCACTGTAGCATCGTGTCTCTTTCACACAACTCAATTACAGTGTGTCATCTTTTATTAGCCTCTGGGACAGTCTTTGCCCTAACTGATGATCATCTAGCCACTCTGTTTTAGGATGAAAAATAAAGGTGTAACAAACAAATATTGTCAAAAAGAGAGCTAAAAAAAATAAAATCTAAGAAGACAATCACTAAGTTTCCTGAGGAGGGCAACAGTGATGTGATCCCAGCAGTCACAGAGAGGCCGGCCATTTGAAAGCGTCCTCTGTTTAAAAGATGTGACTGTGTAAAGAAGGAAAGGTTATGTCCCATCAGCAAGAACCAATCCTCGGGCCTCAAAAGACCCTGTATGACCCTGGATGGGAGGGTCAGAAGACTGAATAAGCTAAGGAAGCACTCAAGGATGCAGGCTATGGCACTCCTTGGGCGGGGGGCAGGTGAGATGGACGGCAGAGACAGGAGACTCCCTAGGAGCTCATGGGCCAGCTAGCCTGTGTACACAGTGGTGAACAACAAAGGGACCTTGCCTCAAACAAGGTGGAAGATAAATAGTGACACCCAAGGCTGTCCTCTGACCTCCATGCATGTGTTGTGACATATGTACATCCAAACTCATACACATAAACACACACAAAAATTTAAAAAGAAGGAAAGAAGGAAGCAAGGGAGGGAAAGAGAGGGAAAGAAAGGAGGGAGGAACGGAAGGAGAGAGGGAGGAGGGACAGAAGGAGAGAGGGAGGAGGAACGGAAGGAGAGAGGGAGGAGGGACGGAAGGAGAGAGGGAGGAGGGATGGAAGGAGAGGGGGAAAGAAAGCAAGGCTTGCTTCTTGGAGAGGCTGTAGACTTGGGAGGGCAGAACCCCAAAGAAGTAGACACCCAATAGTCACAGAAGGCCATTTTCAGTGGAAAAGCAAGCAGGTCCAGACTCAGAAAATTTATCCCCCAGCAGTCAGAACCTGAGAACACAATCATGAGGCTGAAGCCTGTTCTTCCCAAGAGCATGAAAAGTCAGGAACAGACTACAAAGATCAAGTGATGCAGTAGCCTTGGGAAGCCATCAGGCAGGTCTCTAAAAGGTTACATGCAGTTATCATGTCATACACTTTGAAGATAAAACATCACAGAAGAAATAACAGTGAATGAGAGACAAGTCATCTTACTTAAACAAAAAAGGATAACCTCAAACCTGAGAAGAGCCATGCGGTGCAGAAGTCACACCCACCAACTACCTGGATGGTAAGGTGTGGGAGGCACCGGGCCAATAAGGAGACATGTAGGCATATCAATAAGTCATGTTCTAATAGTCTAAGTTTTCCTGAAATGGAACAGACCACCCAGGGGTTCATGGTGAGAGCTTCCAAAGTACCATGATGTCATGACTGACATATCTGTATACCATCTGTCTTTTCATCAGTCCAGCTACCAATATGGCATCATTTGCTATAAGGATAAAAGTAAATCTTGGGGCTAGAGAGATGGCTCAGTCATTAACACATGGCAGCTAACAACCATCCTAACTTCAGTTCCAGGGAATCCAACACCCTCTTCTGTCCTCCTCTGGCATTGTACAACCTGGGTACACTTACATACATGCAGGCAATAAACTTATACACACAAAGTAAAAATGATAAATAAATAGTTTTAAGTAAATCTTACAAATATAAGCATTATGACCTAGCTAAGGGTATTTGGCTAGGAGGCCTACCCCTTTTTATCCTTTAATTAATTTTTTGTTGTTTTTATGTGCATGAGTGTTTTGCCTGCATGTATATAAGTACACCCATGTCGTGCAAAACCTGTGGAGGCCAGGAGATGGTGTCAGATCCCCTGAAACTGGAGTTATGGACAGTTGTTAGCCGCCATGTGGGTACAGGGTATCTAACTTGGGTCCTCTGGAAGAGCAGCCAGTGCTCTTAACCACTTAGGCATCTTTCCAGTTCCCATACCCTGTGTTTTAAAGTGGGATTAATAGTTATTCAAGCATTAAAGACATGGTCTCAGGAAATGGAAATGATAGAGTTGGATATTGAGATCATTAAAATTAAAATAGAATGGTTCCAAAATGGTCACTTTTCTCCTTCTGAAAAGCAGCTGCAGCACCAAAAATCATCTTGGGAAGCCCTAGCCTAGGGATCTCAGCACACTTTCAACAACCAGCTTTGGGTTGTTTGTTCATCTGTTTGTTTGTGGGGTGTGTGTGTGTGTGTGTGTGTGTGTGTGTATGTGTATGTACATACATGTAGAAGCTAGAAGGGAGTATGAGATCCTTTCAAGTTGGAGTTACAGGCATTTGTGGGGCACCCAGCTTGTTACATGAGTGCTAGGATTCAGACTCCAGTCCCCATGATTACACAGCAAGCACTCTTAACCCCTGAGTTATCTCCCAAGCCCCAACCATGAGTTTTGGACCCTCAAATTCCTTCTCTGTAGCCTGGCCTCTTCAGGGATTGCTCAGAAGGTTTCCAGCCCTCTCTTCATCCACCCAGCACTCCATGGATAAACACTGTTTGATTAGACATGGGCTGACTGACAAAATGGGCCATTAAGAATCCTATTATCCCTTCTAGCAGCTCCAGATCACTGCTGCCTCCTGGTACCTCCCCTCTCTACCAGTACCCATTGTACCCCCAAGAAGGAAAACAGCTGTTTTTACCCAGGAAGGTCACATGACTGCCCAGCCTACCCCTGATCACCTGGTGCTTTTGGATCAAGGACAAGGCACTTACCCAACAGGAACAACCTTCTTATAGTTAGTATAGCTCCAAATCAGACTAGAATGCCTGTGGTGTGGCAATCAGAATTTATTGGAGACACTTATTTCAGCTCCTAGAGTTTGGCCAGAAATTAACAAATGAGCCTCTCACTCTGAAATCTTGTTTTTCCAACAGGATGAACATGCAAAGGAGGAGTCAGAGTAAGCCAAGGTTTGTAATAGTGCAATATGGGAACCCTGCTGACTGCAGGCCTGTTCTCTGCCCGGATGGTCCCAACACATCAAATTTTCTGCCATAAGTCATTTCATTCTCACAAACACCCTGGGAAACATAAGATGTTCCCATTTTGCAAATATCAAACCTGATGCTCAGAAAGGCCAAATAGCCCATCTGACACACCCAGGCAGTTGGCATAACTAAGATTGCCTGTAGTTTTACCTGACACCCAAGTCCAGGTTCTTATTATATATGCAGAACACAGGAAGAAATGGGAAAAACAAAGGTCACCAGTGCTGGCAATCTTGGAGGCTAGGAGGACCTGTTTGAATTTAATACAGAAGATGAGAAAAGGTCATATTTGGCAAGAGAAGTTATTTTCTAATCTCTGTAAACACTTGAGATCAATTAATAATTGACAAATGAGGAAAATAAAACAAGGAGAAAACATATAAAATGTAAAGCCTTTGGGAAATTTGGGGCCACCTAGGAAGGGAGGCTGCTGGGTGCCATTGAGCCATGTCCCCTCAGGGAACATAAACCAACCGCTTTGCAGTCAATCAGGGGCAAGAGTGCCTGCTTCTGAAGTCACCTCAAGAGAACTGCTTCATCCCTTGAATCTGAGCAGGATGCCATAAGCATCAACTGCTTGGCACAGGGGAATTCACCATTCCAGGATGTTTTTCATTTGCTTACAGAGTTATCGGAAGTTACTGTAATGGAGTCAACCTGCTTATCAATAATTAACTCACACACAGTTATCAATAATTAACTCATACACAGGGCTGATCAAACAGCTTCTGATTCCTGAAATACACATCTAAGCATGTCCTACCTTCACCAACAACTCAAAGAGAATGGCATAAGAACAAGCGATTCTCTTTTCCACAGACACGGCTAAGCACGGGGGTGACATTCTGGCCACAGCTGTGAAGATTGTTCCGTGCTGTAAGGTCTACAAGTCTCAAGCCCCAAGATATGTGATGTGTTCTGTAAAGAACTCAAGACGCCTTCTTTCTATATGAACTACAAGAATATGTGAGTGCTTCTCTGGACTCATGAGTACTCACAGCAAGCAACAATGGAGTCCACGCCAGCAGCATTCAGACACTTGATTTAAAGCACTCAAATATGAGCACGGGTCCATAGTGAGATTTCCTGGAGCTTATGAATACACATTATGGTACATTCCTTTAAAAAAAATTAAAATTAAGTCCAATGCAAATGGGAAGCAGATTTCTAAAAGCAGTCATATGTTTACATTATGTATTTAAAGACCTATAACCAGATTCTTGTTAAATGCCTAAAGGGGGTGGGGGCTGCTGATATTTAGGCATTGTCTTAAAATGAGTAAACAATCTTTTTCAGGGGTTTTGAGAACCTTTGTATTAAGGGGCTCTTATGAACTCTACTCACCTGGTAGTGGAATTGAAAACCAATGTAGTATCAAAGGCCTGGGGTTATCACAGGCCCTCTGATCATGGGAGCCAAGGCTCCGCTGAATGGAGAGAAGAGGAGGCACCCCGACTTTGATCAGAAAGTTCTCACACAAATCTCAGCCGTCACCATCCTTGGAGCAACAAGGAGGCTTTAACAACACACCCCAAACTCGCAGGCAGCTAACTAAGTGCACTTCTGTTTCATGTTTAGAGAGAAGGAAGGCATGAAGAACAGTTTTTCGTGTTTCTAAACAGCTTTCCCCAAAGATGTCACTTTGGGTCTTGTGACACCAAGAAGAAAAAAAACCCTCTGAGCACAAATCCCGAGCAGACACTGAGGTGACAAGAAAAGAACTGTTTCTCCAGGGGAGGTACAGAGTTGAAGCACCGTCCCCCTTTGAAAATAATCCCAAAATGTCATCATTTACAGAGGACTAACTAGTAGAAAAGTTTATTATCAGTATACTGTTATTACTTCTTACTGGAAAACAATACATGATCATAAGAAATCTGTAAAATACATAAAACACGACAAAAGAGAAAATTGCTACATAGAATTATGTTTCAATGGAGCACCCATCAGGTTAGAAGCAAGGTGCCTTCCTTCAGCTGGCTGGTGCTCTGGGCTCAGGCACACCAAGCAGCTTTCTCCTCCCCACCTCATCTGCTCACTGCAGCAGCCCCCAGGTCTCTGCCTGAGATGCAGATGAATATGACTGTGTCTCTCTCCAGAGGACTCACTCCAGGGAGTACCACAAGGACTATTCATAATGCAGTGGAGGAAGAATGAGTCACAGATGGCACAAACGTCACCACCAGAAACAGAACGCCCACCCAGTCACCACCTTGGAAAAAAACGAACACTCCCATGTTCTAGCTGGGTGGCCTGAGGCAACTCACTTGACCATTCTGAAGCCCTCCTATTCCTCTGTATTTGGAGGATGAGAATGTGCCTCCTTCATTCCACAGGATCATGGTAATGCCCCAACAACATTGCCCCACATGGTGCATGCAGTTCTGTGAGCTACAGTTAATAGAGATAACAAGTGCTATTCCCAGAAGCAGTTCTAAGTATAGGGCTACTCTGGGCAGTGTCTGGCAAGTACAAAGGTACCAATGAACAGAAATAAGAATGTATCACTGGGTCCCTAAAAGCTGAAAATAATAAGCAAATTCAATGTCTAAGCGCCACTATCATTTCCTAAGCATTCGGCCCCATGCATTACACGCCACATAGTCAAGATTTCTGGTTTTAAAACCCAGGGCTATGGGTGTGATTCAGTGGCAGTGTTTGCCTAGCATGTGCAAGGTAATGTGTTTCATCCTCAGCACTGAACACACACACACACACACACATACACACACACACACACACACACACACACACACACACACCACCACCACCACCACCCATTAGTAACTACCAACCTGTCTTTGTGTCTTGGGGACTAACCAAAACCAGTATTTTATGTTGAGGTTCATCACGGTACACAGTGCAGAAACAAAGAGATGAAGTTTCAAGTTTAACCTAAAGAAAAAAAAATAAACAAAATCACCATTTTTCTTTTTCATTACACCAAGGCAATTACGTAGTATGGTACTCTGAAAGAACACTGTTAAAAGTGAGGTTAAATTAGCAAGGTATCAGGAACAACACAAAGATGGAAATCTCAGACATCTTAATTTGGCAAAGATTGTTCTCCTGTCTCCCACCAACAACCGCTTCCTATAATCACCTGTCCATTTAGCCGAGTACAGATCAAACAACTGTTCTACTATCAAGCACCCTTAGGGCTTAGGGCCTCTTTCCCTTCCATGTGACTCCCACTTCCTCAGCTTTCTCAATCCTGGCCCTCCCTGGGCCTCCTACAAAGCAGAGAGCCTCACACCACCTCTCACGGCCTCCTCTGTCCTCCTAGCAGTCACTCAGCAGCAAAGAGCCCAGGCTCCTGCTGTCTGTGACCCTGGCTCTATCTCTGAAAGTGTCTTTAAAATGTACACCGTATCTGAGCCCACCAGGCTCAGCCCTGTCTCCTTACAGCCCTGGAGTGGAGATGTTGGCTCAGTTTAGGGCACCTATTTGCTTATAGGTGAAAGGAACGAGAGACTATAGCACTGGGACTATCTCCAAGTACCACATTCGAAGCCTTCTTTGGAGCCATCAAGCCCTTTGCTCCCAGCCTTCAACACAAAAGGTGACTACATTCCATTAGCAAAACTGTTTTGAAAACTGAGAATAAAAGAAAATTAGAAAAGAATGTGTCTGCCAAGCTAGGTAGGCAGGTTCTTGTAAAAGTTTACAGCAGACCCCCACGGTTACAGAGAACTGCTTCTTGGAAAGTTCCGGGGCCAGCAAACATCTTGGTACTGCCCTGTTTTGGACTGACTTTAATGAAGGCTCCTCAAGGGTCTCCAAGGTTTTGTGAAGCTTGGCTCATCTACATGATGACTGTTACTACGGCATTAAACACCAAGTTTATAGAGCATTGTGTCAACCTGGAAAGATGCTTATCTTAGACATAGTGCTCAAAAAACAATTTCACCCATGTTTTGAAAAGCAGGCAAAAATCAAAGCACTTGGGAGGATGAGGCAGGAGGATTGCAAGTTTGAAGACAGTCTGGCTTGCATAGTCGGACACCATCTCAAAAAACAATGCATACAGAAAATCAAAAAGAACATCAACATGTTTGCAATAGTTAGCCATATGCCTATGTTCCCCTCTGTCCTTTATCATATTTCCCAAATATATGTACTGTTTTATAACCAGAGGAATCAGTAAGTATTATGTTTTAAATGTGACAGGACAATTTCAGGACTGGAAAAAAAAGTTAATTATGAAAAGAAAGAAAAGTCAAGATATACTACCTCCTCAAACCACCTCCTTGTCTTTTTTAGTTTGAGAACCTCTGGTTACAAAGGGGCCAGCAATGCTGGGAATGCTGTGAGGAGGTCCAGCACCTTCCTTACATCAGTGTACCAAACGGCAGGCCCTGCCCCTGCCTCAGCCTCCACGCACACTGAAATGGCAGGAAACCAAGTGATGGCGTTTATGTAACGTCTTTCTTTTAAGGGGAGAAGCAAGAACATGTGCAATCATCTCAGCATTTCCATCCTCTTAAAACAACTTAATATCATTTAACTGTTGTATGTGTTATTAATAACTGATTTTATTCCCTCATTGTACAAAAGCTATAGTACTGTTTTTTCAATAAAGTGATCCTTAAATATGCGTGCAGTTAGGAGCAGACTGCAGAAACTTCATCCTAATAAACCTTGGGGCTAGCTCTTATATTTCACCCCCCTTCTCAGATTACTCCCTACCTCCCACCCTCCATCCAGGGCCTCAGTGCAGACTTCCTTCAGCTTACTAAGTGCCTTACCTAATGGAATCTTGTGCCTTTCTGCCTTAGGGCCACTGGAGGGTGCTGAAAGCATGTGAGGACAGCAAGCTCCTGCCGCAGTATAACACCCTGAAGTCATCCATGGGAGGTGGATTCTTGTAATAATGACTTAGTTATAAGCTACCATCTCCAAAACCTCAAGGAAACTACAGTTTATAACTGTACAAACCATTCACTCTAGAACAATCAGACCATGTTTCCTTCACCATCTCTGTCTGACAGAGATCACAACAATTTCTGGTAGGAGTGAGATCTTACACATCTGAAACAAATTTTTGTCTCTTTCAATGGATCAACCTCAAATCTAAAAGATAGTGACTGATGTAGGTACTGCCCATGATTCATATGGGGTAGTGAAAAAAGTCTTAGAAGGAACACAGTTGGGGCTGGGGAAATAGCTCAGTCTGGTAAGTACTCACCTGGCAAGCAGGAGGACCTGAGTTTGTGCCCCAGAACCCATGTAAAAAGACAGATGTGGTGAAGCATGCTAATAGTCCTAGCACTGGGGAGGCAGAGACAGACAGATACCCAGGGCTTTCTGGCCAGTCACCTTAGCCTAATTGTGAGCACCAGGCCAGTGAAAGACCTTGTCTCAAAAAACAAGGTGGATAGATCCTGAGAAACAAGCCCGGAATGTGTCCTCTGGCCACATGTACATGTGCACATACATGTACCCAAACATACTCATATGCCTGAGTATGCATACACATACAACACAATTTTAAGTTTTACCCAACAAAGTTTTCAGTTCTCCCTATCCTCTTCCAGTCCCTAGTCACATACACAGAATCTTATCAATGTCAAAAATTGTATTAGAACTGAATCAAACCTTAGAGATGAGTCACTCCCCTCACTTTACAAATAAGGAAACAAAGGTCCAGTCAGGCATTAAATACACTATCTCATTTAATCCTCACAGTAGCCCAATTTTAGATATAAGACTATCAAGACCAGAAAGAATAAGACACTTGCTCAGGCCACACAGCTAAGCGATAGATATGGGATTCCCACAGGTCATGTGGCCCTCTGCCTGGTACAACCAGGACTCACACTCAGGATTCCAGAGTCCCAGATAAGGGTTCCTTCTGCATCCAAATAGAATTATTTTAGTATTCCTCAAGAAGTTTCTTGTTTTTGTTCTAAATCTGAGACATTCTTTCTATAACATTCTACTTTCTGAATTAGACAGGACAGAGCTCTCCTCCAAGGAAGATCAGACATACCTGCTCCCCAGTGGGAAGAGGGAAAATCTCTGCCGCAGTGGGAGCTCTTTCCCTTAGTGAATCATAGTAAGCCTGTGCCGCTGCCTGGTGGCCCTCAGGGCTGTCCTCCAGGATATCCACAGGGTAAGCCTCTGCAGGAGAAAACAGGCAGGGGTGACATTACCTTGATTGTCATTAAAGGATAAGTTAATTATTTCTTCAAGTTTTTTTTTTTTTCATTTTGTTTTGTTTTAAGGAATTAACTTACCTAAAAATTATGTTCAGGGCTAGGGAGATGGCTCAGTTGGTAAAAGTGCTTGTCATGCGAGCATAAGGACCTAAATTCAATCCCTAAAATCTACATATTAAAAGCCAAGTTTGTAATCCCAGGCTTGGTGGGCAGGGGCAGGAAAGTTCCCTGGAACTTTCTGGTCAGGCCACCTTCCCTAATCACAACCTCCAGGCCCACAAGAGGCTTTGTCTCATAAAACAAGGCAGACAGTAGATGGCACTTGAGGAAAGATACCTGAGGCTGACCTCTGGTCTCCACACACATGTGTACATGAGCACACAAAGATCCATCCTTGCACCAATATGAAAGCACACAAACAAGCACACACACAAAAAGTCCAAAAAAAAACACATTAAATTATGTTCACCTGTCCCTCTTAAACTGTTTCAAAAACTGCCCATTCATACACCCAAACAACTGAATGACTTTCTAAGAATGTCATTCTCCGTGGTCCACTCAGGGATGGGCACAAGCTAAGAAGAGCTGGCTAGAACTTCAGCTCCCTTGTCACAAGCCAGCTTCAGTTATTGTTTTTCCAGATTATATTTAATATACAACTGCCCAAGATTCTGCCAGTTCTCCCTGTTACTGGGCTACTCCAGTAAAGACTGAGTGCAGTGACTTATCGGAACTGGAAGAAAGCCTATCCCTACATTCATTTTCAAGGAAACTAATTCAAGGTATTCTACAACTTGCCCTCAGCAAACCATTCCTATTACACCTTTGAAAGAAATTGATACCCTGGAATAATCATACAAATTGATAGCATCCAATTCTTGGGCACTATAAACAAAAATGCCACCTGTCTTCTGGTTGGCATGTCCACAAGTGCAGAGGGAATTCTGTGCCCCTTCTGTGGGCCACACTCCACCTCTATCTTTTATTTGCCTCTAAAGCTTTTTACCCTTCCTGGCCCCTTTCTCCTCTCCCCCTTTCCTTCCACTCCTACTTCTCCCCACCTCCTCCTTATCCACCTGTGTCTCCTCCTCACAAAGATTAGTCTGGACATGCAGTCCGGTTTTGAGCCCCAGTGGAATCTCAACATCCAATCCTTCTCTCAAGAGTGTCCTTGTTCTGGAAGCCTGTCTCAGAATCAGAGATGCTGTTGGCAGCAAAAATTGAAGCCTCTAGATTACTCAGCTTGCCCAGGAGGAATTTTACCTCTGCCAATTAACTACTAGAAGGCAAAGCTCAAAGGCATATACAGGCTGCCAAGAGCGATGGTCTTCCATCCACCCAACACTTAGGCCCGGTGTGCAAACATCATGGATACACAGATTGTCCATAGCTGAGTGAAAACAGACAATGTCCCTATCTGTGGGCTCTGCATCCGTGGATCCAACCAACCACAGACTGAAAATGTTGGGAAAAAACTGAGACTGCATCAGACACATGCAGACACGTTTCTTCTTTGTCACTACTCCCTAAACAATAAAGTGTAACAAAGGCCCATGGCATTTAACTGTATTAGGAATCCTAAGTCACCTAGAGACAAGAGCATCCAGGAAGATGTGCACAGGGCACATGCAAACATGCCATTTTGTAAGGAACTTGAGCATCAGCAGATTTCGAGCGGGAAGAGCTGCTGATTTCTTTAGTGGCGATGGATAAGCAAACTCTGGAATCCCCATGTAAAAAGATGGTGAGTCTACATAGCAAAGATCTCCTGTTGCTGAAGAAGGCACACACTTTGGTGTCCTCTACAAACAAAAACATGGACTCAAGGAAGCCCAGGTCCCACACCTGGCACAGAAGCCAGATGGACCCAAACAACATCAAACTCCTTACCTGGAGACCGCTTCAAATCTGTCACAGAGACAAATTCAGCCTGACTTTGTGTCTTCATGGCCATCCTGCACTTAATTCAAGGCCTTAGCTTCCCATCAGAGCCTCTGGCTTCACCATCCCACCCACCTGTCTTCTACCCACTTATTCTCCACCCACCACCTCTTAGAATTAACAATAACAGCCAACTTTCTGTGGGTTCCAGCTGCCAAATGACTGTTGAGTATCCACACTGTCTTTCACTGTATCCTTTTTGCTCCCAATTTACAGAGAAGGAAAGTGAGTCCTCATAAGGACACGGTGTACCTAGTAAGAGAAAGCAACAAGCAAGAACCTAGGCCTGTCTGATTTCAAACTCTGTGTAAAGCATTCAGATTATGCTAGTGCTTCAGTCATTTAAATCAGTGATCTCGGGGCTGGAGAGATGGCTCAGTGGTTAAGAGCAAAGGCTGTTCTTGCAGATGACCTGGGTTCTAATCCCAGCACCCACATGGCAGCTCACAACCATCCATAACTCCAGTTCCAGGGAATTCAACGCCCTCTTTTGTCCTCTGAAGGCACTGCATGACACAGGTGTACTTACATACATGCAGGCAATACATCCATACACATAAAAAATAAGTGATTTTCACTCTATAGTGGAGCACCCACTACTCTCATAACTCCTTCTGCCCCGCCCCCTCACTCTCCAGCCTCATCAGAGTCACCAACACTCCCCAGGACCTTTCTCAAACCCCAAATACCAAGAGCAAGGACTCGATGGGTCACTGAGCCCTACGTTCAAGTGCCACGTCAACCTAGGACAGGGATCAAAATGATTTGGCCAACTTTCTATTCTACTGCCCACCTATCCTCAACTTATCCCTCAGCTTTGTCTTTAATAGCACTCACCTCCTAACCTATAAACAATGAAAGAGGCCAGGGCTTGTGAAGCATAACTCAGGTCCCCTCTCGCCCTACCACAAAGACCCATCCATCCCCATGCCTTTTCCATAGGAAGCACTTAGGAAATGTGGGTGGATGTTATACCGTGATTTCCACTGAATCTATTTATTTCAGTGGATGTTCTGGGGATACCACCCGTGAGTTCTTTGAGGGGTTCTAAACTGCAGGGGAAATGATGTCATGATGGGGGCCAAGCAAAACACATTCATGACATTTGTCCTGACCACACAACGACCAGAAAGGATGCCAGGCACCTCTTGGCAGTGTTAGGCCCCCTTCCCTGCCCCTGGGAGCCAGGCCTCCAGCCTGGTGGCTCTGAGTGGGTGGCTAGCCCTGCAAACCTGATGAACACAGTGTCAGTTTCCCCTATAGGGCTGGTAGATAATCCTTTTCTGGTCAACTCTTGACCCCAGCTCCCCAAAGAAGACTGATAGTCCAGTCTGACCAGCATCTTTCCTGAAACACAGGGACAGCAGCAGAGAGCAAAAATCCAGGTAAGATCTCACGCTCCTTAAGCTGGTGTTCCTGGGGTAGCTCCTGAATCCAGCTTCCATGAAGACAAGCCTGTAGCAGGCGGTGGTACCTGGGTTGACGCACTCCACGTACTCGTTTTTCTTAATTTATTGGAATGTTCACCAGATCCTTCTGCATACCTGTGGGAAGCCACATGACCAAGTTCTTCCCAAGAAACCAAAGCTTGCTAGAATCAGCTAGACACCACCCAGCCTGCTTATCTTGGGAGTGGGATCTGCCTCCTGTTGCCCAGGGTCATCAGGGAACATAAATTAACAGGCCTAGACATCACACCACAGGGACAAACCATTGAGGGTGGCAATGCTTAACAACAACAAAAGTGACACCCACACTCAGTTCTGTTTTAAAGACCTGAGGCTGGCTGCAGACTCAAGTCCCCTGGGAAGTGTAGCCACCAAGCCAAACACCAGGGTACCCAGCAGCCTGGGCCCACAACACCATCGATCTTAAATACTTTGTCTCCCCTCTGAGGAAAATCCCCCCTCCCAAACTGAAGCGGCTTCCTTCCTTCCGGGAAAACAGTCAGGTAAGCCTTCTGGAAAACCTAGTGAAAGTGAAAACAAGAGCAGCCCAAGAGATGAGATGGGACTGGCATCCAAGGCCAGACTCTCCTCCTCCTCCATCCAAGGAGGAAGTCCAGATGCTCCCAACAGAACCCCTTCACCACCCACCTCAGCGCCCAGTCGGCCAGTCGGTCTTAGGAAGTAAACAAGTCTGGGATGTTTACGCATGCGTGCAGAGGCCAGCACAGGCTTCGACAGGAGCTCAGTTGCTGATGGAAGGCAGGCTCCCTCCGAGCAGGCTTCCAGATGTGAAATGCTAACTGGCTTTAATGGCTTGAACCGAACAGGAAATATTTTTCCAAAGCCAAAAGAATGTAATCTGTTCAGTGCAGTGCAAAATGCATTTATTAAAAAGGAGCACAGTTGAAATAACTCACTGCAGACTGTAAAGAAATTGAAATCACTCAACAAACCCCGAATTTATGAATTCGCTGGAGCTCTTGCTGGCAGCCTCACCCTAAAAACAAAATTAATGGTACATCTGAAAGCATTCTTCTAGGGAAAATACTTAAGTGATCTGGGATTTTTGAAGCAAAGCTAGAGTTCCATGGGCTGTCTGGACTCCTGTCACATGTCACCCCCGCTTCCCCATCAGCCTGTGGAGTCAGCCACTAAAACCAGTCCAGCAAGACCTATGGCTCAGGCTTTCCCTCAGCGATGTTGGGTTCTTCTGATTTAAACAGCCTTGCCAATTAATGAAGATGTTCACAGAGCTCACGGATCTACCCTTAAGCATTGACTTGGTACCATTTATAGAATGGTTTCTCCCAACACTACCTCAGCAGGAAGATTAGGAAAATTCTTTCATTTTGGCAAAGCACCATTTTCTCAGATGGGTCTATTATCATGAGAAACATTAGGGGAGATATTTTAAATTTTACTGTCCCACTCTTACAAATTTGGCCTTTGCTAAAAGCCACTACCTGGCAGTAACTACAGGGCATTATGTCATTGGAAAAGCTGGCTGTAATCTCTTCAGTTTTTAGTAATGTGGACTGTTGTTCTTCAATTACAGTAAGAACAATTCTTGCTTTGGATAATGTGGAAAAAATGTGAGGATAAAGAACTAAAGTAATACTCAGCTCTCATTTTTTATGAAATAGGAGTAAACAGGGTTGATCGAAACACTCTCTCATGTTTGCTTTCTGTGTTTTTGCAGGTAGGTGGTCTTTTCTTTCCCCCTTCATAAGTGAATTTTCTTCTAAAAGGAAATTATTATAGAAGGAATCCTTATTAGAGAAGAAATCTGCTCAGGTGGCTAAAAGACTAATTCTGGACTTAGTAGAGAGACCAAAGGCTAGTTTCCAGACAGAGACAGGACAGCAGAAAACTCTACAAGCATGAAACAGACAGATCTGTGTGCTCTGCACCACCGCAGTGGTGGGATACGGCCTAAAATGAGGACAGTCCCAAAGGCCCAAAAGCTGCTCCAAATACAGAACCCAACCCAGCAGGGTCTCCAGCTTCATAGGAGCCATGTGAGGTACAAAACAATTCAGCCCTTAGGGCTGTCTGTAAGTATACATTTTAAGGAAATTCATTCACAAAAGCAGACTGAGAGCTTCCAAAGAATTCGTCAAAGAACACCATAAAACCAAGGGTTATTGGCGCTGGAGAGATGGTTCAGTGGTTAAAAGCACTGGCTGCTCTTGCAGAGGACCTGGGTTCAATTCCCAGCACCTACATGGTGGCTAACAACCTTCTGTAACTCCAGTTCCAGGGGCTCTGATGCCCTCTTCTGACCTCCATGGGCATTGCATGACACAGGTATACTTACATACATGCAGACAATACACTTAAACACATAAAATAAAATAATAAAATAGTTTTTTTTAAACTAAGGGTTATTTTAAACTTGAAAGTGATTATATTTCATTTTACCTGATTTGTTTACTGGTGCTAGCAATTGAACTCATGGTATTGTGTATGCTAAGCATACACTCAATCACTAAGCTTTATCTGCAGCCCAATTGTGTTTGTTTAAAAAAAGAAGAGATTGGGGTTGTAACTCAGTTGGTTAAGGGCTTGCTTAGCATGTACAGATTTGGTTCACAGTAAAAATAGGTATAGTGGATCATGTCTGTAACCCCAGAATTCAGGAAGTGAAAGCAGCAAAATTACAAATTCAAGATCCTCTTTCACTACTTCAAAAGGTCATAAAAGAATTTTTTGTAAAGAAGGAAGGGAGGGAGA
>NW_008355272.1:10394577-10408123 GCF_000622305.1 Nannospalax galili
ATGAAAAGGAAAAAAAAAAATTTTTATGCGAAAGGAGGGGGAGGGGGGAGAGGGGGGGGGGGAGGGGGGGGGGGAGGGAGGGAGGCAGGGAGGGAAGAGAGAAAAGAAAGACATAATGCAGAAGAAAGCTGTCATGATCACCAAGGAACAGTCGTGTGAGGTTCCCTCACATCAAAGCATTTAAGGTTTGTGCATACGCCCCTACCTCTTTCCTGGTCTTGTGAAACATTAGCTGTACAAGATATGCTTGGGATACAATAGCAAAATGGGCTTTCTGATGCCAGGAAGATTAAAAGAAAGCAGCATGCTGTGTCCCGCTGGGAGTTCGATCAGCAATCAAGTACTTTTAGAAATTTTTCAGCAATAGAATTTGCTCAACTCAGGATTTATTTCCCAAACTTACTTAACTAGGGACCCCTTGTCCCAGAACATTAATTGACAGATGACAAAACATACCTTAGAGAAGATTGTTTTGAAATAATATCAGAGCAGAAGGACCCATCACTGTCAGAGAGCAAACTGGAAGGTGCCTGGAGCTCAAGGTCAGACCATGAAGAACCTGCCATGGGGAAAAGGGACCATGGGGGCACAGAGCATCTCTCTCCAGAGAAAAGTAGAGAACAGAAGGTAAGGCCAAAAAATGCTTGGATATTTTTGTTGTTTTTGAAAAGCATCTGATTGCCAAAATAGTCTTAGCAAAGAATTTTTTTTTAAGTTGGAAAACAGAATGTAGAATATGTTAGAATTTTTTGAGCAGATGAGCAAAATTGTCAGGGAATGAGGAGGCGACGCTGAAGGTCTGCAGGTGGCTGGTAGCGGAGGTTTTATTCCCTAGTAATTGACAGGCCGCCTGTTGCTCTGTTATCACATGTTTAATATTGGCCAACGTGAAACTTGTCAATGCCTCAGCTGAGAATAAATCACTTGTCCCCAATCTAAGATGGCAAAATATGCACATGCCTTTATGTGGCATCCACACAAACATCTACATAGTTTGTTTTCTTAAAGGAAATAAGCAATATATAAAACTTTTTCACAATAGGAAATAGTTACCTATGGTTAGCTATTATTATGAACTAGTATAATAAGACAAAACACATTTATGGAAAACTTCATTTTGAATTTAAAGCTAATATATAAATGTAGTGTTTCTAATTCTCATCTTGATAACCTTATAACTTCAGCCTGCTTCTTGCCAGGAATTGCTAAATCTTGCTACTTTGAAGTAGTTATTCTGATATAAGAATGTTTTCTGTTCCTAATTTCTTGTATTTATTTTTGAGAGAGAGAGAGAGAGAAAGAAAGAGTACATTTGTGCCAGTGGGCAGAGTCCAGAGGAGTCCATTAGGTGTCCTGCACTATCACTCTCTGCCTGATTCCCTTGAGAAAGGGTCTCTCATTGAACCTGGAGCTAGACTGGTGAGCAGCAAGGTCCAGTGATCTTCCAGTGTCTGTTCCCCAAGGGACAGGGATTACAGTTGAGGACACATCCATACCTAGCATTTTACATAAGTGCTGGGATGCAACCTCAATCATCATTACACAGCATGTGCTCTTACCTACTAAGCCATCTCTCCAGCTCCTCCTGATTCCTTTTAAAGATTTATTCCTTTTTCATTTTTGTGTGCTCACACATGCATGTGTACCTGCAGAGGACAGAAAAGGGTTTTAGGTTTCCTAGAGCTGGAGTTACAAGTGGTTGTGAGCCACCAGATGTGAGTGCTAGGAACCAAATTCTGATCCTCTGAAAGAGCAGCAAGTACTCTTAACTGTTGAGCCATCTCTCTAGCCTACCTCCTTGCTTTGAAAATGAAAGTCTCTAGACTTATATCTGAGCATCAGTGCTTCTTTCTTTTGGGCAAATAACAGCAACATAAAGCTATTTTTCCCCTGAATCATTCAAAAGGATGTGAGGTGGGCCAGCCAGATGGCTCAGTGGGGAAAAGTACTTGTTGAGAAAGCCTAACAATCTGAGTTCAGTCCTGGGTCCTCTGGCCTCTGCATATGTGCACACATAAATATTTTTTTTAACTTTGAGTATATAGACTTGGACTACAAGATACTAGCATTCATGGAAGTGTCATATGTGGGGATACATGTAGAGACCCACTTGGGACAAACAGCAAGAAATAACATCTCCAATACCTGCCTCCATATGGCTGGGGACCAAAGAGGTCTTCGCCTTGACACAGCTACTGGAAGTTGAGACCTTCTTCACCCCTTTACCTTGAGCCACTCCATCCCAACAGGTCACCTGTAACCTTTGCTGAGGAAGAGGGCTTTGACACATACACAGGACAAAACAGAATACCTGACTCTTGAAATCTTGCCAATTTGAAATCTTGATCAAGTAATTTGACCAAGAACTTAGGAAGACGCCATGACCCAGTGTCACTAAGACCAGGTGTGGAAGCCCTAAAGTCGATGGGAAAACCCTGTGGTAGGACAACTGTCCAGCATAGAACTAGAGCTCTTACCACACAGGACCCAAAGAGTCAGAGGAAAATAATCTCTCATTCTGAAATGCTTTTCCCATTCACCACTAGGTGACAGTTCCCAGACCTATCCCTAATATCATGGCCATTACCTGACTTCACAAGCTTTTATCCAAAAATCACATCCCTATGTGTTCACCTGTTCCATTTCAAACAATAAAACTTCTAAAGAAGAAAAAACAGGTTTCTATTATTCAGTCAAGCTCCATGCAGAGCAATAAGCGGAGCTGAGGGAAATCTGGTCCTCACCTGGGCAGCCAGGTTCTGGACTTGGCTGCTGCCTATTGCTTATGTACTTAGGCTCATCCTCAAAATGCCACCCTCAAGACTGGATGGCGTTCAGTGGGCTTCGCTGAGACCTATGTGTTGATCTGTTGAGGGAAACACATTTGCTTTTCAACAATTGGAGATACATCGTGATAACTGCCTTTTAACAAGAGTGCTAGACTCGTTTATCTAAAATAAGACTGAAAAAGAAATGAAGAAGTAAATGTGGAATGCTAATATTTACATCAAGTGAAGAAATAACAAAGAAATGTAATATTTTGCAGCTTGTGGATAAACAACATTTCTAAAGTGGGGAAGTTAGAAAAAATAGTGATGTGTTCATGTCAAAATGTACTCTTTCAAACCTCACACTTGCAGAGTTTTCCCATTTCCAAAGAGCATTATACACCTTAGCTTGTTTGAAACGTACATCAATTCCACAAAGTCAATAAAGCACAAAGCACTGACCCCATTTTTCAGATGTGAAAACAGAGTTTCAAAAGTTAATTAGTAATGGGGCTAAAACTCAAACCCAGATCTTGATATTTCCAACAAAGCCCTCACTGACTCACTTACCTACTAATTTATATTGAATCAACCACACACTGCAAAAGTCAGATAGCACTCAGGACAGCCTGAGTTCAAAATAACACTGCATTTCAAAACCATGTTTATAGCAGTGTTATTCACAAGAGTCAAAAGATAGAAGCAAGTCCAATGTCCACTGACAGAAGAATAGATAAACAAATGTGGATGTACATATCATGGGATAATATTCAGCTTTCAAAGAAAGGGAATTTAACAGAGACATGGACAGAACTTGAAGGCATTACACTAACAGAGGTAAGCCAGGCCCAGAAGGAGAAAGATACTCAGATTCCACTTACCCGAGGTACCTAAAATAGGCAAGTTCATGAATACAATGAAAGAGAAGTTCCAAGAAACTTAGAAGAGCACAGAGTTTCTGTTCAGAATCATGAGAAGGCCCTGAAAATTGATGGTGACCATAGTTCATTTGAATTGACCTATGCACTTAAATATATTTAAAATTATAAATTTTATGTTATGTATACTTTACCACAATAAATGAAAGTTTTAAAAATACTAAATATTGCTAGGTGTGGTGGTACACACCTTTAATCCCAGCACTCAGAAGGCAGATTCAGGTGACTCTGTGAGTTCGAAGCCAGCCTAGGCTACATAGTGAATTTAAGGCCAGCCAGGGCTGCAAAGTGAGACCCTGTCTCAAGAACAAAACTAAACAAAATCCTGGGTATCTGACCTCTGCCTTGAACAGGTTTTATATGGAAAGCACAACACATATCCACAGTTATTTCAGATTGTTTTATTGTGGTAAAATGCACACAAAATTTACCATTTGACCATTTTTGAGCATACAGTCATATGACATTAAGTACACTCACACTGCTGTGCCACCATCACCACCAGCCACCTCCATGACTCCATCCCCTCAGACATGCACATTCTGAGACTCTAGCACTTTTCTCCAGCCCCTGGCAGCCATTACCCTCTGAACAGATGATGTACACGTCCGTCATCTGAGTGAAATCACACAATGTTTTCCTTTGAAGCAGAGTCAATGAGTATAATCTTCAAAATTCATTCTTGTTGTAGCATGTGTCAGAACTTCTTTCAAGGAGGAATAATAGTCCATTGTTGAGAATGTTTTGTCTGTCTGTTCATCTGTCAATGGATACCAGTTGCTTCTACCTCTTAGATACTGTGAATAATGCTTGCTGTGAACTTAGATATACAAATATCTGTACAAGTTCCTGCTTGCAATTCTTTGGGCTATACATCCAAAAGTAGAATTAGTGGACCATATATTGTAACTTATGCTTTTTTTTTCCAGAACCACCATACTATTTTCTTCCTTCCTTCCTTCTTTCCTTCCTTCCTTTCTTTCTTTCTTTTTTGGTGGTAGTAGTGGGAATTGAACCAAGGGTCTCAGCCATGCTAGGCAAGAACTCTACTACTGATCTACAGCCTCTGCCATCTCCATACCATTTTCCATGCTACAACACTTTACAATCCTATCAACAAAGAACAAGGAATCCAATTTCTCTGCATCCTCAGCAACATTTGTTACTTTCTTTTTTGTTGCTGTTTGATGATAGCCATCCCAATGACTGAGGTGAAATCTCATTGTGGTTTTTATTTGCAGTTTCCCAATAATTAGTGATATTGAGCATCTTTTCATGTGCTCGTGAGTACATCTTTGGAAAAATGTCTACAAGTCCTTTGCTGATATATTCTCAGCTTTTGACATCAACTTGTAAAATTTGCATGAGATGGAAAGATAGAAGTTGGTGTGTGTTTTTAGCACTTCGTCCAGAACATATTGTGGTAGGGAAGTAAGCCAGATGCATGTCAAAGAGTTCAAGCAGGCAATGAGAACAGCTTAGATAGGGATAGCAGTAAAGATGGCAAGAGAGATGACACATGGGAGCCAGATTTTGGTAATGCACATGACAGAACTTGCTGCCAGCTGGATGTGCAGGGTGAGAGACAAGCTGAAATATTCTAACCCCTCCTTCCAAAGAAGCCAATGAAATTCACCTGACAGCTTTCAATTGTAGTGAATTTATGAACTAATATTGGAAACAGCCTATCTTGATCTGGATGGTATTAGAGTGTTAAACTAATGAACATGTCAACAGAAGAATAAGATGTACATTCTTCTAAAATACTAAACATTTAGTGTTTGGAAAGTATGAAAAAGAAGGTGAAAAGCCTTCAAGAGAATAGTTTTCATATAGTCACTGAAAACAGGTGAAATCCAATTTTGACTTTCTTCAATATTCAGCCACATGTATTTGGACTAAGGAGAAGGATATCAGCCTTGAGTTTATTCAGAACTGATTCAAAAAAACTGAGTAGAAGGTGTGGTGGCACACACCTTTAATTCCAGAACTTAGGAGGCAGAGGCAGAGGGATCTCTGAATTCAAGGCCAGTCTGGTCTATATAGCAAGTTCCAGCTCAGCCAAGACTAAATAGTGAGACCTGATCTCAAAAAAAGAGAAAGAAAAAAAGATTGAATTAAAAAAAAAAGTCTCTGAGCATATGATAGAACAAACTGCCAAGAAAGAGATGCAAACACTATGAGATGAGACTCATAGAGACTATACACATTGAAACTATGCAGCACAGAAGATAATGATACTAAACATACTTTGTAAACATTTAAATCAAGTGTCTCAAAGACCAAGATTTTTCAAATTATCCAATAAGATTTGAGAGGGGAAAGAAAGCAACATTTCTAAAAAGGGCTGTCATCTTAAACAGCTGAGAAACTGACCCAGAATGTAGCACAGAAAGACACACAGCTGGTTTAGAAACCAAGTTAAGAGATGTGGGGAAATGGGCCAATAAATACTTCCGTTATTCAGGCTAACCTAAAATCTGCCATAAAGCACAACATCAAATAACACAAACAGAAGACAGCGTGCCACACCAATGAAGAGGAGACACATAGCCAAATGAACCAATGAGGATCGGGCAGGGGGTATAAAAGAAAGCCCTAACGGCACAAAAAAGCAAGCTTGCTTGCTAACTGCTGAGTGAGTCTCCCAAAATCTGCGCCATTGATTTTGTGCCTACTCTCCCCCTGCCCCCAACGGAGAGTCCTCAAGTAGCTAGCCCACTAAGGCAGGCAACAACAACAAAGAGAAATCAGGAGTTGAGTAACTAGGTGCAAGGTGCACTAACAGTACAATTAAGTTCCAGAAGGAGAAAAAAAATTAGAGCCAAAATCTGAAGACATAGTGAATGAATTAGTGAAAGATACTTATATTAGATTCTGTAATCACAACTAATCCCCCAGGAAAATAATAAACACAATAATAATAAACAAAAAACATGACCCTGAAAGCATCCAGGAAAAAAAGACAGAGCCTTCCACACAACCAGTAATTAGATGGACAGCTGCCATCTCAGCAGCAACTATGGAAGGCAGGAGACAGTGGAACACCATCTTTAATGTGTTATTGGAAATTACCATTCCTTCTCCATCTAGCAAAAGCAATTTCCAAGACTGAGGGTGAAATAAGCACTTAGATACATATCATTAGGCAGTTTGCTACCAGCATATTCTACCCCCCAAAATATTTCTTGTGCATATCATCATATAGGAAATTGACCCCAGGAAGAAAAAGTTGATCAAGAAGAGATGGGGAGTTAGGGAGATGGCTCAGTAAGAGCCATCAGTAAGAGCACTTGCTGCTTGTTCTTGATTCTCTATCACTGTGACAAAACACTCTGACCACTACCAACTTGGGGAGGAAAGGGTTTATTTGTCTTATATGTCCCAGTTACAGTTCATCACTGAGGGAGACCAAGGTAGGAACTCAGGGCAAGAACCTGGAGGAAGGAGCTGAAGCACAGGCCATGGAGGAACGCTGCTTACTGGCTTGCTCTCCTGGCCCCTGCTCAGCCTGCTTTCTTATACAACACAGGCCCACTTACCCAGGGGTGGCACCGCCCACAGTGGGCTGGGCCTGCCCACATCACTCAGGAATCAAGAAGATGCCCCACAGATATGGCCACAGGCCAGTCCAATGGAGGCAATTTCCCAGTTGAGACTCCCTCTACCCAGATGATCAAGTTGACACTAAGGCTATCCAGGACACTGCTCTTGCAGAGGACCAGGTTTTTCCCAGTATACACATTAAGTGGGTTGTAACTACCTGTAACTCCAGCGCCAGGAAGATCCAATGCCTCTGGCTTTGGCAGCCTCCTGCACTCAAATACACACACCCACATACAGACACACACACACATGATTAAAAATGAAATAAATATTTTTAAAAAGAAGATATGTGTGAAAAATGATAATAAATGTTGTCTTAGTTACTTCTCTGTTGCTGTGATAAAACACCACAACCAAGGGGACTTACAAAAGGAAGAATTCATTTGTTTATTTGAGTTTATGGGGAATTAGAATTCATCATGGCAGGGAGGCATGGTGGCAAGAGGTGGGTAGAGCAGGAGCAGAATGCAGAGATTCACATCTCCAGGCAGCCATAGGAAGCAGAGAGTGACTGGAAATCCGGCAAGGATTAAGAACTCTCTAAGTCCACCCCCAGTGACATGCTTCCTCCAGCAAGGTTACACTTTCTAAGAACTCCCAAAACAGCACCACAAGCTGGGTCAAAATGTTCAAATACTTGGAGCCTGTGAGGAACATTCTCGTTCAAATCACAAAATATATAGATAAAATCTATGTCAATGCTGACCATACAATATAAAACATTTGCCTTAAGGAGTGAAAAAATCAAAACAGAGCTAAACTGTTATATAATCACATGTGTATTCATTATTTTTCCCCATTGCTGTGACAAAACACCTAATAAAAACAACTTAAGGAAGGAAGGGTTTATTTTGCTTCACAGTTGAGGATGCAGTCCATCTTGAAGGGGAGGACATGGCTGCAGGAGCAGAGCTATGGTGGCCAGAGTGAGGGAGGTGGTGACATTGCACCCATAGTCAGCAAGCAGAGAGAGATAGATGTCTATGATTGGCTTGCTTTCTCCTTCCTAGTCAGTCTAGGATCCTAGTCTGCAGGATGATGCCACACAAATTCAAGGTACACCTTTTTCCCCTAGTTAATCCTCTCTGGAAACTCCCTTATAGACCTGCCCAGAGGTGTGTCTCCTAGGTGATTCTAAATCCTGTCAAATTCATACTGTGAACCATCATAGTATATAAGTTGGGAAAGAAGTAGTAGATGTGAAAGCATTTGAAAGCCCTTAAATTATTCCTAAGAAAGTTAAAATTTGACTAATCTGAGAATAAATTAGTTAAATATGCATATTAAAATTTCTAAGTTAGCACTTAAGAGAAACATGGTTATTAAATTTCAAAATAGAGAAGAATTAACTTGGGGCAAGGATGGAAGAGATGTCATTTAATATAAAAGGAAGCAAGAGATAAAAAAGATGGTCTGCCAATAATCATGTTTAACTATGATTAAAAGCACATACTCATGTTTGTTTTGAGACAGGGTCTCACATATTCCAGGCTGGCCCCAATCTTGCTATGGAGGTATGAATGACCTTGAACTTTTGATCAGCCTGCCTCTACCTCTGAATTGCTGGGATACAGGTATAGGCTACCACTCCTGGTTTATGCATACCTGGGGATTGAGCCCAGGGCTTTGTGCCTTCGAGGCAAGCACTCTAAAAACTGAGCTACATTCCCAGTCCTAAAGCTTTTGGCTAAGATAGTCCAAATGTGAGTAAAACACATGTATTACACAAATCACTTGAAAGAAAACATAAAGGTCAAAATGAACAACCAACCATTATAACACACTGTCTGACCCTTTTACAGCTCTCCCATCTACATACCACACCCCAAACAGTCTGCTACAAACCAGTCTAACAGGGAGTACATCTGGGCAGAAGCCTGTACTGTGAGAAGTTCTACACAATGGTGAAGACTCCTCAAAACTAACTTCTTAAGTACCACTGAATGAAATATTCAGGGACTGATGAGGGTTTGTTTCAGCAAAGGCAATGAAGAAACAAGCACAGATTTCTCTCTGTTAATGGAATTTGCCATTCGTGGTTAGAGACTTGGTTTCCAAGAGCAACACATTTATCCTAATTTCAGCAAGCCAAGCTGTTGAGGGCATGAGACAAGAGAGGCCCCCCCTCCTGGCCACACACACATAGCCGTGTCCTAGGCAAGAGCTCAACCTCATGCTGCCCATCCTCAACACCCAAAACCTCAGTTTCGGATGACCTGTTGGCTGTCCTGTCTTGAAGGAGCAAAGATACACAGGAAGGTCTATATGTTCTGACAACCAGTGGGCACTGGTTGAAGTAAGTTCCTCTTGGGAAAATGAGGCCACAGCTTAGGGATACTGAATGATTGATTGCTGTAGGTTTAATGTGAGAGGGTTCTCAAGGCCAGAACATAGATCAGGAAGGAAAGACAGGAAGAACAGCAAGGATGGGGACATGCCTAGATATTAAGAGACAGTGGCCTTTGGATTCACAAGGTTTTGCATCCCATCGTCATCCAAACTTGCTGATGACTAACTTTGGGCAAGGTAAACCCATAACCTAGGATGGAACATCTAGATGGCCTTGCTTAAGACAAGGACTTAACCCTAGGTGGTCTCAACCTTGTAATTCCCTTGTCTCAGCCTCCAGATTGCTGGGATTACAGGTATGCAGAGCATTTCAAAAACCTCTGCTATCATGTCCTGATAAGCTTTATTCTAAGGTCCCAGACCTTTAGCTGCTACCGACAGTCACTAAGCTACAATTGTGCCACCTGCCCTGACTTATTTAAAAGTCAGGTAACCCTGGCCAAGTGCTTCAATTTTTGTCATGAATTTTTTTCTCTACCACAAAGCACAGTCATTTTCTATGGTTGTCTGCTAGAACTTCCCATGGTTAAGCTACAAACCATATTAGTGAACCCAGGAGCTAGTGAAGGCCAGTAAGGCAGTCACCAGACTAGGGTTTTAAAGGTCAGAAAGACAACACCTCGTTACCCACTGTCCCTCTGCCCACTCCAAGTTCTGGCAACTTGGTCATTCACCCCATCTGACCAGTCCCCAACCAGACACTTAGAGAGAGTTGGGAGCCAGTCATCTCCAGCCCAGCTTCATGATGTGACAACCTCTGTCTAGTATAGAAGTCTACTAGTGGTTGAGCAAGAACTGGCTGAAGTACCCATACCACAGTGCAGCAAGACATCACAAGAGAGGGCGGGGTACATGGACACTTAGGTCTTTAGGAGAACTTGGCCCTTCAAAGGAGTCAGGCTGCCCAAAGTACAGCAAGCCTGTAACACCTAGTTGCAGAAAAGTTCTCCCAGCAATCCTTTCTACAGATGCAGAGTCAACAAGTGCCTTTTCCATCACCTAACAGAAATTGCTTCCTCCTTTCAAGCTTATGGAGCTCTAGGCACTAGACAAAAAGATCAACAGGTTCCTGCCCTGCTTAGCGGGGAAACCATTGACAACCTTCACAGCCAAGTAGACTGTCAGACACTCCCATCTGTTTTCCTTCCTTTCTGATGAATGGACGCTCTCTGAGCCACATCACGACAACTAAGAGCAGTGATATGAGCCCCAGTGTCCAGCCTCTCCCCAGCCTGCTCCCAGTGAGGTCCTGCTCCCAGGAACTGAGATCTTTAGACCTGCCAAATTCAGGATCCCCTCCAGGGACATCTAGTCACCACACACTACAAAAGATCCAAACTGGCTAATAAATATGTGATTTAAGTTTTGTATTAACATCAGGTCATCTCTGAAGGACCTTTAGAACTGGATTTACTCAGCTTTTATTACTTCATTTATTTCCTTTCTTCCTCCTTTCCTCCCTTCCTCCCTTCCTTCCTTTTCTTCCTTTTCTTTTATTGGGGGGTGGGGAAAGAATTCCCACTCTCTGAGGAGTCAGACCACTAGCCAATAACAATGCCCACTGGATTACTTTGTTGTAGCTATTGTTTGCAGTCAGTCCTGGAGATGGCACTCATAGCTTTGGGCATGGTAGGCAAGGGCTCTGATCCTGAGCCATATCTCAAGCCCTGCCAGAAACCCCCATTTCAGTCCCAATATTGCCACTTAGTAGCCAGCATATCTCTGGACCTCAGTTTCCTCACCAGTCAAATAAGGTAATAACAGTTTCTTTACTTTCTATCTGTTGTTAAGATCAGTTGAGGTAATGCTGCTTGGGAAGGGCTGATGCAATACCTGACATAACGTGCTCCCAGGGGTTAGCTCACTAAAAATGTTGCATAGGTGCTTGTCCCCAAGGCTGATGATCTGAGTTCCCTCCCTGAGACCCACATGGTAGAAAGAGAGAGTCAACTCCAACAAGTTGTGCTCTGACCTCCACACAGGCACTCTGATATGCAGGCACAGGCACACTGTGCACACACTAAATAAATAAAATGTAATAAAAATTTCAAAAACTAAATATACCTGTCCTGGGGACTGGAGAGATACCTCAGCAGTTAAGAGCATTGACTGCTCTTGCAGACAACCTGGGTTTGAGTCCCAGTACCTACATGGAAGCTAATAGCTATTTGTAATTCCAGTTCTAAGGGCTCTGATGCCCTCTTCTGACCTCCACAGGCATTGCACACATGTGGTGCATTTATATACATGCACACTAACACTCATACATAAAATAAAAATACATCAAAACATCAAAATGGTTCTTTTAAGTCTGTCCAAATATACCACCTTTCACCCACACCTTCACCTCAAGCTAGGCTTTCTCACTTTTCTTGTCTCTGCAAACACTTTTCAACTGTAGCTGTGCCTGGCCCCTTCAGAGGTCTGTGATGTGTCCCCTCCCTTCCCCCAACCCCACTTCTGGGCCACTCCAGCTCTATACCTGCCCCAAGTCCCTCAGCATTAGGCTCTGTCCATAGTTTCTTTACTTTCTGGGCCTCTATCCCCTCGCCCCCCCACAACCACTTTGGCTCTGATAACCCAACATATGGCCCCTGACATACTGAGAAGTTTGAATTAAAGGACATTGGGAGGCCTCCAAAGCAATGTCCCACTCCCTGCTCTTGCTCTCCTGTCTCTTGACCCTCTAGTTCCCCTCCATAGACAAACTAGAATTCCCCTACCTAAGTAAGCTTCCCAGTTGTTTTCAGTTTCTCCTTGCTTGCTAGCTCTCTTATCTGTCAACTGCCTCTGATTTATTACTAGTAAAAATTATCAGAAAATCCAACTTTTCAAAAATCAAAATAAATGGCTTTCTCTGTGCCCACTATTAATGTGACATGGGGCCCAGCAATGAGCTCTCATGCACAGTCTTGTCTAGTTCTTACAAGGCAGCTCAAGTCCGTAGTTCATAGACCAGGGAAATTCAAGGTAAAAGACGAGGGCATCAAGAGAACCAGGCTGTTTGGCTTTTTCTTTCCACTCTACTCTAAGCTGAAATGACAGCAACAGATGGTCCAGTGGAACCTAAGAAGGTTTTTGACATCAGGGAAATTAAAAACATGTATACACTGAGAGAGAGAGAGAGAGAGAGAGAGAGAGAGAGAGAGAGAGAGGTGCACACACACAGGAGATGATTCAAAATTTATCTTTCTTCATGGGGTTTATCCCATGTATATGGCCCCGGGACATGTCAAGATGTGAATTATTAGGGCTACCCCCAAATCCTTTTTGTATAGTACTCTCAAACCAGACACGCTGGGGACCCTCACACAAATACAGAGCACAGCTCCCACGGGACTATCACATACCCTTCCTTATTTTTCATCAGTGGAGCAAGTAGAGGCTGGCACATCACCTTACCTGAAAGCATAATTTTTCCTTTCATGCTCCTCTGCTAAAAGAAAAGGGATCCCCCAGTAGACGTGATTTGCTCAAGCTGTTTTTGGAAATGGGCAATCAAAGCTCAGGCACCAGTTCAACTATGCAAACTTCCCATCCATTACGACCTAGCACATGTGGAAATGATAAATGTGCAACTGCTGTGTGTCATCTGAGCCATTGGTGACCATCAAAACCACAGAAAAGGTTGAAGTGCAGGAAAATCCGTAAACTGTTTTAGGCCAACTCAACCATACTTTTCCAGAAAATGAAATGACTATTCCTTTTCCCATTAAAATGCAGTGACACTGGGTAAAGGGATCTCTGAAGCAATAGTGGGGAGGGGCCCTCTGACTCATATCCATCACTTTCCAGCTGTGAAGGGGAGGGAGGAAGGGGTCTGGTAGAGAAGGAGTACCTCAGTGTAAAGTGAGACTGTTGTACTTAATAAACCCTGGGGGGGGT
>NW_008355272.1:10408168-10416428 GCF_000622305.1 Nannospalax galili
TTTTTCTTATTCCAGTTCTTCAACACTTGAACTGGAAACAGAACTGATTATCCAAGCCATTAGCATTAACGTTCTAGAAAAAAATTACAAAACTAAAAAAAGAGTACCTCCCTTTCCAAAAATAAAAACAAACCCTTTTCTTAATCTCTAGCTCAACTAAAACTAATCCATACAATTAGCTAGAAGCTATCTTCTTTCCTCAACTCATTCACTAAAATTAGGAGAAAAACAACTCAGTCACATTTACTGCAGGTCCTAAAAGTAAGTGCTGGGCTGGCTGCCGCTGCCTTTGACTTCAGATAACAGGCGGAGGTGCTCCTGGAAGATTTACTTTTCTTTACATAACTATGTGGCTGGAGAAGGTGGCCTTGTCTGAAATTTGACTGGGGAGCCAGCCACGAGCTGCAGCCAGGGCATCTATCGGCCTGGACTGGATGTGTAGTGGTCAGGAGGAACTGGATGTGGAGGGCCAGTCCATGGTCCATCCTCCAGGGCCAGGTCTCTTGCCACCAGTCCCTGAAGGATGAAGGGAAAGATGAGAGAGGGAAAGAGGCCTCCAGTGGCCTTGCTATTGCTCCTATCCAATCTCTTTCTCCTTTGGCAGACACACCCTCTTGGTAAGGATCTAGAGGGGCTGCCATGGCACCACCTGGGACCCAGGAGGTGGCTTGGTTCAGGGGTGTGTTTTCAAATCCTGGCTCCTCTGCTGGCCTGCTGGGCAGGGTAGGGGCTGGCACCGAGCTGGGACTCCAACGACCTTTGTCCCCACCTCTGCCCAGGCCTGACCCAGATTGTCCTTCCTTGGGGACCGGGACCAGTTGCTGTACTGAGTTCCTCCACTGGGCATTCCCATTTCCCAGATGGCCACCAAGGATCTAGCACCACAAGGGGCTCACCCGTGCTCCCTGGCCTGACCAGCAAGCCCAGGCCCAAGGCTGGTGTTCCTAGGGGTGGCCAACAGAACCCGGAGCACTCGAGGGCGTCAGGTCTGGACGTCCTTCCAGCTCCCACTTAGAAGATCCGGAGGAAGAGGGGAAGAGGGGACGCGGGAAAAGCGCCAGCCCCTGCAAAGACCACAAGCCCCGGCGGCGACAGGTGCGCGGCTCCCCGACTGATTCTGGGCAAGTGTCCCTGGCCCGAGCTCTGCTTACGCTCCGGCTTTGCAACGTGGGACGCAAGAAGTTTGTGGCGCGTCGAGCCATTGAAACCCGCGACCCGGGGACCAGTGGGGGCTGCGTGGGAGACAGCGGTCCTGGGCCCCGACGGCTTCGCTCCCCTTACCTGTGGCTCCGAGGGCAGCCTCAGCCTCCATGTTCAGGTGGCGTCAGGCCCCACCACCAGCTGCGTTCCTATCCTCTAGCCTCCACCTTTCTACCTTGGAGCTCCCACGGGGGCTGCCCCGCCCCTGCCACCTCCCCCAGGCTCTCGTCATCCCGCCCTCTCCCTGGGGGCTGTGGGCGCTCCTCCCCTCCTCCCCCAGGGCCACAGCCCAATAGCATCCTTCCCAAATCCTGACTCCTCAAAGTTTGTGATGAGTTTCACCACCACACTTACTGGCTCGCACCCCCTCTCCAGTGCTTCAGGGCTGGACACCATTTTCCAGCACCACCCCTTATCTTTCTGTGTGCAAAAATTGTTTGCATTAACCCTATTCAAAAACCTTTGCAAGGCTGAAAAATAGCTAAAATACAGTAAAAGCACACATAACACAGGACATCCAAAAATCTTTTTTGCCAATCTCAGAGTCTTTCCAAACATTTCCTGAAACTGCAGGGTGCAGAAGTTTGCTGCTATCTAACCAGTTTATTTACTAAATGACCAAACTGGCACTCATTTGACAAAGAAAAATTCAATGTCAACAATTTTTCTCTAGTATACTCAGACTGTTTCAAAGTGTCACTTTGCAGGGCTGCAGGGGTAAGCGGTTTTAAAATTCAACTGCTGGAGCTGGAGAGATGGCTCAGCTGTTAAGATCACTGGTTGTTCTTGCAGAAAACCCGGGGTTTGAATCCCAGCACCCACATGGCAGCTAACAACTGTACATAACTCCAGTCCCAAAGGATCCAACAGCTGCTTCTGATTTCCATGGGCATTACTTAAATGGGTGCACTTACCTACATTAAGGCAATACACGAATACACATAAAATAAAAATAATAAATAAAATATGTTTTTAAAAAAATTCAACTGCCTACTGGTTGTTGTGAAGGCACACCACAGTGTCAGCTACTGGGGAGGCTGAGGCAGGAGAACGGCCTTGAGGTATAAATTGGGGAGCAGCCTGGGCGACATAAGGAGATTCTGTCAATGGCTATGGGGCAATAGTAACTGCAGACATAATCCCAGCTTTGCACAGCAGTTTGGGGAGTTCCTTTTTGAGCTCTCCATTCATGTGAAGGCAGAATCGTCAATGCCAAGAATGTCAGAACAGGTCAATATGGAACAGGGTTGGAGTTTATTAGAAGGTGTGTGTGTGTGTGTGTGTGTGTGTCTGTGTGTGTCTGTGTGTGTCTGTGTGTGTCTGTGTGTGTGTGCCTGTGTGTTTTGTTATTCTGGTTTTTGAATCAGGGTCTCCCTGTAGCCCCAGCTGGCCTGGAATCTGCTATGTAGACCTGGCTGGCCTTGATCTCACAGAGATCAGCCTGCATCTGCTGGGGTCAAAGGTATGTGCTATCAGGAGTTAATAGAAAGAGAGGTGTTCAAGGAAAGGACAGATACATCCAGGTGGGTGTGGGCTCCTCAATTAATTGTCTTTATAATAGCCATCCTTAAGATCTGGATGAGTTCAAAAGTTACTTCTCAAAGGGTGGATAAGGAACTTAAATGAGGTCAATGGATGATCCCTGCTGTCACAGCACAGGACTGCAGCCTCCTAGAACAAATCCTAGGTCACTAGGGCTGCAGGCAAAGTATTTTTACTTAAATAAAAGCTTGTTGTCTTGTTTCTGAGATTCCCAGAAAATTGCGGGTTTACACCTGGGACAATGTTAGGTGATTTACCCTTGGGTCTCAAGCACAGCTCATTGTTATTTTAACATTCTTTTTTTTTAATATTTTATTATTTTTATTTTATGTGTATGCATGTACTGCCTGCATGTAAGTAAGTGCACCAGTGTCATGCTATGTCTGTGGAGGACAGAAAAGGGTGTTGGATCCCCTAGAACTGGGGTTACAAGACAGTTGTCAGCTGCCATGTGGGTTCTGGGATTTGAACCCGAATCTTATGCAAGGACAGCCAGTGCTCTTAACTGCTGAGCCATCTCTCCAGCCCCTATTTTAACATTCTTATTTAAAAATATCTCTATATAAAAAAAGGAACAATATCTCTACACCAAATTTTAACTGAGCTGGAAATCTTCGCCCTCAACTAGCAAGAGACTTCTATTAGACTCCAGGGTGAGAAGGTTCCTTTCCCATCCCATGTCCTCAAAAATACATAAAGAAATAAATAGAAACCTTCTGGGAGCATAAGGACTCTGGCTGGTTCTTCTGCAATGACACTCTCAAGCTGGCTGCATCTTTAGCACCTAGGGGTCCTCTACCCCCAGTACAGATCTGGACCTCATTTACCCGCCTTGTAGCTCTATCATCGCCCCACAAGCAGCAGTTCAGAGGACCCAGCATGTTTCTACCCTGTCTGTTTCCCTACTTTCTGAGCAAAAGACGTGCTGCAGAACAGGACATCTGCATTGGTGGGATGAAAATGACCCCAGCTCTGCCTCTGTCAAGCCCTATCGCAATGTGTGCCTGCACATATCAGAGCTGGATAACTCCCTTAGAGAAAGGCCTCAAGACACCTCTTAGAAGCCTGAGATTCCATTTTCTCAAGAAAAATCAGAGAGTAATGATCTCTAAATGTTAGAGTAGCAAAAGGCCTCATAAGAAACAAGACCATAAAATCTATCTGTTGAAAGACCCACTTTTCCAGTTTTACTGGCCAATCACCTGGTCATAGGACCACTCCTAGGAAGGCAGGTTCACCTTAAGTCAAGTTAAATAGATGAGTGGAATAATTAGTGCGTAAATGAGATGGTGAACTTTTCCTGTCTGAAATCCCACCTCCTAGGGCCATGATTCTGGATCCAGCCACAGACATGTAGCTCTCTGTAAGTCTGCCCACTTTTCTGAATTCTACAGAAAAGCATAATCTCTCTTTTCTTCTTCATATCCCTTTTCTAAACATGCTTCCATTAATGCTTTTGGGCTGCCTTAGCATCTTGTACCTCTTTACTTTTTCTTCAAAGTTTCTTTCTTGCTGCCGTGTGGCTGCCAATTCACCATGTGTCTAACCTTCATGCAGGCTCTAAAGCTGCATGACCTCATGGTATTTCCCCTCTCCCTCCATTCTTCTCCTCAAAGCAATTGCTGGGATTTTCCAGCTTGGCTGTCCTGAGGATTTTTCTTTAAATTCTAATAAAATTGTTCTAGAGCTTCCATTTGGGTTCATTCTTAAATTCCTTTATGAATGAGACTAAGAACCCTCTAGGAGATGTTCTTTCTCCCCTTTATCATAAGCTGTGTTCTCATTCAACGTATTTATTGGGCTCCTGATAGATTCTAGATTTTCCTTCATGGAGTGTGTTTTCTAGTAGACAGGCAGTAGTAAGAAGATAATATTGTGTCAAACAAAAGATAAGATGAAAAAAACTGAGAAGGGATGGGGAGAGATTTAAAGTCTAGATTCAAGTCTCCTTGAAAAGGTGACATTTGAGCAAAACCACAAAGAAAGTGAGGATGTGAAGCACTGAAGGGAACACAGAAAAGATGACAGCAAGTACAAAGGCCTTGAGATGGGAGCAAAGCCCTGTGGCCCTTCAGCCTTTGTAGAGCTCTTGATAATCACAGGAGTCACCTAAACTATTGGAATGGAGGATGAAAGGTTTATTAATCTGTACTGAAAAATATTTCTTAAATTATACATATAGAAGCTTTAAAATGTACTTGTCTGAGCTTAAAGGTGGTGCACCCCTTTAATCCCAGAACTGGGGAGGCAGAGGCAGGCCGATCTACATGGACATTTCATGGAGGTTGAAGGATAAATGTCTCAGCTTGGAGAGCCCTAGCTAAATTGAGAAAGCCCCAGCCCGGAAACTGTGTGAAACATCAACCCCCCAACCGGTGACTGTGCTGTGTGTGAAAACATATGTCAGCACTCATTATCCCAAACCCCAAACCATAACACTGTTAGAGTATCAATAAGCCCCATAAATTTAACTGGCCAAGGCTATAAAAAAATCACTAGTCTATCTGTTGGAGGACCTACTTTTCCAGTCTCACTGGTCAACTACTTGGTGATAGACCCACTCCTAGGAAGGCAGGTTCACCTTAAGTTATGCTAAATAGATGAACAGAATACCTGGTGTGTTAATGAGGTAGCAAATACTGGTTCCTGGAACTGCTCTGCAGAACTTCCAGGCCAGCCACAGTCATGTAGGACTCCCTAAGTCCATCTGCATTCCTGAAGAATTCAGGAAAGCGCAATTTCTCCTTTTCTCCTTCATGCCTTTCCTACTAAATATGCTTTCTTTAAGTCTTTGGGCTGCCCTGGAATCTTGTATTTCTTCACTTTTTCTCTAAAGCTTTCTTCTCCCAGCCATGTGGCTGTGAGTCAGCCACATGTCTGACCTCCATGCAGGCTCTAAACCTGCCTGGCTCCATGGCTTTCTTTCCTTCTTCCTACTATTCATCTCCTCAAGGCAGCTGCCAAGATTACCAGCTCGCCTGCCCTGAGGATTTTTCTTTAAGATTCTAATAAAATGGTAAAAGCTTCTCTTTGGGTCCATTCTTAAATTCTTTTATGAATGAGACCAAGAACCCTCTAGGGGACCCTCTTTCTCCCCATTTCAATACCAGCACTTACTGTCCCAAACCCTCAAACCATCAAAAAAAAATCCCCCAAAACAGGACTACAGAAAAATACCTGGTCTTTCCTCCTAAGCCCCATAAAAACTAAGACCAACCGTGCTTCAGTGCCTCAGTTTCCATCCTGAGGAGAGACTGTGGTTCTTCATTGTCTTAATAGAGAAAATTTGCTCCTGAGGTTGGTCTCATCTTTCATTTTCTTTTTGGGGGGGAAAAGGGAGGTTTGAGACAGGGTCTCCCTGTACCCCAACTGGCCTGGAACTCACTATGTAGACCAGACTCACAGAGATCCGTCTGCCTTTGTCTCCCCAGTGCTAGGATTAAAGGCATGCTCCACCATGCCTGATGCCTGGTTTATCTTTTATTTCCTGTCACCCTGGTCAATCCTGATCCAACATTTTCTAACAGAGGCCAGCCTGGTCTACAAATTCCAGGCCAGTTGGGGTTACAGAGAGACTCTGTCTGAAAAATAAAAACAATAAATAAACAAATAAACAATAAACAAATAAATAAATAGTACTTGGGTGTTTGTGTGAGTGTAATTTATATGTGTATGTATCTACAAAGAATTATGAATTGGAAAGTTCCTTGCTTCTCATTCAACTCCTGTTCCCAAAGTCAGTGTTGAATCAGAGTCTCCCTTTTCCTTATGTCTCAATTTTGTAGGTTTCTAAACTTGCTTCCAATGTTTTTATTAATATCATTTTGCTTTAAATTTGTTTTTTGTTTTTGTTTTTGTTTTTTTTAATTGGGGCAGGTGTGTTGGCACTTGGAAGGCAGAGACAGGCAGATCTCCATGAGATCTAGGTCATCCTGGTCTACAAAGTAAGCTCCAGGCCAGCTGTGGCTATGGCTACAAGAAAAGCCTGTTGCAAAAAGACAAAAAACAAAACAAAACAGTATCTTGCTATGTCATTTTGACTAGGCTGACCTTAAACTCTCCCTCTTCATGCCTCAGCCTCCCATGTGCTGGGACCACAGACTTACACTACCTGACCAGCTAGAATGTTTAATCCAACCAGAATTTACATAAATATATGGTGTTAGGAATACAGCTAACCTCACCCATTTGTTCCCATACCATCAAAGGGTACAGTCTCCCAGGCTAGAGAGATGGCACAGTCAGTAAAAGCACTTGTAGCACCCATATATGTATTATAGCTCTTTTGCTATTTCTACAATATCACACCATTTGAGTTGCTAGAGCTTTACCATATGTTTGGATCTCTGAGAAGGCAAATCCAGAACCAGCTAGCTAAGGATATTGCTTATGGTAATTAACATCAACTTTAATTAGCATCTTTGTGGTTTGGAATCTTCCCATGAAAGAATATAGCCTGCTTCTTTTTTTTTTTTTTTTTTCAGATATTTCATGGATGTTTGCTGTAGCTTTACCATTTCCTCCAGATGCATTGCACACATTCCAAGATCAAATTACCCTGAAATACTTTCTGATACTTGATGACTATCATTAATGGGTGCCTTGTTTTTTCTAATTACATTAGAATTCGTTATTGCTGATAAATAAAACCACTGGCTCCTGCTGGTCTTATCTCCAGCCACTTCCCTAAGTTCTGATGTTCAGAAGTTAATTATCATAGATTTTCTAGGCAATCAGATTGTCCATGAATAAGTTGTTAGATTTCTAAACCTTCTTAAAACTGACTCAACCACTTAGCACCAAAATTACCCTTGGCCCTGAGCCAGCATGAAAGAAAAATGCAACTTACATGTGTGTAAAGTAGTAGCGGCTCTGCAAAGTCCTGGCCTTATTTTGGCATGGGATCTCTGTGTCCCAGGAGGACCCTAAGTACCATACTATACCCTTCATCTGCCCTTACTTATCAACACAGGAATTTCCTCTATGTTAAGAACACAACTGTTGAGTCATTCCTAAAATATTTGTGAAATTCTGCAGAAAGGCCTAGTATGTAAACAATAGGGCTAGCAAGCTCCTGGATTTTAATGAATAAACAAATTCCTTTTGCAACAGTTGTTACTATTCAGTGAAGGAGATTATTCCTTTAAAAAAAATGATGAAGCATGGGTTAGCAAAAACAGGAAGAAAAATAGGAACGACAAAAGCTATGAATAAAATTTTTTTCTATAGCAAGGAGAAGAAACATCTTATAGTATATCATAAAAGACTAACAGGAGTTTGAAAACACTAAATATTAAGCAACTAATTCAGAATTCACAGACAAAATCAGAAAATCCACTATCTTGGGGCTGGAGAGATGGCTCATCAGTTAAGAGCACTTCTCTTCCTGGGGACCAGGGTTAGGGTCCCAGCATCCACATGACAGCTAACATCCATCCTTAACTCCAGTTCCAGGGGACCCAACACCCTTTTCCAGCCTCCAGGGGCACCAGACACACATGAAGTGCATATATATATA
>NW_008355272.1:10416533-10443144 GCF_000622305.1 Nannospalax galili
CCTGGAACTCACTATGTAGACCAGGCTGGCCTTGAACTCACAGAGATCCACCTGCCTCTGCTTTCCAAGTGCTGGGATTAAAGGACTGTGCCACCACGCCCTGCTCAGCTAAAACATTTTTTTAAGTATAAAAGAAAGATAAAGGAAACCCACTATCTGGACTGTGCATGGTGGTCCTATAGGATCTATAAGACTGGGGAAACTGAGGCAGGAGGATCTCTTGAGCCTAAGGAGTTCAAAATCAGCCTAGGCCATATATCAATATGCCTTAACAAAAGAAAATAAAAAGGAAGAAAAAAAAAGATACTCAATATTTTCTATACCAATTTCCTATGAATGCTAAAAATAATCTCATCATTGTAATATAGCCTCTATACATCCCAATTTTTGGTTTACTTTAAAACAGTTTTAAATGTATCTGTGGAGCAATCAGCACATTGAGCTGTTAAACGAAAGGTTGGTTCAAACAGAGCCAGGGACTTTGGCTCAATGGTTAATAGTGCAAACTACTCTTGCAGAGTGCTGGAGTTTGCTTCCCATCACCCATGTCAGTTGATTCACAACTGCCTGTAACTCCAACTCCAGGGAATCCAACACCTCTGGCCTCTGAGGGCACTGTACCCACACACGGATACAAACATACACATAATTAAGATAATAGAAATAGATATATTTTTTAAAAAGAATGTTCAGGGCTTCACAGTTGGTTCAATGGCTCTTGCAGAATATGGCAGTTCACAACCATCTATAACTTCAGTTCCAGGGGATCTGATTCCTTCTTCTGGCCCCTGTGAGGTCCTGCATGTATGTGGTATACATAAATTCACAAAGCACACATACAAACACATAAAAATGAAAATAAATAATTAAAAAAACAGTTTCAAATGGTTATTTCAGGATGTTCTAAAAATGCCAAAGTGCTAATTATTAAATAAGAAAGAACTGTAAACAGTTTAAAAAGATGGGTTTTTGTTTTGTTTTGTCTTTTTTGAGACAGGGTCTCCCTGTAGCCCTAGCTGGCCTGGAACTCATATGTAGACCAGACTGGCCTTGAACTCACAGAGATCTGCCTGCCTCTGCCTGGAGTTCTGGGACTAAAGGCCTGTGCCACCATGCCTGGCTTTTTTTTTTTTTTTTTTTTTTTAATGTATGGGAAGCAAAAATTATACTAGACAAGATTGAGTGGGTTCAGGATGGTTTCAGGGTGGTTTGATCATAGGCAAAATGTGAATATAAGCATCAGGTACCTCCAAGAACACAGAGTGGATCTTGGGGTCCTTATCTACTTGGGCATTGGAGCCAAATCTCACTTTGTACAACCAGTCAGCAATTGCTTGTCAAGGCTAGGGAGCTGAGTTGCAGTTATTACCAAACAAAAAGAATAAATCGATAATTGAGTCAGTTAATTTCTGGTAAAAATAATAAATACTATTAATTACTACATACTATGTTAATTACTAATGTAATTAATAAATTAAGCATGGCAAACTACAATAATGTTTGCCATATTTATTTAGAATGCTCTTTTGTATGAACTTAACAAAAAAAGTAAAGCAAGGGTTTTTGATAAAATATTCTGAATCAAGGGACAGGATTGATGGCTCAGCATTTAAGAGCACTGATTGCTCTTGCAGAGGACCAGAGTTCGGTTCCCAACACCCACTTGTGGCTAACTACAGTTTGAGGTTTGAGGGGGATCCAATGCCCTCTTCTGACCTGTGCAGGCATTGCACAACACGGGTGCACTTACGTACGTGCAGGCAATACACTCATACACATAAAATAAAAAATAATATATCCCAGCACCCACATGGCAGCTAACAACTATCCGAAAGTCCAGTTCCAGGGAATCCGACAGCCTCTTCTGTCCTCTGTGGGCATTGTGAGACACGGGTGCACTTACCTACATGCAGGCAATACAAGCATACACATAAAAATAATAAATAAAAAATATTAAAAATAAATAGTTTTTTTTTAATATTCTAAATCATAATCTTTTTTTAAATGCATGTGTGTTCACGATTGTGTGTATGTGGGTACATGCATGTAGAGAGTGTACATGCAAGTGTGTGCAAGAGTATGTGGAAGCCAGAGGACAACCTTGTAGAAGTCCTCCTCAGAAATTTCCTTTGAGTCTTTTTAAAATTTGTCTTGGGGCTGAAGAGATAGCTCAGCGGTTAAGGGTACTGACTGCTCTTGCAGAGGATCCAGGTTTGATTACCAGCACCCACATGGTGGCTATGAATCCTTCACTCCAGTTCCAGGGGAATCTGAAGCCCTCTTCTGACCTCCGAGGCATTGCAGGACACGGGTGCACTCACAATACATGCAGGCAATATACTCATACACTTAAAAAAATAATAAATAAAATATTTTTTTAAATTTGTCTTGGAGCTCACTAATTAGGCTAGACTGGCTGGCCAGTGAGCCCCAGGGATCCTCCTGTCTCTACCTCCCCGGTGTTGAGACTATAGGTGTACACCACCAAACCCAGATTTTTCATGTGGTTGCTGGGGACTTAACTCAGGTTCTCATGCTTGTAAGACTAGCACTTTACCAACTGAGCTATCTCCCCAGCTCCCTAAATCACATAATCTTTGTGTTTATTTGAATTGTATAGCAGTTGCCACTTATCTGTGAGGAGCTCTCAGCAGAAATCTAAAACAAAATATAGTCCCAAACCATGAAAACTATGATTTTCTTATGACATATAATCTTATGCTACAGTTTAATTTATAAATTAGGCATAGTAAGAAATTTTCAACAACAAATAATAATAAAATAGAGCAATTATAACAATATGCTCTAATAGACTAGCCAGCTCCATTTCTTAGGGTTACTATTAAGTAAAGTAAGGGTTAGATGAACACAGGTATTGTGATATCTGCACAGTCCATTTGATAAACAAAAGAGCTACTAATCGACAAAGGGGCACGCAGCATATACAGCATGGATACACTGGAAATAGTGATGATGGTTCATATTCCATATAGAACAGAGCACAACAATGTAAGATTTCATCACACAACTTCAAACAATGTGCAATTTAAATTGCTTATATCTAGAATTTTGCATTTAATATTTCCAAACCACAGTGATCATCAGTAACATATGCTGTGCTAGCTGTGGCCCTGCTCGGGTATCGGGGAGTAGGGGAGGATGATTCTCAAGTGTGGAGTAACATCTTTGGAGAATCAGTTAGTGCTTTGACAAGAAGTAATTTTGATATGGGCTGTCTGATGGTAGAGGTAAGTAGCAGGCAGTTCTGGAAGCAGAGACAGGGAGAAGGGCTTATGTTAGCATTATTTTTTTTAATATTTATTATTTTTATTTTATATGTATGAATTTATTGCCCGCATGTAGGTAGGAGCGCCCATGTCGTGCAGCTCCATTTGGGAACCAAACCTGGGTCCTCTGCAAGTGCAATCAGTGCTCTTAACTGCTGAGCCATCTCTCCAGTCCTGATGTTAGGATTATTTTTGATGTAAGTGCTTCTTTTTTTTTTTAATTTTATTATTTTTATTTTATGTGTATGCGTGCATTGCCTGCATGTAGGTAAGTGCACCTATGTCGTGCAATGCCTGCGGAAGACAGAAGAGACTGTTGGATCCCCTGGAATTGGAGTTATGGACAGTTGTTAGCTGCCATGTGGGTGCTGGGATTCAAACCCCGGTCTTCTGCAAGAACAGTCAGTGTTCTTATCTGCTGAGCCATCTCTCCAGCCCCTGTAAGTGCTTCTTTAATGATTGATTCTGTTCCCTCCTCCTGAAGGAATTTGATCAGTTTGATTAAATTTCATTGATGCCCACTGTATGAATGTCTATGTTGTGTTGTAGAGCTATTTGTCTCAGAGACAATAAACAAACCCTTTTAATCCATTTTCTTGCTTCAGCAGGAAGTCACCATCACTCACCAGTAAGGAATTTAAAACAAATCCGGGAGTTTTACATTTGGTTCAAAACATGAGGTATTTGAAGTCTTAGGATCTTGCGTCTCGGCCATTGCTGGTGAGAACACATGTGGCCCATGGCTCACTAAGAGGGTCACACCTTGCTCTCTTAATCCCAGAGTCAAATATAATCACAAATATTTCCCTCTGGGGAACAATTTGTAAGGCGATCATTGTGTTTTCTGTTAAACAAAACATCTCCCTCTAGTTGCCTTAGTCATTCTCAGGCTTACTGTATTTCATCGGCCCAAAGATTGTGTTTGACATCAGCGATTGTTAGAGACCATTTGTTTTTACAGTGGAAAAAGAAATGAAAGAGCAGATGGCAGACCTCAAAATCCATACTTCTCTGGGCTGTTTTCATTTTAGAGGGTGGAAATTTGGTGGGCTCTTTTTTTTTCTTTCTGCAAGTGGGAATGAATACAACAGTAGACATGTCATTGTCTAAGTAAAATATTTTATATTGTTTAGGGTTTTTGAAATTCATTACACTTATAGAAAACTTTAGGGCCAAAGAAAAATAACTGAATTAAGGGAAAGTGAAAAGTTCAGAACACATTTCAGTTTAAGATAAAATTAAAACAAAACAAAACAAAAACAAACAAAAAAAACAAACCTAATAACAGCTGGGCATGGTGGCATTTACTTATAACCCCAACTTTTTGAGAGGCTGAGGCAAGAACCTAAGTGTTCTGGGCTAGCCAGGACAACACCCCAAGACCCTGTCTAAATATGATACTATGGGCTGGAGAAATGGTTCAGCAGTTAAGAGCACTGGCTGCTCTTGCAGAGAACAGGGTTCAGTTCCCAGCACCCCTATGGTGGCTAATAGCCATTCGTAACTCCAGCTCCAGGGGAATCCAATGCCCTCTTCTGACCTCCTAGGGGATTGTATGACACAGGTACACTTACATGCAGGCAATACACTCATACACATAAAATAAAAATAAATAAAATAGTAATAATGATACTAACAATAACTGCAATAAAAATTGCAACTACACCATCAGAAAAGTGGCACTGTTTAAAACTGAAATTAGTAATCATAGCAGTTAAGGAGCCTGCTTTTTCTAAGCAAGTAAGTCAACGTTAGTAAACACAAGTTAGTTACAATACAGGGCCACTAGCAGCAATCACCTTTACAAACACTGCAATTTTGTTGCCTGCTTTAACTGGGACAGGGAAGCAAATCTCTCCTAACAGAAGTAGTATGTAAGGGCCACAAACCAGGGGCAGGAGGGGGCACTTGCTAAAGGGAGTTGGGACAATGACTGCAAATGCCACAGGAGTGTGAGAAATTAGGTACTTGACCAGGGCCAGTACAGAGCCCCCCAGTCTCTCTGGAATTGGGTGGGCCTCAGCCTCCTAGGACAGGTGGTGGTTAAGCTGCTGAAACAAATGGCACTTCTCACCTGTTCCCTGGTAACTAGAAGCCAGAGCCCCACCCCCAGGGGCCAATTAAAGGAAAAGGTAGTGGGTTCCCAGTCCTAGGAAGGTCTCAGGTGGGGTTGAATCCTCAGCAAGGATCCCAATTAACAGGACACAATTTTTTTTTTTTTAAATCGAGGTCCAATTAAGTAGTCACAAGCACATGGTCTCACTCTCTCACACAGGGCACAGACAACTTTCCAGGAGCAGTAGGTTGCAGTGCTTGGCCCCACCCAGATGGGAAGAGAGAATGATCAGTGTTGTTTCTCCTATTACATAGCTTTTGGAAAAGAGTATGTTTAGTAAAATAAATAAATAATAATAATATTGCGCTCTGAAGGGTCAAAATGTTGCAAAACAACTTCAGTAGAACTAGCCCCAAATAATAGGTTTTGGTTTGGGGGTTTTTTCCGTGTCCCTGACAATTAAAAAAGGAGGTGCCTAGAGAGCCCAGGGGAATGCCAAAGCCTTTTTTAAAAAGGTCTTGAAAAACAACGGCACCTTCAGCCAGGGAAGCACTGCACCGGCAGGACCACACCTTCTGACTGTAGCAGACCTCAGCTGGCTGGTGTGCCCCTGTGCCTCCAGGATGCTGCGGCTGACAGAGGGGGAAACGTGGGTTGGGGGTGGGGGGGGGTGTAAGCTCCATATTTGGTAGGGGGTGAGCTCCACTTCACAGAACAAGAAAATTGGGGCGCTCAGGACCACAGACCCACAGCCTCTAAACAGTAGGTGCTTGCAATCAACACCTACAGGCAGCAGCTGGGAGTGTTTTTCAGGTGTTTAAATGTTTTGTAGAATTCAAGGGCAATCACAAACGGAGTGACAATAGCCGAACACAGAGGACTCTGGGCAGTGGGGCGGGGGAGAGGTCTACGAAGGAGAAAAAAAAAAAAAAAAATCAAGATGGGTGCAAAAAACTAATAGGTGGCCCGCGGCCCTGGTTTGAATAATTTCAATCGTGGGACCTAGACGCCCACTCTGTCCAGGGACAGTGGGTCCCTACACGGCCAAGCACTTTGGAGCCATACTCGGGAAACTAACCCAGGCCCAAGGAGGCTTCGGTGGCGCTGTGACCCTGGGACCGTCGTCCGCTGCTGGCCGGCCCCTGCGTCTGGCGCGATCCGGCTCTGCTCCAAGGCCGTCGCCTTGCCACTCTCTCTGCACCACCCTCGCCTTTTGGGGGCCCCGGATCGCCGCCTCGGGGAGAGGCCAGGCGGGAGGAGCACAGGGCAACGGCGGCAGGAGGGGACGCGGACGGCAGGAGGAGACGCGGGCACCGAGGCCTCATGGATTCGCAGTCCCGCTGTGTGCTAGTGACCGGTAAGCCGCATGGGCCTTGCGGTCCCGGTTGCTGCTGCTTTTAGCCACTGCCTGGAATGCGCAGTTGCCCGATCCTGGTCATAAACAATTACCCCTGGGGGAAAATGAGTGGCAACTGGTGCTAGGAATTACAGATGGAAGCTGATTTCCTGCTGTGTCCTATTAAAAAAACAAACTGGGGACACAGGCTTTCCGGTCTGTGCCTCATTTGCCACAAATAACTCTAGTGGCAAGCTTGGAGGTGCCCACTTTGTGAGTTAAGCTCACTCAGACCTTGTCTGTCCTTCAGCCCCTTGGGGAGAAAACGGAGGCCAGCACCTGTTGTTCCTGAGCCTAGGACCTAGTAGAAAGGGTAAAAGTGCAGGCTCAGAAGGGATAGACCCTGGCCAGGCTCACACTGTGTTGCCACAATGACCAAGCTGTATAGACAGTTCCTACCCTGGTAGTGTTTGGCTGCTATGGGAACACTGAACCAACACACACACACACACACACATACAGACAGATACACACACATAACATATACACACACACAGTCACACAGAGACACACACAGTCACACATGTAAACACACAAAGACACAGAGACACATACACACAGACAGGTACACATTCAGACACACAGACAAGCTCACACACAGACACACATAAAAAATACAGACACACATAGAGACACACACAGACATACATAGAGACACACACAGACACAAAGACAGACACACAGACCAATACAAACACACAGGCACACACAGAGGCACACACGCTGACTGATGCCTCTGAACCCCCAAAGGTCAACCTGGTCAACCTCAGGCCAACCTCAGCCCTCCGTCTCAGAAGCACATCCAGTGACTTCCACTTTGCCCTTCACATCATTGTCACAGCTGGTCCCTGGGGGCTTGCTCTTTCCTCACAACGCTCTTTACTTATTTTTAGTCAGACACTTTGTTTATTTTTAGTCAGACACATTTGGCACATTTAAAGTTTTTCAAATTGTATTCGATTAAAGGCACATAGATTCCTGTCACCTGTCTTAATAGAAAGCTACCTCACTAAATATTCTCAGACAGTAATTCATACTCTGATCAACCTTCCGAAAAAAGAAAAAAGAAAAAGAAAATTCTTTTCAGACACTTTTATCTCCCTTGGTTTTTTTTTTTTGTCTTTTTGAGACAGGGTCTCCCTGTAGCCCCAGCTGTCCTGGAACTCACTATGTAGACCAGGCTGGCCTTGAACTCACAGAGATCTGCCTGCCTCTGTCTCCCGAGTGCTGGGATTAAAGGAGTGCACCACCTCGCCCCGCCTTCCCTTGCACTTTTATCTCCTTATTTTGGGTCCAGAAATTCAGTGGTTCCTCAGAAAATTCTACAGCTAGTAAATTCAGAGCTTGTCACAAATGAAATATGAGAATGGAAGGGTGCTGGCCCCTCTTGGAGTCACTCTCATCCCTGCCTTTGTCTTGTCAGTCTGTCTTTGCTGGCAAGTAGCTGGTAATCAGGCACCATTGGGGAATGCCCACTGGATTCTAGAGCTTGTCCTGCCTTTATTGGCTATGTTTTGAGCTGTCAGGGAGCAGTCTCTTCATTTCATTGGATTTGCTGCATGTGTAAATCTTGCCCGGACAACTGACACACAGACAGATGGTGGACATGCCACAACTCTACAAACTACCTCAAGATCAAGGTGTTCCGGCAGACCCTGACTATAAAATGAGAGACGAAGAGAGCCTGCATCCTTCCCAAGGCCTCTTGATTCCACAAGATTCCTCCAACTGATTCCCGAGCTCTGCTCCAGGGCCGGCAAGTTGACAGTGACGTTTGGCCTAGCAAAACAGACCTTCCAACCTTCACTTGCTGCATTATTTTTCCTAATTTAAAACAAATAAGGGACGTAATTTTTTCTGAAGTTGAATATGATTCTAAAGCATGTGCTTTGTGTGTGCATGTGATGACACGTTTATATTTTCCTAGAAGGACCCTGGCTTCTCAATACTATTTTCCCTTAATCTCAGTATTTTCTATTGCTGTTCTTTCTGGCTGCATGCTCCCAGACTGTGTATCCCATGAGTAGACGCCAAAGGGTAACTCTGGGCATGTTGGGACATCCCTTTTAAAACTTTTCCCTCCCCTGAGAATTTTGCTACCTGTGAGCCAATCCTGTGGGTGGGTCAAGATCCAGACACTCAGCAGTTATCAGGCATACCTGGTACTCCTCTCCAGAGCTGCTGCCTTATGGGGTCCAGGGACTTGGGGTTTCAGAGGTTGGTGTTGAATCCCAGCCCTTTCGCAGTCTCAGAATTTGTGCGAATTGAGATGTGAGGATCAGGTAAAGAACTCTCAGCTCTAGTCCAGATAAAACTGAGTGGAACAGTGCTGCCCCCTACCTGCAGCCCTTCCTAGGATGGATGTCCCCCTTTGTCACAGACCAATCTGACAGGCTGGCCTCCCCAGTTGGAGGTCACACCTTTTTAATTTTCTTCATTTAGAAAATCATCATAGATCCAAAGGAAATTGCAAAGAAATGTTCAGAAAGCTCCTTGCACCTTTCACTACAGTGATCTTGACGTCTTCTGTATCAAAGCCAGCATACTGACATTGTTACTAAAGACAGAAGGGGGGCAAGAGAGAAAAGTTGAAAAAGAGAGAAAAAGAGAATAGGGGGGAATGAGTATGTGTGTGCACATCTGTACAGATAATTCTATACAATCTGGCCTGTGGGCATGTCTGTGCTTCCTGGAGTCACCTCCACAATCAAGCTGTAAAAATTGACCATCACCATACCCCTCCCTCACGGTATCCCTTTATAGCTTTGTCTACTTCCCTTCTGATTTTTTCACTGGGTGTGTGTTCTAGTTCCATTTCTGTTGCTGTGATAAAATACCTTGACAAAAAGCAACCTGAGGAGAAAGGGGTTTATTTCAGCTTAAAATTCCAGGTTACACTGTGGGAAAGTCAAGGCAAGAACTTCAAACAACTAGTCATATCACACCCACAGTCAAGAGCAGAGAAAAATGAATGCATGTGTGCTCACTTGCTTGCTTGACTATGCTCAGCTCTATTTCTCTACTCTTAGGCATTCCAGGGCACTCTGCCTAGAGAGAATGGTGCCACCCACAGTGGGCTAGGTCTCAAAGAGGGATTATCTACATTAGATTGGCTTGTGGGCATGTCTGTGCTCACGATTAAGACAGTTGGTTAAGTTACTTGATATGGGAAGAACCAAACCAGGGAGGTCAGGATGGCAGTAGCTTGAAGCAACTGGTCACACTATAGTCACAATCAGGAAGCATAGAGAGTGAATGCTTGCTGCTACTCAGCTCCCTTTCTCCACTTATACATCCCAGGATCCCAGCCAGGGCGTGGTTCCACCACAGTGAGTGGGTCTTTCTCATGTCAGTTAATACAATCAAGCTAATACCCTACAGCATCCCCAGAGGCCTGGCTCCCATATGATTCTAGATTCTGTTAAGTTGACAGTTAACACTAGGCATTACAGTGTCCCATTTCTCCAGCATCATTTATTGAAAATGTGGGCCTCATCCGTGGGATTACTTTGAACGTTTATCAACAAGCAGTTGGACATATTTACGTGGGTCTGTTTCTGGTTCTCTACAAGCCCATGTTAGAGTTTGAATGTGAAATGGGTTCATGTGTTTCATGAACCTTGAAGTAGAGCCTAACTGGAGGAAGCAGATTACTGGGAAGCAAGGCTTGACCTTTATAGCTCCATCCTGGATCAGCACAAGCTCTCTGCTTCCTGATTGCTGGTGTTTCCATCCTGGATCAGCACAAGCTCTCTGCTTCCTGATTGCTGGTGTTTGTAACCAGCCACTCCCTCCCACTTCCACTGCTACAGCCAAGATCTGCTTCCCCAGCATGAAGGACAGCTCCCAGGAACCACGAGCCGGAATAAATCCTTCCTCCCTTAAGTTGCTCCTGCCAGGTATTTTGTAGCTACTATGAGAAAAGCAACTAATACAGCTTGCATTTCAATCCAACATTTGCCCATACTTGTTCCCATCCCTTCTACCTTGGCAGTAGATCAGAGAGACACCCCCCCATTTATCTGTCTATCATCTATCTATCTATTATCTATCTATCTACCTATTATCTATCTATCTATTTAATGTTTGTGTGTGTGTGAAATGTATGCCTTGTGTGCAGGGGTCTGAGGAGGCCAGAAGAGGATGTTGGATCCCTTCTTCTACAGGTTGTGAACCACCTAACATGGTGCTGGTAACGAACTTCAGCAAGCACTCTTAACTGCTCCACCATCTCTCCAGTCCACAGAACCCCTTTTCTTTTACCCCACCCACATACATACACTGTGCCTCACACTGAGGAACCCAGCAGACTGACAGGTTGCAGGAGTTCCCCTGGGGTCTACAACAACTTATTATCTGATGGTGTGGGGCCAGGGTTGAGCAACCATTGGTATCTTTGGTTTCAGGTTTTGGGCCCTTCCGGCAGCACCTGGTGAATTCCAGCTGGGAAGCAGTGAAGGTAAAGAGGTCCCAGGCCCAATGGCTTCCTTCTGGCTGCTGAGAAACCCAGTAGGCAGGACTCCTGATAACTAGAGCCACCTGGGAGGGAATACGAATGGTGGCTCCCGGGAGAAAAGGCTTGTTGTTGGCCCGTAGGTGTTGTGACCTGCCTGGCACTGATACCCTCCCATCTGTGCAGTAAAGAAAGGAGACTAAGGGTCACTACCGGGTGAAGTGTGGAGGGCCTCAGTCTAGGCTCTGGTGCACCTGGAGCTGAGTTCCTGTTGATTCCTCCCCTTCTGGTTGTGGGACCTGGGGAAAGTCATTTCTGTCAATCCATGACCCCCCCCCCCCATGAATTGGGAATGCAACACCAATGTTACAGCACTGCTTTGTATGTGCTGCTTTGGGCAAGCACTGCGTGGGGATAGGTGAGCACTTAATGAATGGTCAACACTATAAACAGCATGCTTACTTTTACGGATGCAGCCGACTAGGAGAAAGCATATCCCCAGACTATCCACTGTGCATGAGGAGGGCTAGGGTCCTACTGAATGACCTGCCTGTCTTCCCTTGGCCAATTGTCAGCTATCAGTCCCTGCGTGAGTGTCACTTAGAGACTCTGAATATTGACAGATGCCTTTTTACACTTGACCTTCAATTTCATGCCTCTGTTGGATCAAGCCAAAGGTGGAGTCTAGAGTCTATTCTCAGAGCTTTCCAGTCATACTGAAAATGCAGCGAAACCACTAGTGTAGCTCACTGGAGGCAGCTGTGGCCTTGATTTTGTATCCTGTGAACACAGAAGCAGGAAGGAGAAGCTAGACCCTTGAGTTAAGATTTGGGCTTTTTTTTTTTTTTTTCAACCGTGAAAAAGCTCAGAGATCTTGGACTTACTGCCAAGCTTTGCTTTGCCATGGCACAAGGTCAGAAAAGCGGTCAACCCAGGCTTTCATGAGTGTCTGACTTCTATAGCCAGTTCCTGAGCAACAGGATGCCCTCTGCTGAGTCCCCAGTGGTCCTAGACCCTTCCTTTTCTTTCTGTAGTCATGACAATGGAGAAAAGCAGACTGTTCTGTTCCACCTCTCAGTTCCTACAGTTGCAAGCAACGGAACACAAATAAGTTGCCCAACTTTTCTGGACCTCCGTTTCCTCATTTGTAAAATGAGGAGGTGTTGATGACTAAGGAAGTTCACAGATGTAAGGCCCCCCAAGGACAGGCTGAGCACTCTGACGATGCTCACAGATGCTCCTCCACAACCAGGAAGCTGTCCTATTGGAGTTCTCAGCTGCAGGCACATGGGATAGGCTTGGCAGATCTGCACTGGAAATGGACAGATGCAGAGGATTTCAAGGTTCATATTAGGTTAGGGAACCAGGATAGAAAGAGAGGCAAGCTCGAGCTTCCAGGAAGCACACTAGGATGGCAACCTGGGTGTTCTGAAGGGCAAGCTTCTGTTTTGCTGGGCATGCAGAAGGTCAAGGACAGCTCTGAGCAACAAGCACACATGCTCATGTATACACACACACACACTCACACATGAGCTGCAGGCTGAGGGAAGTCAGCAGTCAGCATACACACAAAAAGGCAGATGAGGGCAAAAAGCTCTGGGTTCCATCCCTAGCACCACATAAAATCAGGTAGTTACAGATGCCAGTGTTTCAGGTAGAGTCAGGATGATCAGAAGTTCAGGACCACCCTCAGCTATATAGCATACTAAGCCAGACCGAGCTACATGAGACCCTGTCATAAAAAGGGAAATAAAACGAAACAAAAACCAAGCAAACATTTGTGATCAGTGATCAGCATTGTGAGTGGGGCTCGGGTAGGGGGAGTTGGGGAGTTAGAGATGCAACTTAGGCTCTGCCTTTAAGCCAGACCTTTGAAAAAAGATGCTAAGTCAAAAGCACCCCTGCCTGCTGCAGACGCCTATGTGAATTCTCTTGAGGACTTAAACCCTCAGGCTTCCTACCAATGGATCCGAACTAAGCTTCAGTTTCTAGTTTAAGATTACCAAATACACAAGGAAACAAACTACCATGTGAAAAGCCAGTAAATTCAGAACCTCAAAGAACTTGGCTACTGAAATGATTCAAAAACAGGATAACTATGTGTGAAACATTTAAAAACAAAGTCACAAAAATAACAAGAGGCCAGCAGAAGATTAGGTAAACTGAAAACAAAAATGATAGATGTTATAAAATTAGAAATGTAGCTGCTACAGTGAAAACAGCTGTCTTAAAAGACAGCTCAGAATTATGATGAATGAAAGACATCAGTCACAAACATATCACAAACGTATTTCTATATAATTTGATTCCACCTTTATGAATGTTCAGATTAAGTAAATATATTGAGACAAAAAGTAGGTCAGTGTTTGCCTAGGGTAGAAGGACAATAGGGGGAAGTGGAGAGTGACTGTAAATGAATATGAGATTTTTAACTATTTTATTTATTATTTCTATTTTATTCATATGAGTTTATTGCTCACATGTATGTAAGTGCATCATGTTGTACAGTGTCTGCAGAGACCAGAAGAGGGTGTTGGATCCTCTGGAACTGGAGTTACAGACTGTTGTTAGCCGCCATGTGGGTGCTGGGAATCAAATCTGGGTCCCTGCAAGAGCAACCAGTGCTCTTAATTGCTGAGCCATCTCTCCAGCTCTGGATATGAGATTTTAAATGTTTTTTATTACATTTGTCTATTTATTCATTGGGGGACGGGGGTTCACACCTGCCATGGAATGCACGTGGAAGCCAAAGGACAACTTGTGGGAGTCAGTTCTCTTCTCCTACCATTTAGGTCCCGGGGATTGAACTTAGGTCATCAGACTTGGGCAGCAAGCACCTTTACCAACTGAGCTGTCTCATCAGCATCAGCTCTGAGGCTTCTTCAGGTTGTGATGGAAGTGTTCTGACACTGATTGTGGTGCTACTTACATAACTCCAAGTATACTAAAAAGCATTAAATTGTAAACTTTAAATAGGTAAAGTATATGGTATGTAAATTATTTATCTTTCGGTCAATAGATAACTGATAGATACATAGATACATAAATGATAGACTTTACCTACATACACACAAATACATACTACATGGCAATTTAGAAAAAGATGAAGAGAAAACTAGTGAACGACAATATGTATCTGAAGCTATTTCTCAAAGGACACCATAAAGAGATGAACAAGGAAGCATGTGTGCATGGATAAAAGACGTAGATAATAAATGAGATCTATTTGATTAGAATTCCTGAAAAGAACAATGAGAAAGAAAGAGAAGCAACATTCAAGGCCATAGTGGTTGAGAATATTCCAGAACTGATGAAATACATGAATCCACAGAGATAAATATATATCATCAGAGCTGGAGAGATGGCTCAGTGATTAAGAGCACTGGCTATTCTTGCAGAGAACCAGAGTTTGGTTTCCAGCACTCACATGTTAGTTAACTGTTCCTAACCCCAGTTACAGGGGCTCCAACACCCTCTTCTGGTCTCTGAGGTGATTCCATGACATGTGTGCACTTATATACAGGCAGGCAAAACACTCATACACATAAAATAAAAATAAATTAATTTTTGGGTTGGAGAGATGGCTCAGCAGTTAAAAGCACTGACTGTTCTTGCAGAAGATCCAGGCTCAGTTCCCATTGCCAACATGGCAGCTAACAACCATCTGGAACTCCAGTTCCAGAGGATTTGATGCCCTCTTCTGACCTCTGCAGGCACTGCACAATATGGGTACATTTATGTGCATGCTGGCAATACATACACATAAAAGAAAAATAACAAAATATTTTTTAAAAATAACAATAAATTTAAAAATTTTTTAAAGAATGACATAAGGACTTTTTAATAAAAAACAAATGCCAAGTTTGCTTTCAAAAGGCATGACACTAGGGACTGTCAATTTTCAGAAGCAAAGAAAACGATAGCAGAAAGATGGTATGAACTGCAAGGAGGAATGGTAAGCCTGTACTTTAACTCTGTTCTAACCATTTGTATATTATAATAATAATGGCACTTGAAAATAATTTCCACAACTGGCCATACACAGAGATTGTCTGTAAACTGCCCAATCCTAAGTGATACATCTGCAATGGAACCTCTACACCTAAGGCTCACTGAACGTAGTGGAACAAGGGGTCAAGAGAATACTAATTATCTCTCAATTCTCATCAACCAAGTGCCCTCATGCAATAGAGAGCCGTGAACACAAAAAGACACAAATGGCCAAAGCGTAGAGAGTAAGAGTCTACAGAGTGTAGGTCATTTGGTCAGGACTCCTTTAGTAAACTTCACCCACCCAGGGCCCAGGGACCATTGCAGAATACAGGGCAGAAAGATTGTAGGAGGCAGGGACGAGGTATATGACCATACAGAAATAGTCCCACAGGCTCCTGGGACTCTGCTCATATGAACCTACAGCAATAGTGTCAGCAGGCTCAAGACCCATGCAAACTCAAGCAGACAAACTCCAGCATAGAACTGTGGAAATGGGCAGCAGGCCCAATCTTAGGCAAAGAACCATTGGAAGCTAATTACTGCTGACTGAGAAAAAGCTGATTTTCTTAAAGGGAGGGACTCTAGATAGGCTGACTAGACCTCAGTGAATTAATTTGCACTGAGGGACATCTAAGGACACTAACTTGATTTGATAGGCCTTAACACAAATGACAGAATGCATGAAATCCAGTGTGGGGGCTATGGGAGGGGACCAGTGGGGAAAAGAGTACAAAGATAATTAAGATGTTCTTTATGAAATACACAAAATTTCAATTAAAAATTTACAAAAAATAATTTTCAGGCTTAACAAAAGGACTGAATTAAAATATAGTCCAATGAAAAGTGGTCTTCACCCAGAAGCCTCTCCTCATGGGTGACCTTCTACCACAACCTCAAGTCACCATCTTCTCAGCTTTCTTGCTTGTGCCAAGGACACAGAATTCATCTTTTGATTTATAACAGGTCCAAAGGATGGTGACTGGAGCAGGAGCCTTGTTAACAGCTGATGGCCCACCTATAAGGGTGCCTGGAAGGAGAAGTTTCCAAGGCTGGCTGGTCCATGCCTAGGCTTCTCGTGCCCTCTGTCATTCCAGTTTGCCTCCTCCTGTGGCCTCTGTTTCAGGCTTTTACTTCTACTCCCTGTCTTGTGTTTTTCTTCTGGACAGAGTTGGTTGTAGTCTCTTTGCTGCTGATGTGCAGGGCCGTTCCTTTCTCTTGAGTCACCCTGGGTTATTCTGTATCCTCTCTAACATGTCTGTGGACTCCACTTGGATTCTGATTTGGTTTCTGTTCTAGTTTGTCTCTCCATTGCTATAACAAAATACTCTGACCAATACCAACTTGGTGAGGAAAGGTTTATTCAGCTTACATCTCCCAGGTCACAGTTCATCAGGGAGCCCAAGGTAGGAACTCAGGGCAGGAACCTGGAGGCAAGAGCTGGAGCATAGGCCATGAGGAATACTGCTTATTGGCTTGCTCCCCTAGCCCCTGCTCAGCCTATTTCTTATACAACACAGGCCCACCTGCCCAGGGGTGGCACCACCACAGTGGGCTAGACCCTCCCACATCACCAAATTATCAAGAAGATGCCCACAAACACGGCCACAGGCCAGTCCAATGGAGGCAATTCCCCAGTTGAGGCTCCCTCAACCCAGGTGTGTCAAGTTGACACTAAAGCTGTCCAGCACAGGCCCTCCCGGGGACAACTCCTGAAAGTACTAACAAACAGCCATCCATGTCCACTGTAGGAACAGTCATCTAGTCACAGTAGTACTAAGTGACCACATTAGGGTAAAGGTCTAAGCTACTTGGTGTATGTACAGTGACACTTTCTTTCCACAGATGCAGAAGCAGGCTGTGATGCCCTAAATAATCTCACAATAGCTCCCTAGGCAACACACTGTGGTGATAGCATCAACCTATCCTTGTCCATACAGAGGGCTTGACATGGAACACATGTTCTAGGAGCTAAGAGTCAACTGGCTACATGAGTATCACTTTTTTCCATCCACTGAAAGTCTTCCAGTAAAAAATCTTGTTGATACCATGTACATTACCAAGCAATATTTAACTATCCCATACCAAGCACTGTAAATGACAGTGCCCAGAATTCTAGATATTAAGGAAATAGAATGCTTATTTTTACATTTGGAACATTTTACCTCTAAGAATGAAGTGAGCTGTTAACAATTCAAAGGGTTCTCTTTTTTTTTTTTTTTTTTTTTTTTTGGTGTGGTCATTCATAAATGAGAGAAGAATGTTGAAAAGAAAAATGCAGAAAGATAAATATAAAGGCTAGAAGTTTGCAATGAAAGTAGTGTTTTCTACAAAGTCCCAAGGAGAGTGGCTCAGTGCTGTTTATCAGCAGTATGTGCACAGGTATTTAGCCCTGAGCTACCCATGGTAGGCTCATCTTCCCTCCCCAAGCCCACAGTTTCTGTTGTGACCTGTGCAGTGGCTGTGTCATTATCCCTCATGATCCCCTGGTTTCTGGGTATTCCAGTTTTGGAGCCAGAAACACCTCATACTCATTCCAAAGAATTTATATACTCAGCTTTTCTAGAAGTGCCTGATCCTGGAAAGATAGCCAATAAAAGAAGGATTTTGTAAAACACCTTCTAAATGCATTGGACCAAGACATTATGTAATTGTATTTAAAATACACGCAGCCCAAGCAGCCAAGAGGTTAGGGCTTTTGTCAAATTTGATGAGCTTGATATGTGGGGAATTTTTCTCTATCCCAAAGACAATGTAGTCTTATCTTCCTTTGATGCTGTTTTAAATGACAACAGTGATGATGAATAAAAAGCAAGGCACTGAATCAGTACAGTGACAGAAACCCAAGCTGACCACTCAGTGCTTTAAGATGAAGGGTAAGGCCTGCTCTGGGGGACATACCAGTAGAGGCACAGCTTTCCACATGAAAGTGTGGTTCTTCCCTCCCTCTTCTCCTTTTTTTCTCGTCTTCTTCATTCCCTCCCTCCCCTCCTTTCTTGGTGCTGGGGGACTGAGCACAGGGCTTCACACATGCTAGACATGTTCTCTACCCAAGCCCTAAATTGTTTCTTTTGAGGTATCTTTATTTTCTTTCTCAAATGGGTCTCTATCCTCACCAAATCACAAGAACATATATACATACACATATATGTGTATATACACACACATATATGTGTATATATATATACACACACATATGTATATATATTTCATTATCATCCAAAGTGAGTTTTGTTGATTTAAACAGGGAAGTCTAACTGGATGCAGTAACAGCACACCTGTAATCCTAGGATATGAGAGACTGAGGCAGGAAGACTGTGCATTTGAGGCTGGCCTGCATTGACTCTGCTTCAAAAACAAACAAGCAAGCCCCAGCAAAGCCTGAGATATAAAACTAGAGAGAAGATAAATGGACCCCCTCCCCCAGGCATCTGTTGTTCACAGAGATTTTACCTGTGACAGCTCAGCTCAGTAGACAGACCTCCAAGACCAGATAGGCAGAACTTTGAGCCCTTGGTCATGATTTCTTACTGTTTCTTTCTGCAGTCTGGTGAGTCTGCAGTGTGAGTGCTGCCCATTCATCCAGGAGAACAGTCATGCTATTGCACACTGTCATGCTGGCCACAGTGTGGCATGACAGAAGACTGGCCCAGCATACTCAGTTTGAATGGTATAAGAAATGGGGAATGAGGTGAGCCCACAGCAAAGAGCCAGGGTTCTGGACTTAAGGCTTGTTCCTATGGCCTCAGCGGCCTGCACAAGACTAGGGTGGCAGAGGGCTCCCGAAGATAATGGCCAATAAAGAGAAACTCACAGCTGGGGGGAGGATGCTACTACTGTCCGCACGCATGGGGTCTGCTGCAGTTTCGCAGCGCTCTCCATAAACACACTGTGCATACTCCTCACTCGGGGAAGCACAGTTCGACAGCTTTGAGGTGGAAGTGGTGGGGGACTTGTTACTTATAAGCAATTCAAATGTTTAATTCTTTAAATTTTGTTGTTGTTGTTGTTGTTTTAAGACAGAGTCTCCCTGTTGCCCCAGCTGTCCTGGAACTCACTATGTAGACCAGGCTGGCCTTGATCTCACAGAGATTTACCTGCCTCTGCCTCCCAAGTGCTGGGATTGAAAACATGTACCACCATGCCTGGCTTATTAAATGTTTACTTCTTAATCAACCCTAAATCAACTCTAAATCCATTTCCGCACAGACGAGATGACTAACCAGAGTAAGATGAGAGATCTTTCTAAATGACACCAGCACCTGCCCCAGCCAGTCTTGTGGGTCCCCCTAAAGCCCAGTTTGGCCTAGTGCAAATCCAGGATCCTCAACTCCCTCCAGGGTATCAGACAGAACAGCCCTTCCAACCTGTGTTCTGTTTGTGATTTTAACTTCTTATTTAAAAATATGTTTCAGTGGGGAGATGGCTTAGTAAAGTGCTTGCTGTGTAGAGTCACCTCAGAAGAAGAAACCTCAAATGAAGAATTTTCCAGATCAGATTGGCCTGTGAGCATGTCTGTGAGGCATTTTCTTAATTGCTAGTTGATGTGGGAGAGCCCAGCCCACTGCGGGCAGTGCCATCCCTAGGTAAGTGACCCCAAATTGTATAAGAATGTACTGTGTAAAGCAGGTGAAGCAAGCCAGTAAGCAGCATTCCTCTATGCTCTCTACTTTAGTTCCTGCCTCTAGGTTCCTACTTTGAGTTGCTGCCCTGGCTTTCCTTGTTGATGGATTATCAGCTGTAAGATGCAATAAAAACCCTTTTCTCTCTGGTTGCTTTTTATCACAGCAACAGAGAAGTAATTAAAGCATGAGAACCTGAGTTCAATACCCAGAACCCACATAAAAACTGTTGTACTGGACACAACATCATGGGTATGTAATCCCAGTGCTGGGCAGACAGAGACAGGATGATCCCTGAGGCTTGCTGGCCAGTCAGTCTAGTGGATCAGTGAGCTGCAGGTTCAATGTGAGACTCTGTCTCAAAAAATAAAGTGGAGAGTAATAGAGGAAAACAATGAAAGTAGATAAAAGGCCTCTATGTGCACCTGCACACACATGCACATACATCCAAACACCAGCACATATATATACACAACAAAAGAAATAATTAAACATTTTAATTAACAGAAATGTTGTGAGGATAGTGTAATTTACCCAGATTCTTGTAGTTTTCCTTTGGTTCTTTAGGGTCTCATCTAGGCATTATGCCATATTTAGTTGCCATGTCTCTCCTCTTACTATGACTTCCTTGCTTCCAATGACCTTGACAGTTCTAAGGAACACTGTTAAGATACTATATTGCTTTTGCCTCAGCTGGAATCTGTCTACTGTTCTTGTTATGATCAGACTGGGCCTATAGACTTTGAGGAAGATGCCAAAGGTACAAAATGCCCTTCTCATTATAATGATTTAAGGGTACACACTGTCAGCACAACTTGTCATTGTAGATGTTGACTTTGATCACCCAGCCAGAACATGTGTCAGGCATCTTCACCACAAAGTGATCCCTCTTCTCCTTTGTATCCTGGACTCTTTGCAAGGAAGTTGCCATTCACATACAGTCAGCAGCTGAAGACTGGGGATCAAACTTCAAGGCGAAAGTATCTATGCATAATATATGCACCCGCAGAAGCAGCTTGACTCTTCTACTCTTTAGTTTACATACAGATTGTTAAGGCCCCTCTGCTCAGGTGAAGCCCAGGATTCTATGACTTATTTTCCCACCACCACATAACTACTTTGATTGGTATACTAAGAAGGGCATTCTTTACGTAAGTGCTGTTTTGTGTATGGTCCTCTTCTCTGCTGAGGTATGCACCAAGACCCTCAGTGGATGACTGAAATTGCATCATACTGAACCTTATATGTACCATCTTCTCCCACATATGCCTATCATAAAGCTTATAAACTGGGCACAACAGGAGACTAACAAGAGCAATGCAGACTAAAACAGGGCAGTGACGGCAATATGCTGCAGTAAAAGTTATTTAAAATGTGCGCTGACCTCCATCAACTGACTGAGGCAGTGTGTGTCCGGTATCTCCACCATAAAGTTCCTTTCTTGTTTATTTCTGGAATTTTCCACTTAATGTTTTTGGACCACAGATGACCTCTGTTCTCTGAAACCACGGATGAGAAGGGATTGCTGTAGAAGTCTAGGTGCATCCTTCTGCCCTTGTCCTCACCACTCACCATATTCATTGATTTAAAGAACTACTTAAAAAAAGCTTTGGCCTCCTGACCTTGGGTGAAGATCACAGTCAATAGCATCTTACGCTTCATCATAGCCGAGTAATAGATACCTGCTTCAAAGAGTAACGCTTGGCATTTAGTCTCTGGGGCTTAGATTTAGAGAGCCATACCATGCCCTTCCTGGGTCACATACTTCATCAGCACTGGAAATGCTCAAACCAGCTTCTCTCACTTGGTGGAGGCCAAGCCTGAGTCCTGAGTCCTGAGAGCACCAGGGCTCTGCTTGTGCTGCCTTCAATGAACACTGGAGGAGAACACACCAAATGTGACTGACTACGGAAATGGGACTGCAGAGTATCAATTCTGAACTGGGATTCCAAAGACAGTGCCTAGATCCTTCTCATTCTGGACAGAGCGCTGGGGAAACAAATGTGAAAGGGGGCTACTTCTCACATCCGCTTACATTAGAAACATGCCATAAATGGGGGTGCCATTGGTGATGCTACACCTGGGGTTCCAACATCTGTGGGGCCCTTTCTGGTCCTGTGAGCTGCCAGTCTGGTGTAGGTGCCCTTAATCTGCCCCCCCCCCCCCGCATCTATGCTGACATCCGTAATCACAGGTGAATACCCTCCACACCCAGGACCAGCCTTGTAAGACTGCAGGGGTGCCCCTTGTTCTACCCCAGGCTCCTGCATGTCCATGGTACATTCTCTAACAGACCATCTATAAGGATACCTACCCGTCGGCTGATGAACCCAAAGGATCTATGGAGGTGAAAGCTCAGACACTCCATTCTCCAGAGATGGAGAAGTGGTTGGGAAGCGACACAATGCATTTTGGCGGCAGCCTACAGCCAAAATCCTGCTGGAACCTCTCTTTTCCCACTGTGATACTTTATTCTGGGTTGAGGAGATGGCTCAGATGCTAAATTGTTTTTCCCTGCAAGCATGTGTACCTGTGTTTAATCCCAGAACCCAGGTAAAAAAGGCTGACATGCTTCTAATACCAGCTCTGGGGAGGAGGAGACAGGAAGATCCTTAGGGCTTACTGCCTAGCCAGTCTAGCCTAGGTACCAAGCTCCATGCCAGTGAGAGACACTGTCTCAAAAGTTTTTTAAAGGTAGATGGAGCCTGAGGAACACCACCTGAGGTTGTCCTCTGACCTCCATATGCATGCACATGTGACTATTCTTTTTTAATTTATTATTTTTATTTTATGTATATGAGTGTATTGCCTGCATGTGTGTAAGTGCACCTGTGTTGTGCAATGCCCAAGGGAGTCAGAAGAGGGCGTTGGGTTCCCCTGGAACTGGAGTTACGGACAGTTGTTATCTGCCATGTTGGTGGTAGAAACCGAACCTAGGTTCTCTGCAAGAGCAGCCTGTGCTCTCAACTGCTGAGCCATCACTCTAGTTCCTGACTGTGTATTCTTGTCTTTTACCTGTTTTGGTAACTTGATAGAACTCCAGTGGCTTTTAAGTATAGAAAAGATTTGGTTTAGTTAAGAAATCCCAATTTTATTATTAGCCTGTCTAAAAGACAGGGATGTTAACCTGAATTAAGGTACTTGCTGTGAGTACAGTCCTTCCTCAGACTGCAGTTTTTAATCAAGTTAAAAAAAAAAATGTTGCAGGGGAGGGAGATAGTGAAGACCATAAGTTTTAAAATGGTGGTAAATATACATATCATTAAATATGCAAGTGTACAATCCAGTGGCATTGAGTATATTTACATCATTGTGTATCCACCAATACTATTTATTTCTAGAATTTTCCATTATTCCAAGTGAAAACTTTGTACCCAGCCCTCATTGTCTCCTCCCCACAACCCTGGTACAGTTGTCATTATTCTGTATCCACACTGCTGTGCATCAAATCTCTAGCAGTTTCTCTTCTTGCAAAATTTATTTATTCCATGGGGTAGAATACAGTATTGAAATTTTCAACTGGCTCCGTTTAGCATAATGTTCTCAAGATTCTCCCATGTTGTTGAGTACAGTGGCACATGCCTGAAATCACAACACTCAGGAGGCTGAGGCAAGAGCACCTGGAGTTTGAGGTCAGAGTGGACTACACAGTGAGATCCTATCTCCAAATTAAAAAAGGAAAGCTGAGTGTGAAAGTATATGCTTATAATGTCAGCACTCAGGTGGTAGAGGCAGGAGTTCAAGGTCATCCTCCCTCAGCTACACAGTGAATTTGAGGTCAGCCTGGGATACATGAGACCCTGTCTTTAAAAAAAGACAGAGCCAGTGAGATCTCTCTGTGGATAAAGGCACTTGCCACCAAACCTAAGGACCTGTGTTCAATCTCCAGAACCCACATGGTAGAAGGAGGGTTGTCCTCGGACCTCCACCCATGTGCCATGGCATGCAGTCATTAACACACATAAATAGACACAAAATAGATGAATAAGTGCAAAAACTTAAATGAAAAGCCAAAATGGAGGGAAAGAGGGAAAGGAAAGGGATGAGAAGGAAGGAGAGAAGGAAGGAAGGAACGAACAAAGGAAGCACCAAATTCTTTACATCCTCAGCAATGTTTACAATTTTCTGATTTGGGGAAACTCAGCCAACTCAGTGGATAAGATGGTCTCTGATAAGGCCGTAAAAACAAGAAATTAAACCTGTTCAAAAAGTCCCAGACAAACCTTCATATGATCCAGAAATCCCGTAAAAATGATCTGTAAAACACCGCAGATAGGAGGTAATATGAATAATGAACTGTGAGGAAATGTGGAGTGATGGGTTCCCTGCCCCTTGTATGAGCTCCTTCTCATCTGCGTGTTGATATGAAAACTACAAGCTGATAACACATTGGTCCAAAAAAGGGGAATGAAGAAAAGCACTTAAAGAATCAAACTCTTAAAGACTAACATCTTCCCATTTACTATGATGCCCTCTTGAAGTGTATATTGTGTGTTGAGACATCCAGAAACCAACTAACGATCAGACATGGCTATGTTAAATGTTTTAATTTTTTCCTTTTTATTGAAAAATTTAAATTTTCATACAATATATATTTTATTGTATTTATGCTCCCTTCCTTATCTGTACCTCCTTACTAAATCCCACCCAATTTCATATATACATATGAAAGTATATATACATTAAGGCCTATAGAGTCTAATTTGTGTTCCCAAATGTCCTTCAGTGTGGGTCCATCCACTGGAGCCTGGTTAACCTACTGAGAATCACACCCTTGAAAGAGACTGACTCTCCCCCTCCCAGCACCCATTGGTTGCCAGTACTTCCTCAGGTAGGGTTAGAGTTTCTTATCCACTTCCCCACATCTATGCTGGGATTTTGTCTGGATTGAGCTTACATGGAACTTGTGCACATTGCCACCATTGCTGTGAGTTCATGTGAGTAGTTGATCCTCTCTCTAGAAAACTGTTTCCTTATGGTTATCTACCAACTCTAGCTCTTTCTGCCCTGTCTTTGGCAATGATTCCTGAGCCTTGGGAGGCAGAGGTTTGATATAGGTGTCCAATTCAGGGATAATCACTGTGTAGTCTCTTATTCTCCGGGCACTGGCCAATTGTGTGTTTCTGTGTTAATCACTATCTGCTAAATAAAGAAGTTTCTCTTGTGAAAGCTGAAAGATGCATTAATCTGTGGCTATAACAGTAAGTCATAGGAGTCAGTTGAATATTATATCTATTTAGCAAAATAATCGTATTGGACTCTTCCCCCATGTCCTGTGACCTGTCTAGCCTCAGGTTCCTAGGCCTGATATCAATGCCAGGTATGGGGTCCATCTTATGATGTGGACTTTAAATCTGATTAGAAAGTGGTTGGTTATTTCCATAATATTTGTGCCACTGTTGCACTGGTGGGCATTTCTTGCCAGGCCAGTTGTTGTTGTAAATGTTTTTACTAAAAGGGGCACATGACCTAAAATATTTGGAGACAGTGACTGTAGAAAGGGAGTGTTGTGTTGCTGCTGTCATTCATTCCTGGTTGGTGAGGGCTGGGGAAAATATCGTGTACAGAGGATGGAACATGGCTTTGGTCAGGCAGCATGACCTTTAACCAGCACCCCACCATGTCCCAAGACAGGAATGAGGACTTTGGTAGGCCCTTGAGGGTCTATCTGGCTTTCCCATTGGATCTCCTTTGGGGATGATTCCTGCATCTCTTCCCTTTTGAATGTACCCTGTGGCCTTCAAGATGCTCTAGTGTAGGACAGGAATGTATCTGCTCTTCAGGGAGTTGTGGGGAGGAGCCAAGCAGAGTACCAAACGTACTTCAGGAACAACATAGGATGATGACTGGACTGTTTTCTAACTCAGAAAAATAGTGCATTATGTGTACACTGTAAAAATCTTCCCAAGTACCCTCACCTCCCTCTGCTTTCCTGGGCTGCATGGTCCGCCAGCCTCTTTCCTGGACACCAGGGCTGACCTTTCAGCTTCCTGATCCTTTACATTTAGACCAACCCAGTTCCTCAGTGCAGTCCCCAGGAGGCCTTGGTGCCTCTTCCAGCCCCCATCTCCCTTTGCATCTCTGGGTGGCATGGCCACCAGCTGCCCTAGACCAGCATCTTTCCTGGGCCCAGCTCCCAGGCCAGGCCAACCCCCAAATTCCTGAGGCCAAAATCGTTCCTGGAGGAATCCAGACCTTAGGAGAAAGCCTGAGAGCATCTGACCCTCATCTGACTTGGGCCTCTGTGGGAACTCCTGAAGACAGAAGCAATCTGTCCACTCCATTATAAAATCAAAAGAGAGAACCGGAAGCTTAGACAAACCAGCTTTTCATGCCCCAAAAGTAAACCACAAAGGCACATTAAGTTTACAAATAAAGCAGACTTAAACTTGAAGGCTTGAGTCTCACACAAGAATCAGAAACTACAAAAGAAATTCACATGTCAAAATCACAGAGAAAAAATAATAACATGAAAAACCAAAATAACATATCCCCACCAAATACCAGTAATCCTCTAGAGGAGCACAATGAGAATCCTCTAGAGACAATGCAGGACATGGAACTCAAAAGAACAATTATAAACATGATAAAAGAATTCAGTGAATTTAAAGAACACACAAACAAAGAAATCAAAGAACTCGAGGAAGATAGGGATAAACTTCTGAATGAATTCAGAAAAGGGCTACAATATTGAAGACTACTCAGGCTGAAATGAAGAAGGAAGTGAAACACCCAGTAAGCCAATTAGAAACGACAGGAGAAAGCCTCACTAATAGTTTGAACGAAATGGAAAACAGAGTATCAAGA